>NC_066363.1:120293175-120604113 GCF_013377495.2 Cygnus atratus
TTTTGTCTTATTTTTTTCTGAGTAAACAAAGTGTCTCTGTGTTGCTTGCCTTGTCAATGACCTAGAGCACTATGGTAGCTTTAACCATATCCCGGTTTAAGGCATACTGCCTTTTAATCCCATCTGCAGCTGAACTTTCTCAGCAGTGCTCTTTTTGTGTGGAGGAAATATGGATAATACGAAAGTCTCAGAGAAGAATCCCAGGGACTGAAACGTCTCTGAGGTAGTTTTTGAGTTGCATATGAAGAACACAAAGGATAATTCTCTAATAAGAAAGCTAAGAAGCTGTAAGAAAAAAATTTAATTGAAGCAAAATATTAGGACAAAAAAGGATTTATGTGTACTGAAGAGCTAAAAATGTCACACTTCTCACTTTTGCATGTAATGTTATTTAATGCTAAATATTTCTTCCTTGTATTTTCCCAGAAAGTTGACAATTCCCATTAATAGTACAAGAGAAACACAATGTTACAAGTCTAGTATTCTCAAAATCTCCTAGTGTTCATAATCTGCACTTTCTACTTAGATTTTTAATAGGTTATATTGATAAGTATCTGAATGCATCTATGTTGCAATAATGTTAAAGGAGCTATTTTTAAAGAATTTTGCATTTGGTGGAATACTAACCACTAAATCTAATCAACCAGCATTAGCATCATTAGGTATGATGCCATCGCCAAGCTGGAAACATGCCTTTCATTTACAAAATGCATGTGATGAGAAAATACTCAAACGATACATCAGTTGCAGATATGTGTGGTTGAAATCACATATGTTTTAAATTGTGAGAAATGTACCGTTATTCCAAAATTATGTAGGTTGTTATCTAGTAATTCTGTTTAATGCTTCTGTTGATAAACAAATAACCTTGTTTCTTACATAAAAGAAATGGTGTTTTTCTTCCTGATTCTTAATTAGTTATTGCAGTGGTTACCAACTCTCTAAACTAAACTTATGTGTTCTTTGGAAAGGAAACTATAAAAAATGAAAATTGAAAGAAATCATTATTTAGAAAGCCACTGTAAAGTCTGCATAGAAAGCAATCAGCTATGATGAAATTAATGTCATACATATATTAAAGAATTATTTATGTATTATGTATTAAGTATTATGCATTATTTATTAAGTAACATAGATATAAAGAATATATTTATATATTAAAGAATTACATATCTTAAGGTAACATCACCAGTTTATGAGGTGGCAGACATAAGGAAATATATATAAGGAGAGCATGGTCCTATGTAACACGGCTTAAATATTAAACGGAAACAATTTTTTTCTAATTTCCACTTCCACGTGGGATTAAAGTGTGGGAGCTCACCTCCTGAGTGTGAAGTAGGCATGATTAGAGACACAGTTCTGCTCTTAATTTAAGGTAGTTGATTAACTTTGGGACTCTCAAATTTACCACTATAGTGGTAAAGGCACCGCTGTTCCTTCAACGTGCAGGAAAATTTACGCTAGGTATTGAAGGACTTCAGATAATGAAGGAGCCATCAGGTCTAACCCGATTTCCTACTTTACGCTTATTTGCTGTCAGGATCTCAGTATCTTTCAAAGACTTTTTTTCAGGACTGCCACTCTGGCTCCTTTCAAATTTGTTTCCTATTCTGAAGGAGGATGCATCCTCTTTCTTTATTTTCTGTTGCTTCCTAGCATATCATCCAACAGAAGACACTGCTTACGCTTTAGCCTACTTTATCTAACCCCCCTCTATTGCAGAAAGGAAAGCATGTGTGTAAGTATAAAATAAGAATATATACACTTGCATCTGCATGAAATTTGTATTTATTTTAATTACATGAAAAAAAAACAAACAAAAGTGAGAAAAGAAGCATTATGTCATGTTTTTTAAAAATACAATTTTGACTTTTTTTTTTTCTTTTTCTGTAAAAGTCAGTACGTGTGACTCAACTGGAGAAATTTCAAGAATTAAAAACTTCTGGAGACCCACTTTCAGATACACATAGGTCAACTGCTACAACTACACCATTAATATCTTTACACACACACACACACACACATACCCTTTCATATTTTGGTACTTTGTGTTAATTATATGTGTGCTTTCCTTCTACTGTACTAGACTAAAATCACTTTATAGGTCAACTGAACTTTGTGTATATTCTCTAATGTCAAAAACTCAAGAAGGACATTGAAATATATTATAATAAAGCTGAAAATTATATCAGGTCTTTCTTGATAAAATGAAAACCAAGGTTGATTTAGAACCAAATTCATAGAATCTATTTTGGATATGTTCTTCTGGTGATAAAGTACTGCGAAAGTTTAGCTTTAGCAAGGCACATCAGAGCAACTTGGCTTACTATAAGGTCCGAAGGAAGAGAAAAATCCACTCCCCCGCCAAAACTGTAATGTAGGAAAATGGCTGGAACTAATGCACGGGCAACGTTGACAGCAGCTGAGGTGCTACAGAGCTCTTAGTGTCTTAGAGCATGGAAGTATTTCACAACAGTTGTTTAGTTCTTAATTACCAGGTGGGGCGGTTTAGATAACAGAGCATTATTGTGTGTCAACATCTCTGTTATTTGTACTGGGCCTATCATTGCTGCTACTTTAAAATGCATCTTCTAGAAGGAGCTGAGGTTGCTAAAAGATAAATCATTTAACATTGTTATTTATTGAGTAATTTCTTGATATGGACCTAATGACTTGCCTGTACTTCATAAAAATGTATTTGTAAGGCCATGAGTTTATAATTAATATGCTAATGATTTTAAAACGTTAAGAGTAAAAAAATATTTTGAAGTAATTATCGAAAATAATCAGTTTTTATGATTTGTGAGTCTTTTTGTTTTGACTGAGGAATTGAGAATCAGGAGAAAGAAATCAGGAATAAAGCATCAGTTTCTGTCCCTACATCATCTCTTTATCTCTCATGAGTGAAAAATAGAAGCAATACCTTTACACATATATTATGTCACTTTATTTTCTGTGCTTTCCAAATTACAGGTGTGGATATCAGAACAGCAACCATGTTTTCCCTGAATGTCTGAACTACTAGTAGCATACAACAATTTTATGAAGAAATACTTCTAATCATCAGCCTGTGGCTTGGCGGAATGACAAGTAACACTTCAAATGAAGAATTGCTACAGTGGTGCAGTGAAAAAATTGCCATCTGAGATTTCTGAGTCTTCCCTCTATTAGATACAAAGGCCACCCTGCTATATGGGGAATTCATGTAACCCTAAGGAGACATCTACGATGTATGCACCTGTACCTGCACAATCTGTCTAGGCTCCCTTACAGGCAATGCAACAGAGGAGGCATTGCTGGGTAGGATTCATCTCATCCTAAACCTGACAGCAGTAAGAAATCAGGAGAATGATGAAATAGAGGGCACTCAAAATGCATACTGGAAATATTAACAGTTCATTTGTTAACAACATTTCTGTGAAGGATGCGATGGACTAAGTGATAGAGGAGCTGCTAGAATGGCACTTCCACCCACACAATGTGTTTGATCAATGAACGTATGGGAAGCATGGAGTTTATGAAATCGTTGAGCAATGCCTTGTGACTGTTTAAATCACTGCTATCTCAGGCAGTACTGTCAGCTTAGGTTAGTTAATGAAAAGGATAACCACCTGATCATCTACGTGGCTTCAGCAACTTTTCTGTGCATTTCTTAAATGGCAATTAGATGTGTATTCATTATTTTTTTAAATTTAAACCATTATTTGTTATTAGCAGTCTGTGGCATCCTGAAATATCTGAAGTATTGAACAGAGACACTTTACTGACTGAAGAAAGGAACTAGAAAAATCTATAGTAGTAATCAAGGTAGAATTTTGATCTGTTAATAACCGAGCAATTTGGATTGATTTATCTACCTCATGAAATTATATAAAGTATTGAAAATCATGACATAATATAGAGATTAATAACATTTTTTCTCTGTATAAAAATAAAGAGATGAAGTTTCTACTTCTGGTTAGTCTGAAAAAATGTATAAGCATGAAGCCTCCTTGTCCACAGCTTGTAAGAGTGGAAAACAGAGACAATATATTTGTACTTTATGTCACTTTCACTATTTTTTTCCTTCCCAGGTTAGAGATGAGGATATCAGAACAGTGGGATTAAACCATTTGATCAAATATAAAGGCTACATCCCCATCTCCACACAATGTCTGTCCTCACTAGAGCTGTGTATTTCAGATGGTTATCCTGAGCTGGCTATGACTGTGCATCACATACCCAAGAACTACATGCAGACATTTTAGGTCTGAGTCTAGAAGGGTACTGCATAACAATATCTATGGTATACATTATCTCACATCAAACAATATACACTGGTTTCTGCAGATGTTTTTAAAAAACCTCTTCCTCCAAAGAAGCTTTGATGTGGGACAAGAACTAAGCTGCCCTGAGCCATCCAGCCTGTGGATGTAATAAGACAAGCTGCTGCAATGAGCCTCTCTCTGCTCGTCAGGGAATCAGGAGTCAGAGTGTACTGTGTACGGCCAAGACCACCAGAGCTCTATATGAGGTGCTCAGGTCATGTCACAGAGTGGCACGGAAATGTCCAAGATATTACAGAAATTGCTGAGAAATTAAAGTTGTGTGTGGTTGACACCAGTTTATTTACAGATTTTTGCTATGTTACAAAGGGGCCTAGTATTATTCAAATTTTCCTTTCTTCAGAAAGTTTGTAATTTGAATATGACTGATGTTCTTTATAAGATAGTTGATTCTACAGCTTCCTGTATAAGCAAAATATGCTCTCAAAAGGTATGTTTTACTGATGGGTACCAGCACATACTTTTGTGTAACTAATTCTAGAATTTATCTTTGGATTTTTTTCCCTTAGGACTGTTTTGTGCTAGCTTCATTTTCATTGAGAGACAGTTGAATTCTTTATGGCTTGTTTCTTTACCGTAAGTGGTAATGCTTCACTAAATCTTTAGAGGGGGATTATTTACACCTTCTAAGATTTTTAAAATGTGAAAGATGTTAAATTTTTTATGGCTTTTCTTTCTTCGTGAACAATAGTTCCTTCTTCTCATGTTTTGAGATTTTGCTCTGAAATTGAGAATTCAAAGAGTAGGAGATGAAGTCAAACATCCCTGCCTGGATTTACTGACTTTTACTGAGAGCTCGGTTAAATATATAAGTAGAATGCTGTCACAAAATGAGACAGCGGGTTGTGGCTGAGAATCAGTATTAAAGGACAGTTATTTAGAATTATATTGCATGCTGACCATTGTCAAAAATTATACAAGAAGCAAATTTTCTGTCAAAGAATGAACATGCTTTTTTTTTTTTTCTTCACTGAAAAAAATCAGATGGCACTCGAGGTCCTAAGAATAATTTGCTTTCAATCCTTTTTCTTTTGATCAACAACTTTATCCAAGTTGCTGGGGATCTCCGGGTAAGATTGGATGGATAACCAGTACTATTTTTCAAGGAATGAAACCGATGAGACAAAGGCTCAGCCTCATTTTTTTATTTTTATTTTTTTAATTAGAAAAATGCACTTTACTAAATAAATGCATATAAATTCCTAATGTGCACAATGCTTCTAAGGTCTGGCAATAATGCATTTGTCACTCCCATGCTACAAATGGGAAAAATTAATACAGACTGAACAATTTTGTGAAAAGCCCAGCCATTAGTGGAGGTGGTTACGGGAAGCACACAGCTTCTAGTCCACAGCGTTCCCAGTGAACCATCCCATGAAAAATTTTGATTTCTATACCCAACTATAGCTTAAGAAGTATATTAGAGACAGAAGCTGCAAGAGGAATGCTAGTCACCTAAATTATTAAAAATTAAAAACACCATTTCTTCATAACTGAATTCATACAACTGGTTTGACTGCAGGGATGCTAACTAAAGGAACATTTTAACTAAATCTCCCTGCTGATTTTGCAGGCACATGGAAAAGGAAAGAATGAAATGATAAAAGACAGAAGACACAATTTTATATTTTAAAAGCCAAAAAGCGTAATATCAAAGGCATAAATAGATACAGCTTTTCCTTTTGAATTGCATCCATGATTTTGCTGGCTACACACTCTGCATCATAAGCAGGAAGTAAAAGTTGGTTTCTGGTGAAACAAGAAAAAGCATTATGGAATTATAAAACTTTAATTTTGAGTTGTATTCTAGCACAGAAATCATTTAATACAAGAATTTCCTTCCTTCCCCTCATGTCGTCCTGGACAGGAGTCTCCAATCCAATTTGTTCTTTCTATGATCAAAATAAATTGAGAAGTTTTGTGATGTTGTGAATTTTAATTACTAATACCTAACTTTTAAGCAAGCCCTGCTCAGACCCTAATGAAGTTTGTGCCTGATTGACTGTGGTGTTGAAAACTTCCCAGCTCATCTGTGGTATATGATGTTCTGTGCATAAGAATTCAGTCCTCTCCACACCTCCTTTTCTTCTGTAGAGGTTGGGTTGACAACTAAATAGACCAGACCCAGGCCTGTTTACAGCCAGGAGCTCTGTATAAAATATGCTGTTTCAGGATGATGAGCAGTGGAAGCAGGAACAGAGTACTGAAGAACCAAGACTGCTGATAATCCACTTCTGCAATGGCTAAATCCATGCCTGCAACCTCTTCTGTCACTACAATATGGCAGCCTACCAGATAATATCACCAGAACTATTCTCACTCAGAGAAGTACAGTACCTGCTAATACTGGGGCATTGTTAATAATCACAGGTGACAGGTATCCTGGCAGCCGTAACTATAATTATGGTGCCAAAAGTACTTGGAGCAAAGACCCTCAGCAGTCCCCATTCTAGTGACAAATGAGCTTGCCTTAAATACTGCCATGCACCCCTAACCATTCCTTGATTGCAAGGTTATTATACAGTCTCTTATACATGTCAGTTATTAATTGTATGCAAATCTGGGATTTCTCAACCAAGAGAAACAGTTCTGTGTGCAAATGGGGCAAAAATACTGAACTGAAAAGAAAATCAAGCCTATAATAGTTAGAGACTATATATGGCATATCTAGTGACTAGTGATTACTTTTTACTTGAGATAAAACATAATGTAAGTTTCATTAACTGGGTTTGAAAACCTCTAGCTAATTTAGTATTAATAAAAGAAGGACAAAAGATTGTGTTTTTAAAGCTGCGTTTTCTTGCATGATATAATTCTGAATCTAAGGCTTCCATCATTGTGATGACTGCGTGTTTACTTCCAGAATAATCTGAAAAGTAGAGAAAGAAAGAAAGATTAAAACTATCTCAAAAGCACCATAGTATTATATACAGAATTTAATGTTTTGTAATACTATTTAAGTCCTGATACTAATTAGTTATATATTAGCATTCTTGACTTAGTATTTTAAGGATGCTATGCATATTGGTAATAATAACCCTGAAGGTTAGTGGCCCCTACCATGATTGATGCACATGTATCTAAGGTTAAGATTCATAATTTCCAGAGGATTTTTCAGTGAACTATATAAAAAGATGGGCTTATTTAACATTTTATATGCATTTCCAGACACTCATCTACAAACCAGGCATTCTTTCAGTTCAGAATGGTCTTCACCTTTTGATATCACAGTTAACATGTCAGTAAGAACTATTTATAGTCGTAAAATCTAAACACCCTACTTGTAAATACTGCTTCAACCCATTACTTCTTCTTCTGATATTGCTTTGTACCTACAATACCATTTTGTTAGCCTCAGAAGGCTGAATCTCATCTAATTTGTATTGCTTGATGAACATATGTGATCTCCTTTATTGGAGATAATCAAAACTTGACTTCACAAGGTCCTGTGCAACCTGATACAAATTGGGCCTGCTTTTATTTGGAGGTTTGGATCAAATGAACTCCAAAGATATTTCCCAACCTACATTATACTACAATTTTGCAACTGTAAAAACTTTATTTTAAGATAGGAGTTTACATGTAGTTTCCTATGGCTTTTCAAATGTGTGTGAAAACAGATATTAGGTACAATTAAACCCACTTCTGCTAACAGTTCAAAGGCTGTCTTCAAACAGTTTGTGATTCTTCAGGAACTTACCCACAATGGATGGAATGATACAACCTAAAAGTGCACAGCTAATGTGTAAAAAGTTATAATGCCTGGATTGGACGGTCCACTCTTATAGGCATTATGGTTAAATGAAGAAAGCTGAATGTGATCTTTTATCAATATTGAATCTGACCCAATAGTAATAGGCGGCAAATGTACACCCAAGTAACACTATCAATTGGCAGAAGAAACAAAATGCACTTATTAATATGCAGTTCACATTCTCACAGGGCAATCTGAGAGCTCTAGTCAGAAGGAAATAAGAGAGTTTGGGTAGCACACACAGGCTGATGAAATGGGCAGGACTGTAGCAGCCAGCTTTCCTGAGTGAAACAGATGAGAATATGGAGCGGTTACATAGCTTAAAACACAGCTCATTTGAATGAATTTTGATGAAAATTCTGCCAAAAAGCCTCCTGAACCTGAAAACCATTTTACAACCAAGTGTATAGTCCCAGGTCCCACTCAAGACTCTGAACATCCATCCGCAGAAAAACTGGCAACAGGAATTGTTAGACAACCTGTATGAGGGGCTCCCTTCCGCTGCACACCTACAAGATGTATTGTCCTTCTTCTGCAGAGATAAGACAGGCTGCAGTCAGCCAACAAAATCTGCAGTGAGCTCCCTGTGCCACACAGGCAACCTACTACCATCCTCCCCTTTGATACACCACCACCTTTCATATCTGCGGGCTCTTTGCGAGTCTCGATGTGTCAGTACAAACTGCTTAAGCCAAGCATTTCTGAGATCTCCAGGGAATGGTACTGGCATGTAGATCTAATTCGTAATAGCACTCCGATGTTTTGTAGACTCGCAAGAATCCTGCTGCACTTGCCACGCTAACCAGGTGTTTGTGATTACAGTTGATCATGGCTGGAAAAAAGGCCTTGCAATTCTAGGAGGCATATTAAAAAAATATCATTACAACTAGATGTTTCAAAAATGTTGCATTCCAAATTAGATTTTACAACATGAATTACTTTCTGGAGCATCATTATAGAAGAAACCCAACTGATTTGCCATCTATGAAATAATTAATAAATAGGAGACATTTCTTTGAATGACAACCCTTCATCTGAAGATCTGTCAGCATTAAAATCATGTTATTAAAAGTAGTGAAGTTTATATTTTCTCTGCCGTTTCCTTATGTTTTGAGTAGTCTGTCTGTTAGTATAGATTTGGTACACAAGAGGGAGCTAGAAGTCAACACATCAAGGGAACGTCAGCTGGCTCCGGGCCCTATTTATTACAAACTGTACTTCCTGACAGCTCTGGGCCCCCAAACCACCACTGTGGTTGATAACAATTACCTAAGGAGGACACTAGTGTTTTACGAGATGAAATAAGAAGAAAAAAGACAAGAATAGTTACAGTTTTCTTTTCAATAGCTGCGACGTGCTGCAATGTACGTCACTCCAGATGTGGGCCTAGTTCATGCTGTTTTGGTTGGGGGTCCACAGTCACTGTCCTGCTGTCGTCTGTCACTTCCCACCTGTCCAGAAGAGCATCTCCCCTCGTACCTTTGGTTATGTGGAAGAATGATGCACTGTGGGCTGGGAAATGATTAGAAGATTTTGCCTGCGATGATTTTCCAGTGAGAAATGACATTTAGTGAGGAATTTGCGATGCTACATTTTTCCTTGATGCAGGCTGCTCACTCAGGCCTATAATCAACAAATATGAGAGGGGGCGAGGGTAACACTCCCTCACAAGAAAAACCTCCTAAGGGACACCTGAGACCCCAGACAACAGCGAATTCCTTCATAGGGATCAAAACAAAGCAAAGATAATACATACATTCTGTAATTCTGTGATTCTGTGATACTATTTTGATTAGTTTTCTACATATGTTAAGAAGATACTGACTAGGAATGAAAGCACAACCTGAAGACTGACACCGAGCAGCATGGTTGTGCCTCGCTGAATGCTACAAGTCCATTAGAAAAAGCTCTCTGATGCCAGCAAGTGTCAGCAGTAGAAAAGTCACAAGCCATCGTGTCAGCACTAGCTTCAGCCACAGCTGACAGAGCATGCTTCACGATATGGCTGCACAAAGACTTTGGATTTAGCAGAGTACCTGGACAAGTTTTTGAGAACATTACTGAGACATACTGGGTCACACTGTCAATTTGGTGTATGTCCAGTTACAGGATGATTAAAAAAATGGACTTTCCCCATTCAAGGTACTTCCCAGCCCTCTTCTAAACTGGGTACCGGAGGTATGTGGCACTGTGGAGATTCTCTGACTGAAATATTTGCCTGTGCATTTCAGGCACCCAGGAGAGAAAATATATACATTACCCAGACTTGAGACAGGAAGTTGACTTTTTTTTTTTTTTTTCAAAATCTGCATTTGGAATTTCACAACTGGCAAGCAATATGTCAGCATTATTGTTTAGAACAGTAACATCCCCAACTTCTCATTTAACCTGAATTAAAAAAAAAGATAAACAGAAAGCATTAGAAGGTATCCTTGCCTCTTGTGCTTCATTTATGAAAATGTCTAGTGATATTTGAAATTATTTATATCTATACTGGAAAAGTAAGTATGTAAGAACTGTTTTATTGTACCAGTTCAAAGGTACACCTAGCCCCAGAGCCTTTGTCTCATGGTGGACAAGGACACTAACATCTCCTCCAGTATACTCTTCAGCTTTTCACATTCTGCAGCTTAGGACCCTCCTGAGCCAGATACGGTATTTCTATCTTTGTATTTAATGTAACCTCATGATGATTTTTTCCCCCCAATAATTTCTCTAATTGCTTCCTGAACTCCAGAATACTTTTGGTTTCCACAGGAACCTGTGGGAATGAGGTACAGTTTTATTGTGCACTGTGAGCATTCTTTAGCATTACAACCTGAATATTTCTTTTTGCCTATTTCTGGTATTGTGAGAATATGTATTCCTTAGTAAACCCCCCTTTCCAAGTCGAGAGATATCAGTGCAGATCCTTCGGGGACACCAATGCACTGAGTACAGATGCGTATACCATGCAATAGATATGTTACATCACTTGGAGAGAAGGCTAAAATAAGCATTAACTTTGTTTGTGTTTGTAATACAGAGATTCTGTTCTATGATTTGGATTTATATCAAAGCACATGGCCATGATTTACTTACAGTATTAGGAATCAGGCTCACAGCAGAGATTTCTGCACCAGAGGCAAATGTTAACTTGGTATGTCAAAATCATAGAATGATTACAAAAGTGTAAAAAGATTTGCTGCTGTCTGGCCACTTGGAAATGGGTGCTTGGGTCTGATGCCCCAACATTCAACCTTGCTTTGACTCTCTCAGGGAGCCTTAGTGTTCATTGAAGAATGTTTTGATACTCCTTGAGCTGTGTCAGGCTTTGTCCTTGTCATAGGTGGCAGGGCTCAGATACCAGCAGATGCACAAGAGAGTGCAAATCTGCACACTGCTGAGTATGGCAGATGTCTAAGCTTTCTCCTTTCTCATGTCTTTTAACCATTGTGCTGATCTGTATGATAATCCTCTTTTCTTCACATGACAAATAGCTTCACAGAGAGCAGCAATTTATTAGATCTGGTTTCATTTGAGCTTTTTACTCATTACCCCTAAAACTGTGGGAAGCCTGACTTTTATTTACAAAAACTTAAGCTGATTATTCTTTATTATATATTTCTCCAGGTGTCCATTAATTCGTTTATTATTATTGTTGCTATTGTTTGTACCAATTTTCTGTCTGACAGGTTTGTAGTTTCATGGTGTCTTCTCAAGTGCTTTTGAACATTGGCATATTTGCTACGCTTTGTTCTTTGGACACTGAAGCCTGTCATCAGCAATACATCACCTATGCATTTACAGTTCATGAGATCCATATCTGATTTCCTTCAGAGTTCCCATGTGGAAACTTCTAATCCTGAAAATCTGTTACTATTGACTTCATCAGTTTATTCTTTAGAATAAACTTTAGCCTCTTCCTTCAGAGCTCAAAATTGCTTCCTAGAAAGAAAGCTTCAATTTTATGGGAAAATATGTACATTTTTCTGCAGTGAATATACCAAACAAAACCAAATAATTTAATGTAATTTTTCTGCTATTGCTTTATCTCCTGTGTCCAAGCTCAAGACTTTTCATATTACCAATAAACAGTTGAATGTATTTCCAATAGTAGAGAGGCCCCTGGCTGAAAAGGTCCTATGTTAAAAAATAAAATAAAATTCAGCCCCCTACATGACTGTTCAATTCATGAAAATACCTGGTAGAATTAACAATATTTTAACAACTTAACACCAATTCATGAATATGAAAGAGCTCTTTGAGTTTCTACTCGTAGATATTTAAAATGTTTGCTGCTAATATGGGCATGGATTCAGTTAAAGTGTTCAGAAACTGAGAATTATTTGAGTGCACAAAGCAAACAGTTTGATCCTCTGTTAAAATAAGAATAAAGATCATTTCAAAACATACACCATCAACAGAAAAGTTCAACAGAGATATTACTTACGTTAGCTTAAATTAATCATTTTGGTATATGTCTTTGCAAGAAGCAGGTAGCATTTATGGGAATGGGGATTAAATGATAATTTAAAATGTTATTTTTTAAAAGAGATTTCATCTTGGTAAATTCTTTTTTTTTTTTCTTTTTCCTCAGGAAGAGCATTCTAGAAGAATGGCAGTTTGATTTATAGTATCATTTCAAATAAGGATCAATTATCACATTTGAAGTACTGATCACAAGTTGCTCAGACTGATTCTTCATCTTGCTGGGATGTGATAGCATATTAAGATCTTGATATTAAGAACGATCAAATGACTGTAATTCTTTTACAAGGAGTGAAATTGTAGAAGTAGTAATCAGAGACTTAGATGGTGAGGATCACGTTATCTGTACTACACCAATAACTGACAAAGATCATCCTCCTAGAACACGGTGGACTGGGTCAGCACAGGCCAGAAGGTGCTCATCTCTGCAGGCGTGCTATTATGGTATGATACATCCTTGATCACACTGTTCAAGTAGTATTATGAAACCACTTGTGGTTCTTAATATCTAACACCAGTGGCCCCAACAAGAATTCTTCTCCCATGCCCTGTTAGTTGGCTATGCCCCAAAGTGCTGCTAACAAGTGCAAGTAAAATAGTACCTTTTTGATTGCATGCATGAGAACTGTGGTCCCACGCACATGCAGATACGGAATCCAAGTTATTCTCTTGAAGTACTTTCCATCAGTACTGTTTCTTGATGAAAAATACTCATTTCAAACTCTCATACCGGTGTTCTGAACTAACATATTTTGATTGAAATTAAAAGCAACAACCACAAAACAAAAAGCCTGCCTGACAACACAAAGAAAATTAATCATTCTTATATTTCAAGGCTATTCCAAAGCAGTCTATCAACATTCATGTGTGTATTGGCTTTACGTGGCAAGGTTTTGGTAGCTGGGGGGCTGCAGGGGTGGCCTCTGTGAGAAGAGTCCAGCAGCAGTTGCCCCATGTTAGATCAGAGCCAGCCCCAGCCAGCTCCAAAAGGGACCTGCTGCTGACCAGAGCCAAGAGAGGGAGCAATGCTGGCTGGGCCTCTGCGATTTAAGAAAGGGAAAAATCTGCTGCACAACAGCAGCTGGAAGAGAGAGGGGAGAGAACCAGCCCTGTAGAACCCAAGGTCAGTGCAGCAGGAGGGCAGGAGGTGCTCCAGGCACGCAGCAGCAGTTCCCCTGCGGCCTGTGGAGGTGCCCCCAGTGGAGCAGGCTGTCCCCCTGCAGCCCATGGGTCCCACATGGAGCAGATCTCCACGCTGCAGCCCGTGGAGGAGCCCCCGGTGGAGCAGGTGGATGCGGCCTGGAGGAGGCTGCGGCCCATGGAGAAACCCCGCAGGAGCAGGCCCCGGGCCGTGGCTGCAGCCCGTGGAGAGGAGCCCACGCAGGAGCAGGGGGTCTGGGGGGAGCTGCCGCCCACCCGTGGGGGACCCTTGCTGGAGCAGTTTGCTCCTGGGGGATGGATGGACCCCGTGGTACGGAGCCATGTGGGAGCAGTTGTTGAAGAGCTGCTGCCTGTGGGCAGCCCCCGCAGGCTCAGTTCGGGAAGGATGGCATCCCGTGGGAGGGACCCCACGTGGAGCAGGGGCAGAGAGAGACCGTGAAGGAGCAGCGGAGACGAAGCGTCAGGGACTGACCGCAGCCCCCATTCCCCGTTCCCCTGTGCTGCTCGAGGGGAGGAGGTGCAAGAGGGTGGATAGGGGGAAGGTGTTTTGAGTGTGCTTTTAGTTTCTCAGTGCTTTAGTCTGCTAGTGATAGGCAATAAATTGTATTAATCTCCCTATGGTAAGTCTGTTTGCCTGTAATGATAATTGCTGAGTGATCTCCCTGTCCTTATCTCAACCCATGAGCCTTTTTCCATCATATTTTCTCCCCCTATTCTTTTGAGAAGGTGGAGTGAGTGAGTGGCGTGGTGGAGTTTATTAGCAAGCCATCAGTGTGAAACTACCACATGAAAGACTTTTGCTCATTCCTCTGCTCAACACCTTCAGATGGAGAATGTCAAAGACGTGACTTAAGAATGATATACATATACTGAAAATTAAGCAACAGAAGAATTTATCCTTGCACAAAATGTCAGAATGAGTAACTATGGATTATAAGTGAGGTTACAATGGGAAATATTTTCAGGCGGTACATAGACAGTTTAAGGAGGAGTAAAAATAAGTAGCAAAATAACAAGAGTCCAGAAGTTGGACTCTGATGATAGAAAAAAATGTAACAGTTTGCAAAGCATAACAGTGTGCAGTCAGCAGAGCAGAAAAGCCTCATTTAAAGTGGAGTTTTTGTCTACCTTACTTTACCAGTGGATTGACCAAAAAATAAAGTTGAATCATCAGTTTGACTGGAAAACAGCCATGTCCTGATCATGTTTCTGAAACCGTTGCACCCAACCTCACCCTTACAGAGCTACGTTTTTCTAAACAGATGGTCAAATGAAAGGGACCTCCTCCTGCTTACATTTTCCTACTTTTTTTTGTTGTTGTTGTTTGTTGATATCTTACAGAAATTTAAAAGTCTAGCAAGTTCATTCATGGGGTTAACCTCTGCCCTCTACCATACTTTTGACGTAAAGGAAGCTGCCACCTCACAATGAAGACTGGAAGTGGACAAGTAATGGAGCAGATTAAACCCAGTTACTTTATGGCAAAAATAGTTTAAGCTCCATCTAGAAGTTGTCGAGAAAAATAATCGCCCTACATGATTACTTCCAATTATTGAATGTGTAGTTTCTAAGATTCTATGTCTGAAAAAATATTTCAATAGCATATACCATTATAAGAAACCAGAAAATCACAAGCAAGAAACCAAATCAGAACCCAGAAGCTATATCTTACCTTGTCTTCCTGTTCATAGACCTGCTTCCCGTTGCTGCATTCACAGTGGAAGGCAAACACTTGTTTAGCTCCATTTTTTTCTGTCTGGTTTGCTTGTCTGTTTGTTACCTTCTTCATCAGTGTCCCAGAGAACCAAGGTTGCTCTAAAAAGAGCAAAATATAAGGCAACCTGCTTTCCAGTCCAATTTGCAGGACCAGTAGTAAGCACTGTTTCCCCAACACAAGGTTTTATTTTATTTATTTATTTATTTATTTTGTGGAGGAAATAGGAATAGGATGAAAGTCTTGAAGGGTAAAACACCTGATAATCTCAGGAACCTCAGTGTCTTCTGGATGCTTCTGAAGTTGAACATAATTTTTCAGGCACAAAGATTGTTCTTCTCTTTAAAAACCTGGAAATACAGCATCTTACTGGCACTTCAAAACACTGAGATGTTGGCTAAAAAAAGAGATTGACTTTCAAACAGCTATTTCATTTACATTATTCTTTTGCATAAATAGAAAATGTAACTAAAGACATGTTTTGTGAAAGCTGGCAGCTTCTTGTGGTATTAAAGATAGAGATCTGCTAGATCCTACACACCTGCTGTTTCATTCCAGAGACATCAGTTTCAATCTAGGCCTTTTAGAAGGTTTATTAACATACATTTTTTATATGTATGTTGTGGCAATGTTTATAGAGTAGTTTGTTTTCATAGTAAATTGGTATTAGCTGAAGAAAAACGTACTTGAAAACACTGGGGTGATATCAGCCTTAGAAGCACAGTATGCTGTTTAGCATAAAATGTGATTTGCTATTTCAGAAAGCAGGCAGCAAGAATGTATTTAAGCAATGTATGTTTTCTGATGATGTGTGGCAGAAATCACATCACATATTTTAATTTGTCAGCTATACTGAACATCATGGCCCTACAAGTTAGGATCCTTATATCTAATCCTGCATTTTGACCAGACCATTTCCTGTATATATAGCATTCTTTTAATGGTAAGGTCTACGTTATTGAAACATTTCAGTGGCATTCTGTCAAATAGGCAAAAAGGGTCAAAGCTCTGTGTTGAATATTGTATTTACACAAGTCTCAATAAAAATAACAAAAAGGAAAATAGTTGCCAAACTGAACAGTGCAATATCTAAGAAAAATGTATGCCTTTGTCTCCCTGCTAGGAAATCATATAGGATTATGAAGGGTGGATGGGTCGGGTCCTTGCCCAGCTGATGGGGCATGCACCATGCCACGTTCTGCAACCCCTGGGCTGCCAAATGACAAACTCTCGGTTATCATTGCTTCACACCTTTAAGATGACAGTTGCAGTTCCTCAGTTTTTCACACATACGTTATCCAGCTTTATGCTCACAATCCTGCATCACTCGTGTCATTTTTTATTTTTATTTTTAATAAGAATTGGAAGGCTGTATAGAAAGCCATGTTCCTACTGAGCCCTTCATACTCTTGCTTCTTACTGTTATGTTCTGAGTTTGTCATAATCACTGTGACATTTTCCACATGCTGTTTATGTAAAAAGGCAAATAAAGAGGACAGTATTTATTTGTTGCACTTTGCACTTTGAATAATTGATGCTAAAGGTCTTGTCTTGCTTATAGGGAAGCCATAGAAGGAATGAATCTGAAGTCACTTTGCAGTGAAGCTGGTCATTTCTGCCTCAAGATGCAGTTGATCAGGGTTAGGAAGGAGGTTACTGTATGCCCTGTAAATGAAGAGGAAAAGCTCACAAAACTTTGCTATTGTATCCTGAATCAAAGCATTAGCGTTTTTTTTTTTTTTTTTAATGAATAGTAGGGAGCAAAGAGGATCTCTTTCCTGTTTTTTTTCTTGTTTTCTTACAAGTTCAATAAACTTCATCACACAGTTAGCCAAACTAATTTAATTTCTAATCCATGTGTTGAAGTGAAAGCCATGAGTTGCCGTAGGAGATTGATGTTGCAATGCTTTTGGAGCATGATCCATAAGATAAGATAATTACAGGCTACTCTGGTTATGGGAGGATTTGTATTTCTCATAGACAGTGAAGCAAGACTTTTACTATTGTAAAGATGAATTTCAACCCTTCTACTTTGAGCCTACAGAGACTTTGTGGCTCAGATCTCTACAGCTGGGTAGGTAGGCCTGCCTTGGCAGGCCTGTGCATGCCACAGACATCTTCAAAGCTGTAGCTCATCTGCATCTACCATTAACCCTGCAGGTGCTTAATGTTCTGCCAATTGGTAATTACCACATTGATCAAAAGGTGACTACCAAGCCATGGCTGTGATGCTTGGAGTATATCCCTAACCAGCACTGAGGTTGTGCTCATTGTGACCTGGTGGCACACAGACGTGGTATCTATGGTGGTGTAATCGTATCTAGTGTAAGTTACCCAGGGCACCAATGCAAGATAGGAAGAGGGCACAAAGCATAGAGCTTGGCATTGTTGTGCCTAAAGACATTTGTAGGATTTAAGCTACAGAACCCCAAATCCTTAGAAATGTGTGTCATTTAGAAAAAGCTGCTGTTCACTGTGCTCTTCCCAAGAAAAAAAATAAACAACAACAAAAAACAGAAAGCTTGGAGACAGGCAGGCTTAGGCAAATGAGCAGAGGACAAATTATGAAGTTTGCTCTTGTATATAGGCAGGTCTAAAACTGGCACTGCTTCCCAGGGTGAAATAACCATATTCCTCAGGAGGAGAAGCTGGGGAGGAGAATGATGTCTTTTGTAAGTTAGTCAGACACACAGAGTCTTTTCTTATGTAGTCTGGCTAGTTCTTTTTGTCAAATAGTATACCCTGCCACCCGATTAATTGAAAAGACTGAAATTATTTATGACTATGGAACTACATATTCTTTTCTCTTTAATCCTTTGTAGCTCAGACAATAAGCAACTGGGCTATTTCATTTGCATTGGTTGTTTCTTTGCACGTGGGTATAATGTGCACTTGAACGTACTCCTGAATAATTTGTCCTTCTTTTTGTATACTGAAAAAATGAGTTCTTATATTAGTGGCATTACTGCTGAGGACTACAGAAGTGGGTTCTCTGATCTTGTAGAGCCTGACTGAACAGTACCCAGTGTCACTGTGCTGCTGCATAGCCTACCAGGGATGGCTAGAGGGAGGGAAACCCAGTTTTCCTGCTCAGGAAGGACTTTCATTTTGAGATCGGGGACTCTGAGCTGGATTCTGAACTCCAACAGCAGTGAGATAGCAGAAGGCAAAGGGGATGTGCTGATGGATGTCTGAACGCTTAGGGAGACAGACTACTATGTTTTATAGTAGTAGGAACTTTCTCAAGGCATGACTCGATGCATCTAATGAACTTTAACAACCAAATAGTCTGAAAATCAACAAACAAAGAATAATGATGCCAGGAAGCAGCGCAACTAGGAGACCAGAACAACTGGAGTGTACTAACACTGCCAGAGAACCGCAGGCGAACTCAAAGCTGTTCAGTAATTTGAGGGACAGATGTCTTCAGTAGTGAGGGATATTAGTCTGAAAATTATTTCCTTTAAGTATTTCTCTTTACCTACTGCTATGCCTGTTTATTTTGCCTAGGGTTAAGGTTAGTTAGTGACTTAACTGCTCTTTTCATTAAGATATTGAGAAAACTGATGATGGTATTTACATTAATTGAACGGGGTAGAGAAGCAGATACATCAGCATGATGCTGCGTCTTTTGTCCAGACCTCACCAGGGAATTTAACCTCTTGAGGGCTCACAAGGACTGATGCCAGGGCAATGAAGGTACCTGTTTGTTTGAAAGGTGTTGACAGAACCTATGAGCTGTGAATGGTCATGGTGCTGTGAACAGATCTGTTTTATGCCATTCTGATAAAACTCCTTGAGTTTGAGGGGTCACTGAATAATTCAGAGGGAGAAGCTACTACTACTGAACCTCTTAATCTAGTCCAAGAACCCCACTCAAGGAAGTCTGGTCTCTGTTGCTATGGTGAACTCAGTATGCTGGATGTCTGGGAGTGGAACGTCTCCCATAGCTCAGCTCTGTGCATCCACAACTCAGTGGGAAAAATTTAAATATTGCATAGGCTCCCATAAAAGTTCTTTACTTTGGCTGGTTTCCACTGCTTACGTTCAGATGGAAGCTGACAGCTTTTTTTTTTTTTCTTTTTTTTTATTTTTTTTTCTGGCTGACAGGAAAAGAATGAGTTAATCACTTTCTGAGAATGACTTTGTCGCATTAACTGTGTCATTAGCTGTCACAGCATGACAGCTATGCCATATTAACAAAAAATACAATAAAAAAAATCTGCTGCTGAATATTATTTTTCTAGCTGGAGAAATGTGGTGCAGTTGAAATTTCAGCTGTTTTCCACCCTTGTCAGGTAGTTATTTGCAGAGATGAAAATGGGAATGCGGAGAAATGTGAAAGGCCTACTGGAAAACCCATTTAAACTGCAGGTCATGATTGAAATATCCTGTTGTATGTATTCTAAGAAAAGCTTATATGGCTTATCTTACTCAACTGCTTTTATGAGAGAAATTCGCCTATTATTTAGACTGTTGCTGCAATTGTCTTCTGCTGATGAGAGAAAGAAAAGCATTACCCAAATAACTGTTTTAGAATATTTTCCAGAAACATTAAATCTAAGAGTTAGGATGCAGGTTCCCATCGGAGTCTAGGAACAGTTTTAATAATTCAGTAAGCTGTAGTTTTAGGAGGACTGGAATCACGATGAGCTGTGGTCAGAGGTCTGCACACAGTCCTCACTGCAGGCTTGGAGTGTAAGTCATTGCATACATTTTAATTTACTAGGAAAATAAATGGTTGTAGGATCTTCTGGAAACTGTCACTATGAGGCTGGAGAAGCCCATGTCAAGAAAGAGAGTAATGGCAGAAAGGCAAGAGGCAAAGATCATGTATATCCTTGTACACTTACAAGTGTGGATACCTACAAGAAGATTTAGCACTCATAATCTACGTGTAATCTATATATTCCAGCCTTCTCCTTAGGGAAGCAGTGTAGTGCAGTGCTTTTAGCAAAGCATTTAGCATAGTGATGTGCTTTTGTGTTAACCCTGCAAGATTTCATCATGTGGTTTCAGCAGGGATTACAGTAAATGCTCAATTTAGGTAAAGTCACAATCTAATTAAACAAATTCAGTCGAAATCCCTGCTGGGCCCGTAAAGATTTCTCTGTCAAATATCTCTAAGCAATTTTGTTTTCTATAGCAACAGTTAATTGGATATGCTACTGTCAGTGTGCTTTAAATGAGGCTGATGGGATTAGTAATTGAATGCTCGGATTAATGATTTACAGCAGGCTTTGCTACCCTGTTCGTTGTTTACATCAAGGCTCATGATAGCTCCCTACCCTGAGCAGGCAAGTGGAGTAGTGAACTATAACTGCAATTAAGTTATGATACAGTGATATACAGTTATTATACAGATATGATGTAGCCCATTCTTCTTGGTATGTGTAACTATTTTTAGTGCTGTGGGCAGCAAAAGTTTGTGATCAAAATATTAGAAGCAGAAAAACTGAAAACAGCCACATAGCCTCCATATTTAGGATCTGGAACTGGAGGTCTCGGTCCTTTTCCAGCTACATGTATGCAATTCTTTTTATGGTTTTGGTCAGAAAGCAAACATCAGCATTGTGGGTGGCGTAATTGCAGCCAAGGCTGTGTGTGGACACAGGTGTTTCTACAAGAGGTGGTAGGCCTGCAGAAAAAAAGTGGAGAAAACTCACTCAGTGCACGGTCCAAGTGGCTGCTCTTGGAGAAAAAGAACAGACTGCAAAGCTTGGTCGGGTAGAAGGATCTCTTCGGGAATGGTTGAATCATCAGTCTTCATGGTCTTCATGAGTCTTCTTCCATTAAGATTCCGCTTGTTTCAAAAGGCGAGAAATGTGGTTTGCTCCTTGGAGTTGTCCCAGAATGCCGCTGTAAATAAGATGGGTTTTGGGGCCAGCTAACTTGTGCCAGGAATTTCTTCATTCTCAAGGCAACCTAGGATCGGGAATCGTAACTATTTATTTGTCTTTTAATTTGGGATGCTCTTTTTGGCATAAGAAGGGATCTGGCTGTTTGTTGTCCAGCTGAGCTCTGCAGTACTTGAGGAAGAAGGCTGTAAAGAAAACTTTCTGTGGTGCTGAGATGTTTACACGAACTGGAGAGCTGCACTATGAATTTGTCATTCTGCCTTATACATAGGCCTCCAAAGTCATCCTTAATGACAGAGAGGCCCTTATACACCGTACATTGAACACTTTGGTTCTTGTTAAATTAAGTCCACTTCAGAAATAAAATGAGCCAGTGCATATTTAGAGTCTATACTGAACACAGATTAATAATATTTATTTCAGTTTATTAAATTAGAATATGTTTCTGTTCTTATAAAGATTCTATCTGGGGAAACATTATCTAAAACAGTTAACGTTTATGCTATGATTACTTGTAGTTATGAAATGATTATAAACAATTATAAGTAAAATATTATACTTATACAAAGTAATTATTATAATAATAATTTATAGTTATTTATATTTATTGTGAATCATACTACATATTAAATATAATTTAACAAAAATATACAGGAAATTTAAAATTATGCTCTCCATATTTCATCTGATAGAATAGTTCATCTGAGAATGCAGGAATGGCACTGTGACCTTTTCTCATTACCTCAAGATTTAAGCTTAGGTTTTAAGGCAGAGGTCCAGCTGCATGCAGTTTTGTATTCAGAAACCATTCTATGCATCAGCATCTCTCTCTGTCATGATCGGTTCCCATATGTGAACTGCATTTTGGTTCAGGAAATCATTTTTTTTTTCTTCTTTCTTCTAAGTAGTTCCTATGAAAAAGTCCAACTCATCCTTACCTAGACTATCTTTTTCTTTCTTTTGTTCCTAATGCAAAGGCATTCATCTCTTTGATGGGTCTTGAACCTTCCACCATTCATTGTTCCTATCCAGTTTTTGTTACACTTGGTATTCAGACCACTGGTACCATATATGATTTAACTCTGGAATACTGGCTGCCATATAAAGATGCCAAGAAAGATGATAAAAGCCATGGAAAGGAAAGGTAGAATCTGGATTTTGGTCTCAGGGTGACATTTATTCCTTGAGAATATTTTTGCAATTAATTTTCTTTCCAGACATCGGGCTTTCCTCTTTTCCACTTTTTATTCAATAAAGCAATACAGCTGTCTGAATAATCTGAAGAAGTGACAGTTCTAGGAATGTACTGTAAGAGGAAAATCACGGGACACTTTGAGAACTTGGACCAAGCGTGAGACCTTTAAACCCTTTTTCATCTCCCAGCCCTGCAGACCTAATCTTTAGCCTATGTTTAGACTCATGATTTAGTAAAGTGGACGTCAGGGAACCTTGCTTGATTTACTGGAACATTTTGAGCTGATTTCATCTGACATGTTAATTACTGAGAATGTTAGGACACTTCAGTGTTAGAGAGCCTCTAAGTGATGGCATAACTGAAAGTCCTAAGATAAGAAATTCCATGACAGCAGAAGAATTTAGATTGTATTCTAATTTCACATTTTTTTTAGTTATACTTATTTAAAAGAAAAATAGTGTCTGACTGAAAAGGTTTTAGATTATAATAGAAGGAATGAAGACCATTCAGTTTTGCTGTTTTATTCAGGGAATTAGAGTCTTGTCCCCCTCCCATGTACATTGCCACCTGCCTGTTCAACCTTGAAAGAGACATATTCCACCCATTTGCTTGCCCTCACTCCTTTTGGGCTGCATTCGTATATCCCCGTTAGATGTACTTAGTATCAAGTACTTTTTTACTATATACATTGGTATAAGCTGGAAGGTTTAGATCAAAACACTTCTTTCTGTAAGGTACATACTAGGTCACTAGGATTTTGGGATTTTTATTCCTTATTAAATCACAACATTGCTAGCTATGAAGGATAGGTGACAACAACTGGTAAACCTTTTGCATCATCAAAGGAGTGCAACAGGACTCATTTTAATTAAAGTCTGGCAAGGGCCTTTCTCCGGCTAAATTAGAAAGAAGAGAGCTTTGGGGAGAAATGAATAAATGTTGAAAGACCAGAGTGTGGGAAAAACTCTCCAGAAAGGTGATAGGGAACACAAATGAACCCTGAGAAGGACATGGGGCACCTGTATCTTTTTCCCTTTAAAATTTGGTGTCGTCAGTGTGTGCAGCAGGAACAGGAAAATGGATGCCATGGTTTTTACTGAAGGAAAAAGAACACCTTGCAGTTTATCAACTCTTCAGCAGGATTTTGGCCACTTCAGACAACCTCTATCATCCTCTGAAGGCCAAGACAAAAACTAGTTGTACATGATTAGGCTTTTAAGTGTGCATTTAAACAACTAACTTTTAATTTAAAAGTACTGAGCACCCAGAAGACCCCACTGACTTGAAATTAGAGAAAAGTCAGACCCTTAAGCTGCCCTTTGTGTCAATAGTTGTTACTGTGCAAATCTGAGATACAGATACTGAATCCAGAGCCACAGGTGGTTTTAGGCATCTAGCTCCCATAAACTATTTCAGTAATAATCAGATATCTAAACAGCTTTGAAGATTTTGACTGCAGAAATTTTTAAGTATAAGACTTGTGGTTTTAAAAATCTTGGTCATATGTCCTGAAATTATTCAGTGCCAGTGGCCAAAGAGTTTTTTACTATGTTATTGCAAGTGTGAAGTAATTAGTAGCAGTAGGTGGGAGAAAAGTGCTCGTACACCTGATCTAGGAAGCTGAGGAGATAGTCAGGCAGAATTATACAAAGACGCATACATGGGGATGGGATCTGCCCTTCGATGTTATCTGCTGCCTATGTAAATGCCAAAAGATCTATAGCATCAGTGATGGGTTTTCCATTTGCTCTCCGATTTACTTATACTGCTTTCATTTGAAATAGAAAAGACTGACCAGCAGTTTCCCATATTTCAGTAGTGCCTAAGTGCTTTTTGTCAGCTGAGGAATCAAACGGAAAGCTCCTCCACAGAAAATCATTTGTCAGGTGCTCTATAAAATCAGATTTTTGGAAAAAAAATGCAGTTTTTGATCATGTTTATTTTGCATAAATTCACTTACTGCTTTTTGAGTTAGTGTTTATAACTTAAAGGCCAAATGTACAATCCTATATTGGATAAGAGGTGTAACTAAATGGCATTGTATTATGCACTGGATAATTTTTTTTAGATCTTTAAGTCAAAGATTTTTATGAACTGTTTTTGCGTGAAATGGTTAAGCACAGTAGATTCAGCTAATTGGTTAAAATGAGAGCAGTTAGAGCAAATCCAATTATGTCCCCTTTAGAGCACATTTATTGTTCCTCTATTCTAAGGATCTGAGAAAACTGAGACAAAAATTTGTTTCAGCTGTTGTGTGTGCAGTACAAATTCTGTAATTATAGAAAAGAGGTTGGCATTACTCTGCTTAGTGTTAAGAAAAATTCATATTATATTTGATTAAATAACAGGAAAAAAGCACTTCAGAAGTTATGCATTAGGATGAAGAATTTATTATATATACAGTTAAGCAATTCTACTGTAGATGTACTTCCTGATTAAAGAAAATGAATACAGTAATCAAAATAGCATGGTAACTACAATACAGACTGAAACTTGACTAAAACAGAAGTTAGCTATTTGACTTGAAAGAACACAGGACCTGGAACAACAGATCGCAGGTTGCATCATTAACCAGGACAGTAAAAAACTGTACAGTACAAGCAACACGTTACAATAAATTATGACCGATAAGGCAGTCTCTCTCATTTCGGACAAAAGGGATAAAGGGAAAGATATTAAAATCTCATAAATCCACCATATCTCTTTTCCATCTCTGGGACCTCTTTGGAATAAGTTTCCCCATCTTCTTCTGAAGGGAGAATGGAGTCGGCGAAGCGCTTAAGAAACCCACCATACCGTTTCTGGTAATCCAGCCACCACTCTGGCCTGCCCACTCTTCTCATGAAGCCACCGTATCTCTTTTGCAGCTCTTTGGCTTCATCTTCCAGTTCTGGGCTGCGCTTTATGCTTCTCATGAAACCTCCATACCTTTTGTTGATGTCTCCATCATTTTCACTTATTTCTCGGTAATGCCCCACTTCAGGGTTATCCCCTGTTCCTAAAAGCTCTTTCAGCAGGTCAGAGGAATTAGCCAGGGCATCGTCATCTGAGTCTTTCTTCATGAACCCTCCATACCTCTTAGCCAGGATCTCTCCTCCATTAGCTTCATCCTCTGGTTCTACCCGATAGAGCTCATCCATTTTCTTCATGAACCCCCCGTATCTTTTCATGAAGCCTCCATACTTCTTTGCAAGCAAATGGTTCTCGTCCAGCTCTTTCTTGTCTCCTGGAGCAACGCTGCCATCCTCAGAAAGGTCCAGCTTTGTCAGCTGCAGGAGCTCCTTGCAGGTCTCCCAGGCCTTGGCAGAAGGCAGCTTTCCTTCACATTCTAGTGTACATGCCTGAAAAACGGATGGGGTTTGCTGAGAATGACTTGATAGCAACAAACACCTCACTGTCACCTTGTCATAGCTTTTCTTGCTTTTAAAAGGCCATGAGCGAGCCTCTCTCCGAGTGGCTTGGAAGGACAGCTCTTCAGGAAGGGCTGCTCTGAAGGCTTTCATATCCTTCTGCAAAGGACATGACATCTCCACTCTGAGAGAGAGTACCAGACCAGTTGGATCGTGGGTCTCGCATGGTAAGGCTGTCCCAATGATTCTGTTTCAAAGCAAGCTGTATGTACAGTTCCTGCACCTCCCTTACAGTAGGGTGCATTTTTATGAACGTTTCTATTTACTAATGGACAGTTAAAATCCAATTGTGGTTCATTTCATAAGGAGTGTGTAGAAGTGTATGCAATCTTCATCATTAAAAGTAACATTCAGAAATTTCAGGAACAAAGCCACTTAGAACTAATAAAACAGCATCATTGTTGCAAAGAAGCCAGCTGCATTGTATACTGTGCTGCTTGGTATCTTCAACACACTGCATAGCTCTGAAGGCTGTATTTCTGTCTATTATAATTTGGTTTAGTTTATGGAGCACATCTTTTAAATGTGTACCAATTCAAATGTAGAAATACAGACTTCCTTAGGCAGATCAAACTTCAGATTTTGCTAGTTTGACTTACAAAGCAGTGATCATCAGGAAGAGGGAAAAAATCCCAAGCTGTGTTGCTTCTGACGGGAAAAAAAAAATACTGAGGCTAAGACAAAAAAGCTGTCAACACCTGTATGCATATCATATAACCTGTCAATATTAGCATACATATTAGCTACTATCTCTTTTGTGTTGGGAGATTTACCCCTTGTGAAACCAAACTCTTCATCTGCAAAAAGGTGAATCCAATATTTTTAGTTCTTTGCCACAGTTTTCATGTAAAAAAATAATTAAAAAGAAATCACCAATATTTTTAGTAATAGAAACAGTTATTTTGCCTATGGATGATGACTTCTAAGGATCTCAGTATACTTTAAAAGTGTGAAACGAAATCTCAGCATAATTCTCTTAATAGTTAGCTGACCAGCTCACTACCTCTGGCCTTACCTGTCTGTTGAGCTGTTTTATTCTCAGAAATTTACATACAGTTTTTTATATGATCACAAGAAAATTACATGGATTTATGTACTTTGCAACACAATAATTTACTTTAACAGGTACTACATACTTATTGCTATATACTGTAGTTATGCAATAAAGAGAATTTGGTCTCAGCTTCAGCTTGACTTTGAAATTGCTCCAAGTCAAAGCAAAACCATGTCTTTCCCTTGTTCTTCCCTTCTCGGTTAGTTTAAATAGCATATTGCAAAGTGAACATATGGCATCTTGTGTGTATGAATGACCAGGTTATATCTTACAGATACAATATGATAATACCAGTTCTGATATTACTAGATGCTAGTGTCTGGAAACATTTGTTTCCAGAAACTGTTTGTACCCGTATAAGAAATATATGTTATGGCACATTGCTTCTTTCCCCATTTCAACTAATAAGTGTTGTCATTGAGTGGAACTTTAATTATTTCTTGAACAATTACTGAAGGGTATGCAAGAGACACTATAGACAACCGAAAAAAGCACACAGCCCTCCCTCCAAAAGGGCAGATTACCACCTTTTTTTTTTTTTCTTTTTCATGGTTAATATTAAAGCTAAAGTTTGATTGAAAGCTTGAAGGATTAAGTATAGGTATACAGAACCTCTTTTGGACTGTTGGCCAGCCACCCTAAGAATATTGCTGGTATAAACCTGCTGTGGTTAGCAGCGAGTCCTTGCTTTAGACTAAGCAGAAATACTTGGTGACCCCTAATCCTGCACAGAATAGGTTCAGTCCTTCCTTTTTCTTTTGCTTCCAAATAACCGATGACACCTTAGCAGGAAAACTTTCCTGAACGTCTGGCAGTGCTGAGAGCCTGATGCCTCAGCATCGCCTCTATTTGAGGTCAGGAACTGCAGGAACCGCTGGATGACGACTTGGCAGCCCAAGTTCCTGCGCTCCGCAGGGGGGTCTGAGGGACCCCAGCCCATCACTGATCCCGATGCTTAAATTTCGAGTTGAGTTGGCTCTGTGAATATGCCATTTAATCATTTCAATATCATTAAAAGTACGGATTAAGAAGAAAAACCAACACCCTGCGTTCTGTTTTTTAACATGATTTACCTCGGGAGAGGCTGCAGTGTCAGAGACTTTTTTACAGGCATATTCCTAACTGCACAGCAGCACCGGGAGGGAGAGCAGCAGGAGCTGTTCGATTTGGGCTTGAACCTCACTTTTCGCCAGATTTCGGCCAGGTTTCCAGGCACAGCCGCCAATTTCCATTTCGCTTTCAGGGCCCCCGGGGGCGCGCTGTGCCGGCTGTGCCCCGCTCCCCTCGCCCACGGCAAGGGCCGAGCAAAGGCGGGGGGCACGGAGGGTCCCGGCGGAGCTGCCCTCCGGCCACAATTCCCTTTCCCCTTCAGTTTTCACTCGACTTTCTCCTCTCTCCCCCCCGGGGGGGGGGGGTCCCCTCCAAACAGCGCCGGGCTGGGGAGGCTCTCTGCGGTGCTCTCTCCCCCCTTCAAAACCCATCCTCGTCCCCACTATGTCTTATTTTTCCCCTTCTCTCGGTCCGCTGTCCCCCAGAAAGGGGACGCTGGACGGGAGGGGGGTCGATGCCGGCCCCCCGGCGCCTTACCAGCGGGTGGATGTTCCGCGCGGGGCCCCAGGCGGTACGCGCAGGTCGCGCACTCGCGGCCGCAGTCGGCCCGCACCCGCGGGAGCAGGCAGGTGCTGAGCGCCAGCAGCGAGCAGCCGAGCCGCAGGAGCAACGCCATGGGGCTGCGGGAAGGGGAGAGAGAGGCAGAGAGAGAGGTCAGACGGCAGCCGCCCCCCCCCCCCCCCCCCCCCCTTTCATCCCCCAAAACCCCCGGGACGCTGTGACTGGAGGGGCAGCGGAGCCGCCCCGACCCTAAGCTCCCGTCCTGGGCAGCGGTCGTCCCGAAATGCTACATCCGAAATGCTGCGTCCTGAAATGCTCCGTCCCAAAACGCCCCGTCCCAAAATACTCCATCCCGGAGCGCTCCATCCCAAACGCCCCATCCCAAAGTGCTCTATCCCAAATCGATCCATCCCAAACGCTCCATCCCAAATGCTCCATCCCCAAACGCTCTGTCCCAGATGCTCCATCCCAAATGCTCCATCCCCAAACACCCCGTCCCAAACCGCTCCGTCCCAAAACGCTCCGTCCCAAAACGCTCCGTCCCGGAGCGCTCCATCCCAAAACACTCCGTCCCAAATGCTCCATCCCGGACCTCTCCATCCCGAAATGCTCCATCCTAAAACACTCCATACTAAAACTCCCCATCCCAAAATGCCCCATCCCAAATGCTGCATCCCAAAGCGGTCTGTCCCAAACCACTCCATCCCAAACCTCCCCGTCCCACCCCGGCCGCCCAGCCCCAGCCTCATCTCCCGTCTCCGGAGCACAAAGCCACCGGTGCGGTGGGTCCCCCCCCACCGGCTCACTCACGCACTGCCTCCCCTCGGGGCTCCGGGCGGGTTTTTGAGCCTTGCTGCGGTGCCGGCGTCGGATCCGCAGCCCTTTTATAGCGGGGCTGGGCAGCCTGCGCCCCCGGAGAGAGACTCCGCGCTGGGGACGGGGAGGGGGGCACCGAGGACGGCCTCGGTGAGCGCCGGGGGGGCGCCGAGCGGCTGCGGGCGGCGGCACTTTATAATTAGGGAACGCGGGCAGAGCGCGGCCTCCCCCAATCGCCGCCGGGCTCCCGCTGACGCAGCCCCTACGACATCCCCCCCAGACCCCCCCGATGTCCTGCACCCCCCCGTCGGGGGCTCCGAGGGGGCGGGAGGGGTGCCCGTGCCCGTGCCCGGCCCCGTAAGGCGCCCACGGGGAGGTTTTTTTTGGGGGGCTGAGGCATCGGAGTGAGTCATGCCGCACCCCTGGGGGTCGGTGAGGTGGGTTTTAGTGGGGTCTGTGCAAGGGTCTTGGTTGTAAAACGTTGGGATCTCCTAAGCATGGACAGCTTCGCCCTATTTGCACGGTTTTAGTGACTGGGAAGGCACGTTTATGAGCACAACGCGCAGAGGCACAACCCCGAAAGGTCCCCAGCCCCAGCAGCTGGGGCATCGCTGCCCTGCTCGGGTGGGAACCGGCCTCGGGCAGCGATGCTGATCCCTGTCATCCCCCCTGATCCCTGACATCCCCCCTATACAGGGGCTCTGCCCCAGCAGTACTAAGCTGTGGTTCATTTCCAGCCCCAAATTATTTGCAGTTGGTTTATACATATTTGTTTTTCTTTCAGACAGGATTTTGTCCCTTCATGGTGTTTTTCTGTCTGATCGTTTCCCTTCTCAGCCCTCTTTTTGCTCTAGTCACCAGGCTGTGCTCTGCAGCTTTCTGCTTCGAGGTATACCCTTACCCAGTAAATGTTCTCCCCAGCGTTTGCTGTACTTTGAATTCATCATTTCTGAGCATGAGTGATGGGACCTGTGCACAGCCTGGTGAAAGGAATTTCATTAGGACGTTAATACATAGTCATCCCCACCGGAGGAGGAAGACACCTCAACTTGTGCCTCCCTAGATCTCATTTGTCTTTCCTAACACTGCAGCACAGTGATGCCACACAGTCCTCTGGGTCTGAGATACAGCCAGGTCTTCATCCTTCAGGACTAACATGAGATCTAGTGCCATTACCGGATGGAAATTGTGCCTTCTGCCACCTGTTAGTCTTTACATCGGATATTTGACTCAGATTAAGGAGGCTCACACGGAGTATGGAGTGCCAGAAATACATCCCTTCACAGCAAAGACATAGCTCTTGCATGTACCCAGGGTGTGTGAGAAGAGAATGAGGCCCTCTGTTTCCCCAGTGATATCAGCCAACTTTGAAAGCGAACTCTCAAGAGACGAGGTAGACTTTTTAAAAATTGCCCCACTGGGTATATTTGTAGTTGCATCTGGAGCAACAAGCCAATTGCCAGGCCACTGAGTAAGCAGGCAGGCTGTAAAGGTTGTTCCTAGCCAGCCTCCTGGTGGGAAGGCACATCTCGGCCTCCTGACTCTTGCCTGGGTAAGGGTGAGATGGTTAGGGAGGCACTGCCTAACACAGAAGTGACACATTCCATGCCTCTTTTGCTGTAAGGATGCTTTTTACCATTTTTAAAATTTTTTTTTTTTTTTTTGGACATCATCAGATTAGTCCTCAGGATCAATTACTGGCACTCACTCACTGAACCCCAGCCCTGCTGTCATTTATGGGCACGCAATCTAACAGTCAGCATGGTGTGGTGGGACAGATAGCCCGGTAGTCTCATGATTATTCCTTTTACAGTGTGCATCCCATGTCCCCGGGCTGACTGGCTCCTCTTTTCATAGCTGTGCATGCAAGCATCCATGCTCAGCCTGCCCACTCAGCTACTCAGTCTGCCTTGTCCTTCATTATGCCATTTAATGCCACTGATTGTGTTTAATCTGGTCGTGATGAAAACCCAGGCAATGCCGGAACCTCACTGTGTACAGAGGTGCGGATAATCCCTGCAGATAATGTGCAGACCTGAGCAGCAAAAGAGACAGGGTGAAGAAGGAGTAAAGAATATAAATGGACCAAATAAAGGGCATCTAAATTTTGTGTAGAAGAGGAGTAATGGAGAGGGTTGTTTTACAGTGGATAAGTGTTACAGCTTCTGGGTGGGGACCAGGGAAGAGTAAAAGAGAGAAAAAGATTGGGTGTGAAATGCACAGACGCAAAGAGACCGCATGGAGTAGAGGAGTGGTAAGTGGGCACTGCCAGCACTGGGCAGAAATACAACCATGGCTGCTGGATGTGCTAAAGATATCCAGCACTCCTTGGTTCATCTGCTTCTTCGGGTCTTATGCTCTTTGAATCTTTGGCTGGTTCCTCCCTATATCTGGTCCTCATCCTGAGTCCTTATGGATGTGGTTATATGAGAGACTTTGCAGAGAGAGGATAAAAGCAGGAGAGAATTTGGACTATTTGGACAAAAGACTACAGGGCAAAAACTACATAAAAATTGCTCGCTGTAGGAGCAGGGGATAATATTTCCTCAGCAACAGCAGACTGAGAAACAAAGAAATAAAGAGGCATAAAAAGAAAGAGAACACTTTTCACAGCAGTGATGATGATGACTTGTTGCTCCCTACTAACCTGGTAATAACAGTGTCCTGGAGCTGATAAAAACTTTGGCATTTATAAAATCCAGAATTACCCCAGACACCAGCAGCTTTTTTCTGCTGTCCAGATATACCACACAAAAACAAACTGTGTTACAGGAGTGCTTGAAGCACCTCGGGACCTGTCCTAAATCTTGTCCAGACACCCAGACTTTAGCTAGGAAAAGGTGAAAGGAAGATGAAATCATAATTTTGCCAATAGAGAAGTGAAGCACGTAACCTGAATCACTTTACAAAGTCATGCCAAAAGTGAGCATCGGAGTTAGAAACTGAAATTCTCTTGAATTTCACGTCAGTATCTTTACTGTGGGAACAGATTTATTTTCCAAACTATACTCATCATGCTAATCGAGCTGCTTCAGAATCATTAAATGAAGATAGATTTACGGAAATATGAAATAAGCATGCTGTTAGCAGCCCTAGCAGCCCTTCTCATAACGCAGAGCCTTTCTGATAGAATCAAAATGAGGATCGGGAAACATAAAACAGCATGTTATGTTGATTATTTTCTTCAGCTCAGTGCAAAAGGTCACAGCGTTTCTTAAGACCAAACAGTCAGGTTCCATTTAGCTCATTCAAATGGATTTAATTTTTGATGGGAACATATATGTAGCTGATACCAGTGTCAAGAAAGGATTTGCAGATCAACCCTCTTATACCAAACTTAGCAATAAAGTCATTTATAGACCTATGGACACAAGGTATGCATTGCTACTTTTAAAATATCTTTATTAAATTAAGCCTAAAGTAAGCAGAGATGAATTGTAATAGGGAGAGATACTCAATGTACAGTTGGTATGGTGTTGCCCAAAATGTACCTTTATAGGACAGAGATGATCCAGTGCTTCCCATATCTCTCTTAATATATATGTATACGTATTATCTGAGATATGAAGAAACACGGAATATATCAGTGATGCAGACAATTCTGCTCATAGCTATTGAAGACAATCTTGTATGAAGAACAGGGTTGCTGGTATCATCTCAGACAAAGCTGGATCTTCTTAATCATGTTTTTACCTTTGAACAAACCGCACCCTTTCTGGAAGGCAAAACCATGCAATGATCTTGTTGCAATCAGGAGATGTTTCCACTGATGTAACACCGACAACTTCTGGTCTTATCTCATGGCTGATGCCACTCAGTCTTCTAAGGGGGAAGGAGGTTTCACACTACTTTTTCAGAGTGAAATTAAGATCTTGACATGCATTCAGTGTCAGCATATGACAAATATAACTTTTGGTGCATTTATTTGTTTTGTGCATTTCTCTGAGACAAGATAAGAACAAGGCAGAGAAGTTTATACCATTCTGTGGAGACGTAAGGAGCTTCACTTTAACGTGCTCCTCTGTTGCTCATGGGCACACGAGGACGTGCACTCCAAGATACCTGAAATTTGGCCTGAACTACAGTAAGTAGCGTGTGCTGCATTAAATGGAACAAACTGTACAAAATCTATATTCGTTATAAAAGCATTATGTTGCTCATATCCACAGAGGCCACGGGATGGGTATCTGCAATGAAAAAAGAAGGAAACAGGTTGCTCAGTAGCAAAATACATTGTGATGGAATCCAGGCGCAGTGATTATTATTTAAAACAATAACTACTCCACATGAGTGGAGTGATTTATCCTCATTTTTTTAATTTAGAAAACTCATCCATGAATTACTAAGGAAGTATTAGATTCCATCTATGAAAAGGATTGTGGTGTCTAGTGTGTATGTAGAAGGATTAGCTGAAAATTGTAAATGAGAGATTTTGATCACTTTAGTCATATTAAGAAAAACAAACAAGCAGAGCCTAAATGATACATTTGGAGTGCAAGCTTGAACTGTTTTCCCATTATTCACATTCATACAACAGAATTTTGGAGCTTTTTCCCCATTTCCAGTCTCACATTCTCACTGCTAGTATTTTATTGCCCAGTTGGGGTGTGCTGTATTCACACTTTAGCACAGCATTCGAAACAAGTTGCTTTTGTAGACAGGAGCTGTAACAAGAGCTGGACGCTTTGCCTGCAGAGCGGGTAAGGGCTGGCTGGATTTCTCGTGGCTCTCCTCCGGGGCACAGCTTGGTGCTGTGGGAGAGTCAGAGGTGACTTGAAATTCCTGTGTTTTGAGTGGCTCTGAAACACAATTTAAAATGATGTCAGTGGTTGCTGTGATTTCCAGCAGTCCAATGGGAGCGATTTAGAGCAGGGCACTGAGTGCTCTCCTTTCTGCCCCTGCTGAGGCCTGCGTGCAGCCTCTCTTGCACCTCCTCAGGGGCCATGAAGGGAGCAGCAAGAGGACAAGTGTGTTCTCCCTCTTCTGCTCTTGCCCCGAAAGGATTCCCCATAGGTGATGCTGATAACAAAGAGGGTCATACTTCATTTCGTTATACCTCTGCTAGGAATTCCTTCATCCACACTGGGAATTTGTCTTCCATATAGCCTGCTGTGGCTGTAGCTCTGAGCCCATATGCAAGCAGCATGGAGGCGCACATACCTTGGTCTAATGGTGGGTTGGACTCCTCAGATACAAAAACAACTTTGGTCATTTACAGTGGAGTTCTCCAGAGTAGCTACAGCCACAGTTGTAATCCCTGCAGCACTGAAAATGCTAAACAGATGATGTTCATGCAAAAAGGATGGAGTGGGGAAGGAGCATAAAGCACAGAGATCTCACAATCACCACATGAAATTTGCACCACTTTTCTTTTGATGTAAATCATTTTCAGCTGCTTTACATGGACTGGGTCTTCAGTTATGTCCCGAAAAATGTTCTCTGTGGGAAGGAAAGATGAGGTTTAAGTAATCAGGTTATGTAGCTAGGACAGGGAAGAAGATGCTGACATAAGAATACATCCTAAGATCATTTGAAAATGAAATAAGGAACAATATCATCATCACATTCTTTCATTTTACATCTATTTGAACTGTTTCGCTGTTGTTTGTACTTCTTTGCACTTTGTGTTTCTATTAAAAAAAAAACAAAAACTAGAAATTGAACTGTGACCTTCCCCTTCTCAGTTTACCAGTCTATGTTCCTTTTCTTTGAAACTGCTTGTTTTATGTTTGAAAGCAATTTCATTTCATTTCATTTCATTTTATTTCATTTCATTTCATTTCTTCTTCTGCATAATTGAACACTCCAGAAACTAACAAGCCACCTTAGACAGCTGAGACTTTATTGCTTTTCCCGTAGAGAACTATTGAAAATATTCCATGAAAGCTGAAGATGTGAATCTTGCTAGGTTTAACCCAGGGATGGAATTTATGCAAAAGATGAGCATATCCTGGATAGTTTGGGAAGCAGAAGAGTTATATTGAGTGAACATGTGTAGAGACAGTGCATAGTAAAGAAAAATGAGAGATGTGGTAAGATGGTCTGATAATTTGGGGATGGCATAAAATCAGGGTGGTAACCACGGACAGTGTGGAGGTATGATACAAAGTTTGTTTGAGGTATGGAAGTGGTCAGAATGTCATTGTCACACAGCTAACCATCAGTAGTTCTGCCAAAACCTTTCTGTGTCACCTGACATGATACTCTGAATTCACCACTTCCTTCTAATATAATGTAAATGCCATTGGTTACAATCTGATAATACCTTGCTTGGCAGCATTTTGCTAGACAAAGTAATTGATGCTTATAAGGAAATTTCATGGCCTTTGATCAAGTTTGAAGTATCAGGTATGGTGTTTATACCGCTGGGACATGACTTCAACGGGAAATGTTTGTAACCTGACTTTAAACTTTTAACTTAGGGATTTGGACTACCTTTGGAGTGTTGCTTGTCTACGCTGATACCCTAGGATTTAATCAGTTGATATGTACAGATGTGTCTAAGATAAACAGACTGGTGTGTGCTAAGATTTCAGAAAAAGACATAGAATATAAAATAATCCAAATCTCACAATACTAAAACTATGTGTTTTAAGCAGAAATAAGTTGTACTTCCAATTATTTAACTGCAGAACCACTTTGGGTATAGAGAATGAGCACTGTAAGCAGAGTTCACGTCTGGAAGAGAGAAGAAAAATTGAGGCTAGGTTAAGATAGAATAGGGAAAGTCACAGTTTAGAAGATTTATGAGATTAGGCTAGTTTATGTCCTAAAACATTCCTCAAGTTGATTTTCTTCCTCTGTCTTTTCAGTTGTGGTGCTTATTCCTCCTTTCCCTACAGGCAACAGTGCTGCTCAGTGGCTAAGGCAGAATCTGCACCTACTTCCAAGACTATCCTACTAACAGGCTTGTCACCTCACCCAGACTTTCAGGGTGAGGTGGCTTTTTGATGGGACATTATGAGTAGAGTTAAATAATTCACTGAAATTGAGGATTACTCTTTTCAAAAATCCTGTTTCTGTGCTAAGAAATTGACTTGAATGCTCTGCTGTTTTCTTAGGGCAATACGTAAAACAACTCATTTGGCTAATCATCTTGTTTTTTATGATCAAAGTAGGCTGTCATTTCCAGAATATTTGGTATCAGTCTGGTATATGTTTTGTACTAAAATTGGATATAATGTGTGTGCCAATGGAGTGGTACTAGAAGTTTGAATGGCTTTCTGTGTTGGTATTTTTCTGCTGGTTCATTTAATGTCGGTTTAGTTGTGAAAAATGGTAAGATTGTTATTTGAAATATTGCAAAAATAAATATTAATGAATATCTTTAAAATCTAATGAACCAAAGAAAGTGGCAAAGATGATTGGCATCTGTGTTGCCTGGTCGACTGATCAAAACACCACTCAAACCAGCAGAAGGAAGTGAGAAGCTTTCAAGGAGGTCAGGATGCTTCAGGGCAAGAGTGACTTATCTCCCGTCTGCTTGTTCAGATCTTGGCCTCAGCACTCTGGGAGAGAGCTGCATGCTGCTGCACGGCTGCTTTGCTTCCCTTTGAAGGGGGTTGTACAAAGTAATTCCCATATGTGGGAGCTGACTGTCATTTTGAGCCTTAGCTGTCGTTTTTAGCCCTGTTTGTGCAGGACAGAAGTATACAGGGACACATGCCAGTGGTGGGAGGTATCCCCAGGGGACCTATGTCATCTTTCCCCATTGACAGAATATGCAAGCTGGTTGCCTTCTAAATATCTCAGAAATGTCTTTTTTTTTTTTTTTTGACAATTCTATGTTTTTGTTAAGACAACAATACACTCTCTCACTGTGCTTTGCACCTGAGCTTCTGGTTCTTTATTCTGTTAAAACCATGCATGAACTCAAGAGCAGAAGTGCAGCTGGTATGTCCAACATAACCTGCACGCATGTAAACCTACTGAAAGGATCTGCAAAGTAAACTGACTGTAAGTAAGTAAACTATAACTATGCATCAGTTAACTAGAACTGTAAATGCAAAGCTCAAAGTTAGAGCTCATGAGGAAAAATGTCAGACAATAGTACTTCATTAATTTCATTTCTGAGTTTTTCAAAATTAAGTGTTTGTGGAGGCGGATTTTTTTTTTTTAGATAGATCATTAGATAGATACAGTTCAAGTGAATTCTGCTTTATTGTGTCTGAAGACTTATTTTCTTCTGAATGTTTGTTGGCCTCCAGGCTCTCCATGTCCAAGAAGGACCTCCCTGTCTTTGCATGCTGTGGGCCATGGCCAAATGAATATCTTCTCAGATTAGCTCTTAAGAGGAATGGAGCTGTCACAACTGACAACAGAGACAGGAGGAAGTATAAGCCACATTATGTTTTTCAGTTCTGCTAGTTATTTTGTTTTATGGTGAAAGTCTTCCATCCACCATCAGGTTTGGTTTGATACTGATGTTTGCGTTACCCTTTGTTGTGGGCAGTTGAAAGTTGCATATTCTGAACGTACAGTTGAGTCTGAGCAAATAATTATCAATACATTTTAATAAAAATGTGCTCCACGTGAATATAACTCAGTGTTTGAAATTAAATGTTGGTGCTCTGGGCCTGGTTTGTCTCCTTAGCTATGGCGGATCCCACCGACTACTTCTGAATCTCAGTGTTTTGAGTCAAAATCTCATCTTGCTTTCTGCCATAAGCTATATGCATTCTCTGCTAACGTTTATGGGAATGTATATTTTCTATTTTACTGCTCCAGAGTTTTCCATCAGAAAGTTATTCAAGATAAAGCTAATTCAAAACTAGTGGCTGGGAGACCCTTACTGGATTATCATAGTTCATGAGCTCATAAGGAGAACAATGAAAACAAAAGACAGGGCAATGCAGTGTTAATTTATTTGACATATGTGGCTTATGTATTTCTGAGAATATTTTGCAGTACAATACAGTAATTGTATGATTGCGTACCCATTCAGAAAAAGGGAACTATAACATGAGACATGGCAAATGTTCTGCTATTTAATCTTTCCAGCAAAATGGATTGAGAATAATGGAAATAGATTTAAGTTTTAATTTTTAAAGGATGAGTACATTTGAAATTTATCAGATGTGGATTAAATTGATTTCATTTATCATATATTACAATAAAAATACTAAATTAAATATAAGTCGTATAGAGCAATATGAAGTTCAAAGAAACTTTACCTCTTAATAACGTCTTAAGTTAGAAGTTTAATTAAAGTACTACTTGGGGTTTCTGCACAAGCTTACCATTATGAATGTGCAGAATCCAGTAATGTCCATCAATGCACCCGCAGAAGTGAGCAGTCCCTGTATTTTTACAGGGTGAGAACCTTCTTGTCTTTTTCTCTGAAATAAAAAAAAATAATAAAATTGAATCTGATATTTTCAAATGCATTTTACAACATAAAAAGATTAAAGTAATGCAATTCCGTAAAACTCTTCACTTAACTTTTGCAGAGATTTATGTCTAATTTCTGTGTAGCTATATGGTATTCAGTTCCAGGAGGATGATTTAAAACAGAGTTTCAGTTTTAATCATGTACTCACTCCTTGATCATGTGAAAATACTCTTCACTTTGTTTAAATTGTGATTAGTATCTACTGAGCAGTTAGCTGAGTTATAAATTAGAACACAGAAAAGTTGTAGGGGAATAGAACCTGAAATGCAGTGATCTAAGGATGAAATAATTACTACTTTTATGGATCATTGCTTTTTTAATATCAACTTAAAATAGAAAGCAACCACAGTATGTTACAGAAAAGAGACTCATGGCATTAGTACCCATGCTAATGTTTACCCTATGAGTTACTCTTCCTTTTTTGTTCCACCTGTTCTGAGAGGGAGGGAAGGGTTACATGTAATTTACTGTGCTGAGCAATCTGGGCTTCTTAAGTAGCTTGGAAATACCAGCATTTACCTGTCTCTTCAGTAAAACAGCCCATGAAATCAGGAGAGATTTTCAGTGCCCAACCTTTCCCTGCCTGCCCAGAGCCTGTCCACCCTTCTTGTCTAATCTTACATAATCTTACGTAATTCCGACACTGAAAGTGTTGGATGGGGCTTTGAGCAACCTGGTCTAGTGGGAGTTGTCCCTGCCCATGGCAGGGGGTTCGAAATGAGCTGATCTTTAAGGTCCCTTCCAACTCAAACCATTCTGTGATTCAGTGATTCTATGAATCTCTATATAAAACTTAAAATCTTGTGTCTCAGTCCCATAAGGAATAATTCGGTGGCCGAGGAGTACAGAGTGTCACCCTTTGGAAATTTAGTGCCAATATCTTGCTGCTCCAAATTTATGTAGCTACAGTGATACAATATTATGTATTCTAGATGAAGTTCAAAATTACTTTTCCTTGTCTGTATGTCATGTAGTCATGTTAATATTTTCCCAGTCTGCCAGTTTTTATGGCAGTGATCTTTTTAGTTACTATGCATCATTTGGTTTAATTCCATTACAGGGAATGGTTTCTAACTGCTTTATTATCAAGAGAAATAATTAAAAAAAGAAGATAAATGCATGATTGTAAGCAGTGACATTAAACTGAACTTACATTTGATGCACTTTTCAGGAAAGCCTTTTTATACAATGAAGTGCTTAGACTTTTATCCCAAATTAAGCTGCATGTAAGTAAATGGTGGTTCCCCTATTGCTTGATTAGTTTTATCCAGTTGATGTAGTTAATGCAGTAGGGTATGGGAACAGTATATCAATACAGTAATGATGTTTAGGAAAGGTCACTCCATCTCCTATTTCAAGGCTCCGATGCATGTATATTTAAATGAAAATATATCAAAAATAAGTCTATAAATATCGATATACCAAAGAAAGATAAGGCTTGCAGACCTTGTTAATTCTGTTGGCCAAACTTATCTTAAAAGAATCAACAGAATTTGTTTTCTTTTAAAATTTCACACTTTTTTTTTTTTTGGGTCCATATTCTAACACTTCCCATCCATCTTATCCCTGCAAAGGCAGTATTTTCTATGTGCTTTAGGAACAAATGCATTCATCCATACAATTTCCTACAGAGCCCATGTAAACTGAATTTCTTCCTTCTTCATCAACCTTTATATATTTTCTGTGCATGTCATTCACTTCTTCTGTGTGATCCTACATGCTTTGAACTTCTCTGGTTTTGTTTTGTCATTTTTTTTTTCCATTTGCCTTTAAACAACTCTGGGAGGTGAGACTCACCTGAAGACCTGCTTCAGATTGCTAACCCTTTCAAGTGTGACCTTTACAGAAATTCGACATGTCTTTGTTATCTCACATTTGTAGCTGATTTTGTAAGGACTACCCATTGCTTAAAGCCAAGATTGTGTGTGAGTAGTGTAAAGATCAGAACCTTATAATTCCTGTTTCCTTATCCTTTTGAATGACATTTCCCATATAACATTTACATTGCAGTATCTCAGGCAGCATTGTAGAACAGTAGACAAATTCTTCTGCTATCGAAATATATTTTATGTGACTATATTTTTAGGTCTTGATTTATATAGATTTCAAGGACTTCTTTTGTCTCATCAACAAAATTGATATGCTATAGATTCTACTCTGTAATTACAATTCATCTAAATGGCAGTTGCATATTTATGATATAAATACACATATATAAACAAGTAAAACAATTCTTCGTATTTAAAGAAGTATTTACATATGTTTTAAAGTCAGCTATAGCTTTCTATTGCTTGAGTTTTATTCTGTCATGCAGTAGCTTTACTGGTTCCACCACAGATAACTCTTCATGCTTGATGTTGATAGGAAAAAAAGCTAACTCAATTTCTTGAAGTTTCCAAATCAATGCTGTAAACGAATTTAAAAAATGTAGGAAGCAACAGCTAATGATCAGAAAATGTTGACTGCCTGTCACAGGAATTGTTTATAAAAAACAAGACAGATCTCTCTAAGAAGCTATTGCTAACATCATGGATATGAAGTTTTATTTCCATTGATTTGACAATGATGTCTTTTACTATTCAAAGACAGGAGAGAGAAAATATCAACATTTCATAAAACAAATTCATAATGGAAGAAATTTGCCTTTTCCATTTTAGCTGATGCTGAAGAGAGGCAGTGGGATGCAAAACATAAGAAATAAAAAAAAAAGATATGTGATTATGGATTTCAGTTAAAATAATCAGAGCTTTGCCTGAAATGTGTCTACATTTCTCAAGTCCAAGATATACTCTGATAAATAGTTTGGAGATGCAGTTTGCAGAGGCTCACTCAGACTAAGGTTGTGTTAGCAATAAGTTCTCATCCATCACTCTTTCCATCTTGACTTATTGCAAGACAGATTTGATACGATAGGATTACTTGCACAAAGAATAGTTTTCTTCCATTTCAGACTGCACATCACAGTTATAGGTATTCCTTAAACTTGAAAGCAGTCTTCTCTATAGTAAATACATCCATTTGAAACCAACCTTTGGAAAGTAACCCAGATTTCAAATTCAGTCAATATTAAGCTGGGAAGTACATTACCTTGGTAGGCCTTGCCTAGTAATAAAAATCTCATTTGTAAGAGACTACTACTACTGTTTATTTCACAGAGTTGCATAATGAGTCTACATCCCATTACATCTGTCCCAACACATTAGATGTTAAATATATTCTACTCTGGAGCTGTAGTGATTTAAATAGCAGTTAAGGGTGGTTTGCCTCATATGAACAAAGTTGCAGGGAGCAATGATGGATTCGTTTTCGATTTTTTTTTTTTTGGGGTATATTGCACACATCTGACTCTTGCTGAAAAATTAGTATCCCAGGAAGGTGGGAAGGTGTCAGCAGCAGAGAATTGTTTATATTTCTGGTTGCACAGGAGATTTGCAAGGGGTAAAAACCTATGTTTATTCATCATGTGTAGGTCTTTAAACAAAATATAGTCCTGGAATATAACCCCGCTTGTCGCATCTAAAACCCAGGAGAAGAAAGCAGTTCTTCATCCTCATTAGCATGTGCAGTGCTCGAGTAAAAGGGCCACTGACAGAAGGTACAAGTTACAACTCGCTTGGGCTCCTAAGTGAAACAAGCCAATAATGAGTCAACACCAATGAACCTTTTGGCAAAGCCAGAGTGCTGAAAAAACAGAGGATAATATAAAAAAAAATGAGGAACCTCTGAAGAAAATGGCTGCCAAGTAATGTTGATCTGCACACAGCATCTTGCAGGCATGAAGGAAGTAGAGAAACAGATGTAGATTAAGGCATTTTTAATGGTCATTATTGTTCTTGCAAGAAGTTCCATGGCTCAGAAGCATCTCTTCCTTCTTTAATTCATTTTAGGTTTAAATCCCACCTATTCAATTTTTATAGTAGTTTTATGCCAAATATGCCAGAAATTCCTATCTGATTGTGTGTTGTCTAATGTCATAGACATCACAATTACTTCCTCCTGCAGAAATGTGGTACATGGGTGAAGTGGCGTGGCTGTGTGTGAATTTAATCATTTAATCTGTTGCTGTCTGTGGCATACAACTCCCTGAATAAATAGCATATGTTCAGCTAATTCTTTTTTTCTTTTTTTTTTTTTATGATCATTATCTTTATTCAATATACATAGAGATATTTAACATTAGTTTTATAATGAGAGAGGAAATAAAACAAGTAATAAGTTCATATGTATTTATTTGAGCTCCATGTACCCAAGAATGAGTTCAGACTAGCTGGCTTTTAAAGAGAAAGAGCATCTGCAGGTGATAAACAAAAAGGGCTAAAGCCATGCTTAATAAGTCCTTATCATTGCAAAATGCCATATAGAAATGTTAGTTTTTCCTTCAAGTCCAGCCCTCCCTCTGATGCTCTGAAAAGCAAAGGCATCCTTTTTTTTTTTGTTTGTTGTTTTTTTTTCAGATGATGAAGAGAGAAAATAACATTTCTTTAATGAGGAATAATATCGATAAACGAAGAAGAAAACCTCCTAATATACTTTTACCACTGATATCAGAAAGATTAATTTTAAGAATAATGAAATTGCCACATTCATGGCATTCCAAGCTAATCACCGGTATGTAAAAAAAAAATAATTTCAAATCATCTACATATAAATCAAAAAATTAATGCTTCAGTCTAAAAAGTCTTTTAAGCCATTTCCCTTCAGTAAATTTCATGAAGTTAGTGCATATATAATGTGTTGTTAAAATGAAGTTAGACACAACTTTATTAAGTTTTACGGAGAAAGGGAAGTCGTGTTAAAATTCAGCTGCTATTTTAGGTCTTTCTATTTTGCCTTTATGAACTGCTTTAGCAACCTGAAAAAGAACTATGCTATTTAACATTTAAAAATATTTGAATTGTAGGACTTTTGGTATGCTGATACATGTGTAAAGATAAAAACCAGTTATATTTGATTAAATTGTTCTGCCACATGGTTGACACTTCACCTGTAAAGCCCCTTAAAACTTCTCATTTAAATTGAAGGTGTTAGTTTCCATATTTCAAAGCTTAAGACAGTGGGGTTAAATGAGGAAGGCAGAATACAATGGAGAATATCAGTCATTAAAAATCAAGTGATATTTAAATATCAACCTACATTTCCAGCATTGCACGTGCCATTTTCCACCACTCTTTATTTCTCATTAAAAACCTCAGGTGTTAAATGTGGGGTTCATGAAATGAGTTTCTGTCATGTGTCTTGTCACATGTAGGCAAAACTGTCTACTTAAATTTCCTCCTCCAATTCCTGGAGTTTTAGAAAGACTCAGATGCCTTTTAAAATCCTATTTCATTCTTGTGTGCATCATTCCATCAAGATCCATCAGCTCAGATGCATCAATCCATTAAAAGCAATTTAAAATATTAGATATTTCTTTTCATATTTGCTATTCTGAGGGGCAGCACTGCAAAATATTTGGGATCTTGTTTACGTTTTGTACAAGTAACAAGATAACCAAAGCATGTTTTTTTCCTTTTCTTTTTCTAAGTTGTACTACAGCAGATTGCTCTTCAGGCTATGCTTTTGCTCCTAAGTACTGTAGTACTCAGATAGTGATTGTATTAGCTTAGGCTGGATTCCATCAAGTCTGCAGAATAATTCTTTGCTGCATTTTTCAGCTTTTGAAATTTTGAATCATGTTACTTTCTACTGATTTTAAGACCAGATTTGACTATTAAGGCTAGTCTTATCCTCTTGTTGTCATAGGTCATTCAACTTCATCTAGTTACCCTGCTATGTGGCTAACATCTTGGCTTTAGAAGAAGAATGTTCTTAAAATATCCAGAGATGGAGAATGCTCAAATGCTCAGGTTCAGCTCATAGCTTTTTTTTTTTTTGCTTTTTTTTTTTTTCCAATAATTAACCTCTTTCCTCATGATTAGGCAGTGATCTCTAATATTTTATTGAAATTAATTTTGATAGGATTCAGCTCTTGATCATTATAATCCTTCTTTTGCAAGATATACAGCCTTTCCAATCAGATGTCGTCTTTGCAGGGCAGTATTTATGCACTGTAATCAGATTTTTTCTAAATGTACCTTTTCAAATGAGCTATTATGATCTGTCTTGTTTGGTAAAGGATTTTTTCCAACTCTCCAATAGTTCTTGTAGTCCCTTTATTTTCCCAGTGCCTTTAGAGAATATTGACTCCAGAAGTGGACTCATCTTTCCAGCACTGATCTCTATCAATGTCATAATCTAAAGGAAGGAAATGAGATGTCTTTGACATAACTTTTTTGTCATACTGACAAATGTTAATTAACTTTTCCTATTGTTAAATACTATGTGTTTTTTTTTTTTTCTATTGAATCTGTAATTACTTCAGCTGATACCTGGAAAAATAGCCTCCCTGTCACTACTATAAATAGGGAACTCTAACAAACCTTTATACTAAACCAAGTAACCAGTGTTCTATTTTATTTTTTTCCCTAATGCACTTAGGAGTGCTCAACAATTTGCAATTTGCAATTAACCTCCCCCTTTTTTCCCTCTGTTTCTTAGAATCAGGTGTGTCAGAATATATTTTTCAGGGCAGGAGGAGGAATTGCTCTTTCAAAATTCCCAAAGTACAAGCCACCTGCAGATATTCTGACGAACACTGAATAATATTTGATGAGAGTCGCATTGATTTCTGCAGAACCACGCATGCAGCAAATTATTGCTGATTGAGAGTAAGAAAAATTTGGCCCCAAAGAAAATGACTCATGCTAGTCTCCCTTTGCAGATATTTTAATAATAAAATAATTAGAACTGAGCCTTACTGTTTCTCAGTTTTTTTTTTCTTATTTTTTTTTTTTCTCCCCAGCCTTCAACTATTTTATTTTATGCCAACCCACAGGCACCATGTCCAGGTAGCTGATAGCTATCTTGTTAACAAGAGGATTTATGTTTCTTTTTCCAAGTAGTTGTTACTCCACACAATCCTTTTATACAATTTGCAAATTAAAAGGTCTCTTAAGTTTTACTACTTAAATATTAAGCAAAATTGTTTTCATAGCATTTACTGAAAGATGAAAAATACAGAAAGCTTGTAAATACTTCTTTGTATTGAAAAACACCTCTACAAGATATGGACTTCATCGATCTCAATGTTATAGCTGTTTTATAATCTGTGACATGCAGAGACCAATGTGATTATTTACATCCCCTTTGGCAGAAAGGATTTAGTCTTCAAGAATGGTTTTGATAAAGCCTGTTGATGTTGAGGATCACAAGGTCTTTGAAAGGGAGTAGCCAGAGAACATCTGAGATTTTTCAAGCCTCCTGATGAAATAATTCCTGTTTTATGGCAATTTTTATCTTGGAAATATAATTATTCTTTTTCTAGTGTATTTGTAAAAAATAACTTGATTTTCTTCCTACTCTACAAACTTGTTGCCAGATTTTCATGACTGCTGAGCCCTTGAATTTAGTAGGAGCTGAAGATAAGATGAAATGTTGGTTTTCTGTCTTCACGAGTTGGATTGGTTTCTGTCTGCACCACAGCAAACCTCACACGAGCAGCTCCTCTGCCAACCTTGTCCATTTTCAGCATTCACATGGCCATCTCTCAAGGAGCTCTGCAGATTCACTACTCCATATGTGTGGGACCAACTTTCCCTTGTACTTTTTCAAGCTGACTCCTAGTAGCTTCATTTTTAGTTCAGGTATGAGAAGAGACAGTCAGCTGTTGACTCCTACCCACCTTTTCCATACCATTCATGATTTTGCAGCTCTGTTGTATTCTTCATGATACTTCTCGTTCCCAGACCGAAACATATTGGCTTATGAAGTGGTTCCTCACACAAAATCTGCTCTATGACTTGATTCCACTTCCTGCCCTTCTCTGAAAATTTTCCAGTTCTGCTATATGTATAATTTAAAGATGAGATCAGAATTGTGTTGTATTCATAATGTGGATGAACCACAGATTTATACAGTGAAGTTTTCTTATTATTATGTTTAAGGGCATTTTGATTAGTTTGGGCTTTTTTATTTTTCTTTAGAAAGAATGTGAGTGAATATTCATAAGAAATACAATTACTGTTTTAGGAGTTTGGGGAAAAAAATTTGCATGTATCTAACAATATGCAAGAAGCATGCAATGCTATATCTGCTTTCTGAAATACTTGCTATATATGATTAGGAGCTGAAGAGATAATTGTTTTGGGCTGATATATTTTTAAAGACTAATGAATGCATTTTGTGTGTATGAGAAAACACCATTCAACCTCACTAACCTTTCCTCTGCTCTGTGCTACTGTCACCATTATCCCCATTGCTGAAGGTGTATAAGATTATGTATGAGCAGTGCTCCTTCTCCATACTTTGGTTCTTTTCTTTAGAACATCACTATCAAATACAAATTTATGCTTTATTATTTTATTTTATTTTATTTTATTTTATTTTATTTTATTTTATTTATTTTCTTAATCAGCTCAGGCACATGCTTGTTTTACAAAGACATTTTAGGTAAAAGTAAAATGCATGCAAAGATGCTATCTTTTTTGCTATATTAAATAACTATAGAGAGTAGATGGATTGGATTTCTTTCTATTGTAGCTGTAGCTAGAAGATGTGGCACTGTAGAGCAGATAGCAATGTGATGCACATTATGTGATTTAGTTTTACACTAGATGCTAGTTCTGCATAAGCTTTATACTAATAAGCTTTTACCTTATTGTTCTCTGGTAGGCAAAATGAATAATTGGAAATGTAATTCCAAGCTTCACTGGCAGCGAGAACAGTGCTTGTTTCCTAAGAAGTTTGCTGTAGAGGCATGTCAAACCATTACTGACACTTCAATATCACTGGCTGTATAACGCTCTGAAAGTATTTTTCAAGAGGATAATCAACAGCAAGCTGTTCATGTCAGCTTTTTTATTTTATTTTATTTTATTTTATTTTATTTTATTTTATTTTATTTTATTTTATTTTATCGTAAAGTTTGCAGTATTTTTCACAACAGAGTTTCTTTGTTTTATCTAGTTGCTGCTGAAGCAGCTGTTCTGCATTGCTTTGTTTGGTGTCCCATCCCACTTGACATGGCTGTAGTCCTTTTCTTTTCCTCACTGTAGAAAGATACAGACTCAGATCCAAATTTAGTTCTATTCCCCAGCTCTACTTGGAGGACATGGGAACTGTCTTTCTCTCCCTCTGACTTCCAAAGAATTTGGTGTCAAGGAAAAAGGTCTCCCAAAGACCACAGCTAACACACTTTCTAGAAGGCAATTGAGGTTATGTTTAGCCTCCTTAGTATTTTCTATGAAAAAAAAATCTGCAAAGCTATTCCGGTGAAATGCCAGGGAATTTTGTTATGAGTGTCACTCCCAAGAGATGCTGGGATGAAGCAATTTATGACTAGAAAGGGTCTGTATTATCTCCTTATCTGCGCAGCTGAGATTTTGTTGGAATTCATTCAGTATTTAAACTCATGGAGTTAAACACATGGCAAGCTAAATGTCTTTCATGTGATTTGCAGGAGTGTTCCCCAAAGGCTCTCTCCTGCTTTCGTCTGTGTTCTTCAGTGTTACAACAGGGACTGTTTGTCCATACTCATGCGGAGTGTAGCTGAATTTGAGAACTGTTACACAGTTCAAAAAAAACCCAATGTGGAGTAAAATATCTCTGCTGGATGCATAAAAAATGACAAACCCTCCCATTCCCCCTTCCTCTCACCCTTAAAAAGGCATTAAGTTTTTAGGTTGATTTTATTAAAACCCTTCTGAAAGTCTTTTGGACCTGATTTGTTGAATTCCTGTAAGGGATATGAACACTCTGGATTTTTTTGTGAAGGAAAAGTTGATTTGCATGGTATTAGACAATGACTTTTTAGCTTACCAATTTCAGCCCAACATTTCGTACTAGCTAGTGTCTAATGTGAATAGTCATTAAATGTCTCTTGGGGACCTTAACTAAATATAATGAAAAATCAGTTCACAACATTTCTTTGATCTTTTGCCTAAAACGAATGAAGAAATATTAGTTAGGATGCTGATGTCATTGCATACTGAATTATTCTTTTGATGAAAAACATCAGCACTCTATTTCTGCTTATTATATCATTTTTTATGCCCTATGCACACAAAATCAGAGATACTATTGCAGGAGGTTTTGGCCTTACCTTAGTATAAAAGCAGGATTTTTGATTCTTTCATTCTAGCGTTGATTTAAAAAAACATTTAAAGCAGTTTAGTGACCCTTTTTGTTTCAAGAATAACATATTTGTACACAGAACAATGCAACCACATAACTCTGCTACTTTCTGAGCGTAAAATCACATTATTTGCAGGAATTATTTAAAAGGATGTTATTCACAGTAGCAGTAAGAGCTGTAAAATTGCCAAGTGAATGAAACCATGCAAAAGGTTTCCAAAGGAAAATTGCGGGTACTTTATTCAAAGAAGTTATAAGCTTCTCATCCCTGAATAGCCAAAGATTGTGGAAGAAAGTGAGGATACAGGAGAAGATATGAGGACAAGGATTTCTTTTTGCTTAAAGGGGTGAGATACAGTGCAGAGGGAGAAACATCTGTGCTTTTGAATGGAAGCTACCAGGTAGGGTTGGGGAATGCAAAGTCAGACCAAAGACAAGGAGAGAACCGAGTGCACTTTGGTGAAGGTTTGAAGCCAGTTCTACTGGGAGCAGTATACTACTGAGCTGTTGAGCTGCAGGTCAGTGGTTCAGTGAGACAACTTCAACAGGAGTGGGGCATTGCTGCTCCTTCCACGAGATGATTTTGGTGCACAACTATTCTTCTCCAATCTCTCTGGATGCTACAGAAATTATCAAGAACATTTGGAAAGGCATTTTACTCTTCCCATGTATGTGAGAAAAAGTCATCAGGATTATAAAGCCAAGACTATCTCAGTTAAACAAATTTCTATTTGTTCTGAAGGAAATTAACAGCAGAAGGTCTCACAAGTGAGTTTTACCTTTCCTTTTTATCAACTACAATTAAAATAATTACCAAAGTAAGGTGTTTTGTCTTTAAATCTGTGTTTTTAGAAAAAAGTTTCTGAAGTGATACCTGCATGAACAGAGGTGGAAAGCCACATGTCATCTCTGCCCATGTTCCACAGCAGCAAGGCATGTAGGCAGGACTTACTGACTGTACTAAACTATTCCTGTACCAGCCAGTGCTGTCTTCTGTCCAGAGAATCACACACAATCTGCATAAGTCTCTCCATGTAACCCTGGAGACTTGTGGTAAAATGTTAAGTTTTTTGGCCAGTCATTTAATTTTTCTTTAGGTGATGTCATATTCTAATTTTGAATCTATTCCCCCTCCCTCCTCCTCCCCCCCCCCCCCCCCCCCTTTTTGGTGCAGAAAGACCTTGTAAAACTAAAATATCAGAAAGTTAACATGAACAAAAGGGAAAGGAAAAAATGTAGAAATTAATATAAAAGAAGTGCTAAATACGAAATTAAATGAAGTTCAGATAATCATTTGTCACTCAGTTTCCCGGTATTATCCCTTAATAACCTTATTGTCTTTTTGCCTACTGGTTTCTTATCTATTTAAAGCAGTTGTTTATTATTCACAGCATGATTGGTTCATCACGTATGTATTTCCAAAAGAAAGGGAAGATAATATCCCTAGGACCAAGATAGTTTTTCCTCCTTTTTGTTTCATTAGTTGACAAGAAAGTGGGGAATTAGCATAAAAAGAAAAATCTTTTGCTAACACTGTAGATTAAAGATGGGCTTGAAATGGAGTGCTTGGAGCCAAATCCATTCTTCCTGAAATTTGTATGAGCTCAGATTTAGGCTTTTGGGTCTGGCAAAATGCTAATTCCAGGCTAGCAAAGCATAAAGTCCAGGAAAAGTGCAGCCTTTTGTTCTGAATGAATAACTGAGAGACACGGAGGTCCCCGACTGTCAATTGCTTAGCATATTTGTTATGTGGGATATTCTGTGCTCCCGTAAACTCAGAGTCAAGCACTATAAAGTGCTCAAAGATACGCTTAGTTTTAAGAGACCAAAAAACCCTGAGCCTTGCACAACTCACCCCAAGAAGCTACAGCTGCAGGCACCTACAAATGTGTTCATCTTCCCTCATGGAGTTCGCCAAAAAATAATCAGTAGGTCTGGTTTTAATAGGTAGTGAGTAAGTACGTGCACGCGTGCTCCAAGAATGAGGACTTAAGATTTGAAATGGCACTTTTGGGGATGGTTAAATAAGAGACAATGTTTTACTTTGTACTGGAGTATTCCCACATCAGCCTGTTTTTCGACAGTGGGAATATCATGTGCAATGCCTGCAGGGTGCTGGCTGAAGGACAGCAGATGGGTTCAGGTATCTGTGAGACAGTCTGAGATTGTATAAAATCATAGGATCATAGGAGCTCACTCAGATTTCGACATGGTAGCTGAAGACTTTGGCCTAGCAAGTCATCTGACAGGACTGGAGATGCAGAGGCCTGAGCTACTACTGCAGGTTATAGTTTGGCATTTTAAAATAAATGGGAGCTGATGGCACTTTCTCTTGCCTGCTGGGCTGTGAGTGGGGTGTTTAGGGAGCACATGCTGTTGGCAGGGTCAGTAGCCTGGGGCAGGCGGGGCAGGAGGACAGAGGGGACAGAAGCTGCTGCCACTGCCCCACCATGGGCTGTCAGATGCGGGTAGGGACCAGATGGTGTTCCTTGAGCATGTGGTCAGGGTGAAGAAGGATGACTAAAATACCAGGATATATTCTACCTCCGAGTGGGATCTGCAGCATCTGTGGCAGTTCAGCGGACCAAAATGAGTAAAAATGTTTCATACCCGGAGCTGTAAAGGTGGGAGAGCTGTCACAGGACTGCCCAGCCGTGGGCTGAGCCAGTACTCTGGGTGCAGGACCAGATGAACAGCTGGTGTTTTGGGGGGGCAACAATTCCAGCCTATTGAGGAGAAATCAAGGGTCAATATTTCTGCCAGAGCAATCAGCAGTGAACCAGTTAACGGTGCTGACGCTGGACTGAAGGCCGCGGATTTCACAGGAGCACCCTGCTGGCCTGGCTGAGGCAGCTGGCCCTGCTCAGAGCAGGGACCTGGTTCTTGCAAAGCTGCTTCCCAGAAAGGCATGTGGCTCCGAGGATCCTCCCTGTGCATCCACAATTGTATAACATCCCTCTTGCAGCTAAGGCAATTGTTTGCATGGAAAATTAATGTTATGCTCAGTTTTTCCCCCCTCTGTTTTTCACCCATCTTTTAATGCGATTTAACAGCTGGAGATGAGGAGCAGGCAGCGCCATGGGAGCAGCCAACTCTCCGCAGACAGGCAGAGAGTGCTCGGGGGACTGCCAGTGGCCCATGGATGACAGATGGAGGCTTATGGTCTATAACTTAACAGATGGATCACAGCTCTGCTTTCGATTTGCATGGAGAGAATCAAATGATTATGGTGTTGCTAAATAAAAGCAGCTAATCAGAAAGATCTGTGGTTCTGTGTAGTGATTTGGGAGGATGTAATTTGGAGGGATGAAAACCTTGTGGTAGTGACTAATGTGTAAAAGCAATGGCAAGAAAGATGAATTATTGCCTTGCTTCACGTTCTGTAAAGCTATTTTTCATCAGATAAGAATCTTTTTTTTTTTTCCACATAAAAACACATTTTTTTCTTCTGTGAAAAAACACGATTTTGTTTCAGAAAGCAGTGGATAAAATGCAGTGTACTGTGGAGACAAAAAAGAAAAAGTCATGGTACATTTTGATGTGACATGCTAGTTATATATTTATATAGGTATGTTACCCCATCCAAAGTTGTTTTCTATACCTGTTTTACCAAGGACCACTAAATTGACAAAATCAGCAAGAATTTTTGTGATCTCTGCCAGTCCCTAACTCTTTGCACCATAGTAGGATGTAGCAAATTTATGTATCTGTCTTTTCCGTCATTGCACATAAGGTGCTGCCTCCTGTTTTTTTTTTTTTTTTTTTCCTTTCCCTACATTTCTGAATGCCTGTCACAGTAAGAGGTGCTTTTTGCTATCATTATCTTTTTTCCTATGAAACATACAGAAGTAGCACATAGGAAATACATTGAATATTTCGTTGGCTGTTTTTCTTAGATCTTTCTTTCCTTTAAGGTCTTTAGCTATTACAAAATTAAGCAAAAATAAATGGGATGCAACAAAGTCACTCTGGGTAACTCCAAAAGGGTATTGTAAATTCACCCTTCCCTCCTCCCTACCTTGCTTGTCAGTCCCTAACACAAAGCATAATTAAAGGTATGTCATTCAATGGAATAAGATGCAGCTAACAACCAGGATTTTTTTTTTTTTTAATTTGCTCAATCACAACCCCATTTAATAGAAATGTCAAAACCTCTCAGCTGGCAAGTTTCTACAAGAAGTAGGAAAATAGGTGCCCATGTAGGCAGAAAAGCTAAGAAGCTCACCCTTTATAAGGCATCAGAATCCACAGAGGAGAGGAAAGACAGAAATACCTGAAATCTGAGTTTCTTTAGTTCTGTTCCTTACCAAACTGCTTGTCTTCGGAAACTTTTCCAGTGTCAGCCCTTCAACACTTTGTTAATTCTGAAAGCTGTTACAAGGCTTGCTTTCAGCATCCAAATGGGAAAAACTGTGTCTCCTGACAATTACCAAATCACAATGAAACAGAATATGCGCCCCATTCACATCAGTATGGAATAAGTTCATTAGGATCAAGGCTGTGGTACTGGAATAAACTCCAAAAGTTATTTGTTACAATGGATCACCAAGGAAGATGGACGTGAGCATGCTGACTGCTGCAGCTGCATGTGACATCCACCGTGAAAAATTAACACATCTTTATGAGTGTTCTTTCAGGGCAGAAAACAATGAGTAGCAGCAAACCTAGATACTACATTACATACCCACATATATAACACACTCATCCTCTTTTGCTGATTTGTGTGAACTAAACATTATATATTTTTATGTTTGTTTATTATTCTGATATATGTTTATTCTAAACAAGCATGTCTTATTTTATGGGGAGCTCATTCAAAGAGAAAACCATAAATATGAAACAGATGTCTCTTACTTAAGCCTAGCACACCAGTAATGCCATCTTTATTGAAATCTTGGATCCCTCTTGAACAATTCAGAAATCACATTGGGTATTACTGGCCTGGAATTGTGAGAGAAGAGTGGTTAGAAATACTTGATCTCAAGGCACCTCTCTCTCTTAGAGAGATTTTTAACAAGTCACAGAAGTCGTTATACTCAGCAGATTTTTTTTTTTTTTTTGGGTGTGGGGGGGGTTGCCCATAGTGAGAGTCCTGTTGGACCTTGGTGTGGCACATTTGCTTCCACGCAGGTAGTCTTCATTCAAGACCTGATAATACATATGAGAATAATGAATCACAGCAAAATGTAGGCTGGGAGGGATCTCTGGAGATCATCTAATCCAGACTCCTGCTCAACGGTGGAGCTGGTTGCTCAGGACGTTGGCCAGTCAAGTTATGAAACTCTCCCAGATGGAGGTGCCATGACCCCTCTGGACAGCCTAGCCTCTCTGATGTCCCTTGCTGGTCTATGTGCTTATAGTGATCAATTTTGCACTGGGAGATTGTGCAGGGATTTGAACAAGAGGTCTATAGAGAAAAGGATACAACCAGTTGCTCACACTACAGTTGCCATGTAGAAGTTGCAGCTATGACATCTACTGTCCTTTATGATCTGGACACAGGCAGAGACTACTAATAATTCCTGTAGGGTTTTTGTGACCCGTGACCCCACAAAAGCTTTCTCTTAGCATCATTTCCAGACACACCAGCTTTGGTAGCTAGAGATATTTGGCATGATAGTAGAGGATTTTGCATGGGAATGCACAAACGGGGCTTTGGAGTAGTCTTGAGAGGGCCTCAGACATTAGACATGACCCATACACCCAGGAGAGAGGAGGGAACAGAGCAATCCATGGCAATGGACCATTATGGAGTCTAAAGTAGTATTTCTGTTTTGGAGGTGGGTGGGGAGATCCTCCAGTCAAAGCCATATGTTCTGGGCCACTGAAGAGAAGAAGGGCTGTAGCTGTATTTCATTTGATCTAAACTGAAAAACATAAGAGTGAAAATATGTTGATAGCAAACTTTACCCCAGGGATTTCATGAAGGGTAGTGGCTAGCTTTGCAAAGAGTGGGGGAAGTATGGTGTCTACTCCTTTGAGGAAGCTGAAATAAATAGGGAAATGCAACATGCAGAACATATCTGGCTGGACATAGTCTATAGGAAGAAGTAACTGACCTGTGAGATCAGAGGATGATGTTGGCACTTTCAGAAAGCTTCAGATGGTTGAGCTCCTACAGAGGAGGTTTGCCCTGTGCTATTGTGAGCATAGAAGAAATGTGGCCATTGGACACCCATAGCAACAAAAAGAAACAATGGTGAGAAACTAGGAACAACCAAGGGTAGCTGACAAAGCTTTCCACTTTGTTCTGTGCTTCTGGGGTGAATAAGCCTTTCCACAGTATTGGGTTCCTGTTAATATGGAAATTATATCATAGCTTGCACTTTCAGCTGCATAACATCTCTGTGGCATGACTGCTGTTGTTTACTGACAAATATTATCAGGAATGTCTCTCATGTATATTTTTTAATCCATTAATGCAGTTTGGCAGCTGGAGAAAAAGGTCAGCCAGCTCCCCACAGACTATAGGCAAATGTTCCTTAGATTGCAGTGGGAAAACAATTACAAGTTTAATACAAATTTGTGTAATTGAAAGGCCTACTGTGTTTGGGGATGTGGACACTGGCAGTTATAATGAGTATCTCCCTATGGCTTTGCGGTTATATGGTATTATCTAACACTTGATTGTACACTTTACCACAATGTGGGGAAAGTTTCAGAGTGAAGATACTGTAAAACTCAACATCCAGGCACACTGTGACCCGACACTTTCTTGAAATTCAGTATGACTATTGCCATTTTTGTGTGGGTCTCATCAATTTCTCATTCTAATAACTCTCTAGAAAGGTCACATACAGTTTGCATTTGATACTTACATTAAATTGTTCCATTTCTACATCATGAAGTTTTGTTTTGATCTGTATTAAATCTTCAGTAGAATATATTATTATTTATCCTTCAAGAGATACTGTATAATCTTTTCCCAATAGGTATTCAGATTTTGTATTATCTCAGCACTTTAAGGTCTAGTGAAGCTTAATATAGATCCTTTTTTCTCCCATTGCCCAAATGCATTAGTTCACACTTTTTCTGTAGAAGAATGAAAGAAGTAACCTACCTTTTATAAGCTGTTTTAATGTGTTGTGAAACAAATACATGAGCATAAAAGAAATCAGTATTTCAGTTTGATTTGAATCCTTGCATATTCATTTTATCATGCACATAACAGTGCCAAGCACACCTTGAAAGGACCATTGGATGTGCCTTCCCAAGCCTGCCTACCTTACTGGGAGCAGCTGCTGTGCTTCTCATCCCAGGGATCTGCCTTCTTCTGCTCAACCCATTGCTGAGGTTGCTCTGCTAAGGAGGGAGGGCAGCTAGCAGTGTTGCACTGGTGACATGAGAGTGCGGAGAGGGAAGATCTACTGAGGACTTTTGTCACCACGACAGGGAGCTCTCCTTTGCTCTCTTCTTGTCCTCAGCACATCACGTCCCATGTTAGTCTACTGCTGCAAGCATGTTCCTACCCTGTGTCCTCCCATGGGTGAACTGCTTCCTTCACATGCTCAGCCATCAGACTAACGCTGGTCAGTGCCAACTTCAGATGTGAACATGGGCATTTCCTGGTCTAAATGTCCTCGTTGTGTGATATCCTTGGCAAGGCTGATTAAAATCAGTATCTGCTGTGATCAGGCTGTCTTTGGGGTCCTGGTCTAGTCCAGCCTGCAGGCTCCCTCCCAGGTTGGGCATTAATGCACAGTTTGGGTATTGACCATACATGCTATGTAGCTTCTTTTCCAGATGCACCTTTAGAAGATGGCTGCTGCAGTCTGCTATGCTGATGCCACATAAATGCAAGACTTACTCTTCATAGCATTGCTAAATATCTCCAGGCATACTTGAGATGAAATCAGTATTTTTCATATTTTCGTAATTTTGTGTTTTATTTATATTTCGCTTAAAAAAAAAAAAAAAGAAAGAAAAAAAAAGAAGAACGAAATAAGATGCTGCCAGAGTGTCTTCCAGGCCCAAGGCTGACTGGTAAGGTAATGAATTTTCAGCCTCCCACACAAGCCCTGCCTGGTGCAACATGTATTCCTGCGCTGAGCGGCTGCTCCCTTCTCTCCCCAGTGAGATCAGCACAGCCCCTTCCCTTCTCTCCAACATTTTAGGCATCTCAGTGGGTGCCCAGAATTTTGCACTGTGAGGATTGTTAATTCTACCGTGGAAATGGCAAATAAATGTCCGTGTGCTTAATCTCATCTCCTTATCTACGTAGAATTGCCTCTGAATCTTTTTACCAATAATTACCTAGTACAAAACAGAACCTTCCTAATGGAGTGGAGAAGATAATGAGACAAACCTGAACAATTAGTAGGATAGATTCAGTGATGAAGGAATTCCCCAGAGCTGTTTTTGTTCTGTGATCTTTGTTTCTAACAATGTTTTAATCCTTATAAACTGTATCCTGAATGAAGCTGTACCTTTGGTTATGGTATTATTTGAAGATACACAGAGATGAGAGTTTATGCACATCTTTTCAAGATCTGCACAAACTGCTAGAAATCACTTTGATAGAACATAATCCAAATATGTGAAATGAAAGAGGAGAACTGAGAAGTGACCCGCAGAAAGAGAGAGGTTGCCTGTTTCACCACATATGGCAACCAGACAAGATCACAACAGCAGTGCTTCTCTCCAGGTGCACTTGAAAACATTCACATTTGTTCAGATTTCTTTCTTTGTTTCAGATCTTAAAGAAACGTTAAAAAGAGAAGGACGCACAAGGTAACACAAGTACCGGGTAGCTTCTAGCAGCAAGAATGATAATTCCAGTATTTATGAGCCAAGGAATCGAAAAGGCTGGTGTGGAGTACCACGTGTATTTAGCCCCACTGCATATATGCCAGTCAGTACTACATTTATGTCTAGCCACTTGTACATCTTCGTTCTATAGATTATGTTCTATAGATCTACTACCCACAGGTTAAATGGGTTATGGCCAGAAAGACAGATATAAGGTATTGCTCGTCTGTTGTAAAATGACTTAGAGGTGATTTCAGGTTGCACAGATGCCCCTAAGTCCTCTGGCCACTTTTTTCTTTTGAGAGTGCTTGCTAATGGGTCCATCCTGAAGATTGCATCCTAGCATCTGTATTAAAAGTAGGTTGGAGAGCAAGGACTGGGCAGCTGGTAAATTGTTTCCAAAGATAAAAATTATTTGAATCATCCTTGCACACATTTCCCCAAGTTATTTACTGAGTAGTTGTATAAAGACAGGTGTGGACTATCAACAGGAGAAGATAAGTGCAGGGTTATATTTTCAGGTACCATTGTCTGTCTTCCAGTTGACCATAGTAAATCTTTTGTTTTGTGAGTCCATTAACTTTCACATATTCCTAGTGTTATCTCTTGTATGCGCATCTATGCAATTAAGTTGAAACAACAAAGATTTCGACACCATTTGTTTTTTTTTCTTTCACCTTGCAGATAGATGATCACTTGCAAGCACAGCTGCTGTTGCAGAATGCTTGCCAAATTTCCAGGCTGAGCCGTGCACGGTGAAGGTTGCCAGTGCTGTGTTTTGTTGCACAGATCTCAGTTTTTTTAGTTGGAGATCTTTTCACTCCCTCTCTCCTTCTCCATTTCTGTTATATTCTGCCCCTGCTGCATGTATTTAATAAAATACTTCACTTTACAAATGCTTACATAAATGCATATTCAACTGTCACATAACACATTTCATGCATTAAGCACTTATATTTTGTTCTCTTTACAGTCCCCAGCATCACTACAATATTGCTCCTCTATTGAAGTGTTTTTTAGCAGGTGTGGTCCAGGGCTGCACCCCAGCAATGTTGCCAACCTTTGCAATTTTAACACCAATCTCACAGTGCTGTTCATTAAAGCTCTGGCTTGTGACGTACATGTAAAAATGTGTCTTACAGCTTACTACAGAAAAGAAGCATATTATTCTAGCTATCTTAGTGACAAAGAGAAGAACTTGAAAAGTAAACATCAGAACATCGTGAAAGAGAAGAAAATGAAAAGTGTTTCAGTTCTACCAGTCTTGGCTTGGTTTCCTAAATGAAGGAAGCATAAGTGATCATTTATGTTTTGTGTAAATTTGCAAACCATGATGCAAACCTTCACTAGTTCCAGGTAAGATTGTGAATGCTTGAAGAATAGAAGGTGAAATTTAAAATTAATTAATTAATTAATTAAGGGTAGGTTTTACAGCTCTGGTTACTATCAGGCAGTTGGCAGCCACCCCTGCGGCACTTGGCAGCATGCACAAGCACTGCTATAGGGGTGAGGTGCCAGACCATGTGTGGGTAGAAGGAGAATTTTTGCAGTAGAGTTTAAGGGCTGAAGACCAGCCTGCCAGAGGAAGCAAAGATCATGAGTAGGATCGTTAATGACATGAACATGTTGCTTGTGGAGCAGTGGCTTTATGATGCTCTGCCTCACAGAGCTTAAGTCATGAATTTGGAAACCTTCATGTCATCAGGAGGGGCTGACAGACCGCCACCTACAATCTTTATTGGATGATCATTGGGTTTAAAATCTGTAGCTTCTTTATCTCTGACCTGTTCCAGAGGAGGAAGCGTCAGCCCCAACCCCGAACACCCAGGCATGCTGTGACTGTGTGACATCGCGTAGCATCCCTCATCGTCCCTGCCAGTGTTAATGCTGCAGAGGGAAAGTGATTAATTAGGCTCTGTAACACACTCTGAAAACAGCTTTCTTACCAATTTCCATCCTTTGTCAGCCCATAAAAATGGACTAAGGCAGAGAGACCTGACAGATTGAAGAATACAGGGATATCACAGCAGCTTCAATCCCTGGATTTGAGGAGCAGTAGTTTTAATAATGAATATTGATGTTAGAAGTGTGAGGGGGTGTCTCAAAGCAGACAGGAGGCTGGTAGTTTGCTCTTTTTCACCTTGAAGCTCTTTTTAATAAATCATAAAAACTCCCTTACTTTTACTATCACATTAAGATTGATTTTACTGTGCATTTTTCAAGCTGTCCTTTACGATTATGATTAAAATAGAAATAAATATAATGCCCCAATGATCCTTCTTCCTTATCTGGCGTACTTTCAGTGCCTGTCTTTAAATCCCTCGCTTTGAATTTCATCCATATTTCATACCTTGTACATGTAACTCCACTTGCTCGTTTACACTTAGCTTGAGTGCAGATACAAAGCAGGCCCAGCAGTTTGCATTTGCATCGTGAGTAGCCTCTGAGAGGCTTTGTTAGGGAAGGCCCACGCACTCTTCAGTTTGCCTCGAGAATCGTTAGAAATTATTGTTTATGGCTACGATAATTATTAGTTGGTGGATTTCATCTCTTCCTGTGAGCTTCTCTAAACAAGTGGAGACACAGTCTCTCAATCTAATAGCTGCTGTTTTACAGATCTTTGGTTACTCTCTCAGTTTTGGGTAATGTTCGTGTACATACAGTCACACGTCGTTTGTGTTAATGTCTGTACTTCATAACTCATTGCCCTTCCATTTCTAATTTCACAACCTGAGAGTGCCACAGAGCCAACTCCCCCGAGCTTTACAAAATTATTCGGCTGCATCCTAATCTGAGCCTGTTTCACTGCGTCTGCTTCAGCCTCTTGCAGCTGGGGAACACTGTGATGGGAGGAGGGCTGTGCTGGGTACGTGTCTGTCACCTCTGCTTATAACTGTTTCTGTGGAGCATGTACAGAGAAACTGCTGTCACAACCAGGCGTAGAAGCAACAAAAGAGGGACCTGGAGGGACACAGCTCTGTTCTGCCATAGCCCAGCAGTCCATCACCCATACCACAGCTCTCCCCTTCACTCCAGATTCTGCCCAGCTGGATCCAGCCTTGGTGGTGGTTGCTGCTCTGCAAGAGGCAGCTGAGGGTGGCACCCCCACCCAGTCAGACACCTGGGGCCTTTTCACTCAGCGGACAGCACATCATCTAATTGACAGAACCACAGGGTTTTTTACTGCCATTGTGTCACTGTAAGAAAAGAAGGCCATGAGGCTGAGTGGGTTAAAAAAATCTTCTCTTAGGTATTGATTTTGATATGATTTTCCTAATAATGGTAACACTGTGTTTGTCTACTGCTTTTTTCTATTTTTTTTTTTAAACCTAGCCCAAAGTATCTTTTGCTCATTTCAGTGCTCAGCTGAATGCTGCTGAATGATTGCTGTCCCTCGTGCTTTTTCTTCAAAGAGGCCCTGTTTGCTTCTGACACTCAGCTCAGAGATAATTAGGAAAGTCTTCTTACAAAATATATCTTTGCCACAGCCCTGTGCAGTGTCCCAGTAGCACAGACATGGGAAAACTCAAGAGTATAACAGAAATTAATTTAGTGTATTTTATGTGTGAATACATTAATGGGAGCAGGAATTCAGGCTTAGGCGTGATAAGTTGTTAAGGCTTCTAAACTGTAACAAGATCAAACATTTAATAGTGCTGAGGCTGTACTATTCCCTCCCCTGCAATGAAATCCTCCATTTTCTAATACTATTTTGCATCTGTTTATTGGCGTCAAGTGTGATACAGACCCAGGCTGATGACAGGGGAGAGAGCTGCAGTCACAAGGCCACAGTCTTGTCACATAAAGCGAGCACGTACACCACTGAGACAGACACCAGTGGTGGCTTCTTGGCTCCCTTGTCTGGGGGAACCTCCTCCAAGATACCTGTAGTTTGAGAGTAATTATAAGACATTCCTGATGACTTATATAGGAGAGTCTGTTGAAGCATAAGGGTTGAATTCCTGGACGCAGAGAATGAATGACACAACTGTTGCTCTTTCCATGACTTAATTCTCAGATGGAAAATGTATCTCACACGGGACTGAAAAAGCAGGGAATAAGCTAAAATACAGGCAATCTAGGGTCAAAACTAAGCTTTGGGACAGAGCTGGCTGGTGGGTTCAGCTTCAAGCAGGGTATGGGTTGCACCTAGGGAAAGGTGAGGAGCAAGAACAACCATAACTAAGAATAATACTAGCCCTATTCAAGAATATGTGATTGTAGGGCGTACCAAATGTGGCTCTGCAATCCTGTTTTGTACAAAAGAGGTTCTAAATGCAATCTTATAATAGCAGCTGCTCTGTAGATATCATAATTTCTAAGCTGCATCAGCAAGAATTGAATGAGGAAAATATTTCATGTTTCTATTTAATCCACCCTTTGGGTGCAGGGCAGATATGATAGATATGTGCGTGATGATTAGCATTCTTTTATTATGAGAATAGTTATTTAGATAGCTGTTAAATTTTATAACTCAAAAAAGACCTGTCATGGGAGAGTTTAAATTAGAGATGGGCTACAGACCAAAAGGTTTTGCATGTGATAGGTTACAGTTAGAAATAAGTGTCGCATAGGCCTGTTTTCTAATGTAGAATGGAGATCTTGAAAACTTTCTTTTTTAATGAACTCCTGATTTCATTGAAGATTTTTTTGAAATAAAAGCACATGGAAAAATCTTGAGAATATTAACATTTCCAATGCAGTCAATTTTGGAATGAAACATTTCAATTTTTGACTTTGAAATGATTGAGTCAATTTAAATATGTTCTATACATAATTCAGAAGTCAAAATAAAAAGAAAATTGAATGAAAATATTTCCATTGATCAAAAGTTTAAATTTTACTCTAAAATTTTCCTGTTAGAATGTTTGGATATATCTGCGGCTCAGAAATTTCAAAATCCTCATGAAAGGAAGCTTCTTCAAAGCATTGCAGATTTTCTTTCTGTATCGTAAACCTGAAAGATTTCAGAAATACCTACACAGACAGTATAAAACAAAGAAGTTCAGTTTTGTGCATGGTCACAAAACCAAACTGGACTTATTGCAGCCACTCAAGTATCAGTCTGCTACATGGGCCGGTCTAATAAAATGCTCTGCCATGTAGCATTCTTACAAAGCTTGATTGATTGGCAAAGTTCTTGCTCTACAATGTTAATAAAGTTAAATAAAGACAGTTTAAATAGAGTCTGGTTGTATTTTTTAATATGGAATTATGTGGCATGAACAGATCAAAATATTTCTCTATAATTTCAGTCTATCCATTTAATTATTTCTTTTAAAATGAGTATCATAAATTATATACTGGACATAATTTCTAGAAGGAACTATCTTTTTGTAGGAAACAAAAGGACACATATGAGCAATACAGACTGTGCTATCATTTTATACTAGGTAGCAGGGAGAATATACCATGGACTCACTCAAAAATCACTCATTTGCCACTTTAATTATTTATTTATTTTTTTTTTATTTTTTAAAGGGGGATGTTGTTAAAACATCCACACATTTCAAATGTCTTCTTAGTCACTTTATACAGTTCAGGTAAGCAATTATGCCATTAACAGTTTTAAGAATGAGTCAGCTCTAGAGGATACATTTTTATCATTTTTGTGTTTGAGATAATCAATCTTAAAGCATACCACAAATATAGCAAAAGTCTATATTGATTTGTATGAAAGTAATCAGCATTTCTCTGTGATTTTATTCACATCGTGATTTCTTTGAATGTCTTAATGATACTGTTTCCTTCCCTGTGCATCATGAGTATTCATATCTGAAGTATAGGTCTGGATTATACTTACAGCACATTTTGCATTTTGGCATTTTTTCTTCTGGATTAGTGTAACATAATAAAGTGCTAGTAAGAATCTTCATAGCTGTGAGCCTGAAGTTGCTGCAAATATCGAGGGGGTATTTATTGTTTCAAAAAACAAAATCCATGACCCTCTTACTAGTAAACTTTTTTTTTTCTTTTTTTTTGAATACTCAAGACTATTGTGACAGAGTTATTAATGATGATAACGGAATACCTTTATTAAGTGACTATGATAGGCTTATTTGTGCATGATAAACATTCAGATAGCACTTTCAAGTACTTACAATCTAAATTTGACCTTGGAAACACATTTTTATTTGAAAATAAAATACATCCAAACCCATAAAATGGTGGTCAACAATAGGAATTAGAGTAATAGTGTAAAATCAATATAATTTCTAGGATAATTTATTTTGTGGCAGAAAGGAGATGGATTTTTTTCTCATTTTGCAGTTTTGCCATGAACTTAAAATTCTAAGTCACATTAATATGTAGAATTTGCATTATGTACTTAGTATGTTAGGTAGTGAGGAAGTATCAAAGATTTAACCCCCTTTTTTTTTTCCCAGAGTGCAGTGATATAATTTTCCCTTATTGTTTAACAAAGCTCAGAGACCATGTACAGATGGATGACTTTAATATCCATCTAGTACTGACATTTACAAAAGTGCCACATATGAGACAAATGGACAATAGGCTTTGCACTGTTAGCCCCAACCCCCCAAAAGACAGGACACTGAAGAAATATATAGACTCTTCTGAGGGTAAAGAGGACTGTTGATGAATCGCATAAGAAAAGGGATTTTGAAGTTTTTTGAGTGTAATAATGTCTTCCCTGCTGAGATGTTAGTAATATGTTGGCTTTCTTTTCCTCTTTTGAACATTAGTTTGAAGAGCTTCCATTATTGTTTTTGTTTCTAGCTGGAGAGAAAGCAAATTCTTTGACCTTACTATTATGAAAATTTTTTTTTTTTCCTTTGCAGTTGTGGAACAAATGGACAAACATTTTAAAACACCAACCTTCCACCTCTGCCCAGCTGAGTAACCACAGGGAACTTCAAGTCCTTGCTCTCTATATAAGACCTTGTGTTGGGTTGTACTCAATGACCTTTTTTCCCTTGAAAAAGTTTGACCCTGGATAAGAAACAAGGCTGCAATCTTGTACTAATGCATGTCACTGGTTCTTCACTACCAATTTAGTCATAAAAGCTATATTAAAGTTACTGTCAGTTACTTGCCTCAACCCTTACTGTAATTTCATATATAGATCTTCCTTTTGCTACTTTAGTTCGGTGGCAACTGTGATGTATGGAAAACTTCAATCCCTGTAATTCAGACGATTAAGCATGTATCAGTCAACCAGCGGTGATTTTTCTTTTCCATATGAAGCCAGTGAAAAAACTAGGATTTTGTATATTAAAATAGAATAGAATGTTTCAGTTGGAAGGGACCTACAAAGATCATCGAGTCCACTGACCACTTCATGGCTAACAGAAAGTTAAACCGTATTATTTAGGGTATTATCCAAATGCCTCTTGAACACTGACAGGCATGGGGCATCAACCACATTGCTAGGAAGCCTGTTCCAGCCTCACGGTAAAGACATTTTTCCTCATGCCCAGTCTGACCCTCCCCTGGTGCAGCTCTGTGCTGTTCCCAATCATCCCATCCCAGGGAGCAGAGGCTGGCACCTCCCTCTGCTTCCCCTCCTCAGAAAGCTGCAGCAAGCAGTGAAGTCTCCTCTCGGCCTCCTTCTCTCCAGACTAGATAACCCAAGTGTCCTAAGTCTCTCCTTACAGGACATGCCTCCCAGATCTTTTACCAGCTCTGTTGCGGATAACCCAAGTATCTTAATGTCCGTAATATCCTCAATGTCCTTTTGAAATGCAAGTTTAATAATACTTATGATTTGTAATTAGGTATTGTTAAATTTTACTTTGTCTTTTCCTTCTCCTGTGATTTAGCTAAATCATGATGTATGATTATGCCTCCTTCTGAAGTGGTTATTACATCACAGTGGGAATGACCAACAGGGACAGGACTATCCGGGGGACTGTAAATTGGCATAGATACAAAAACTACCAGCCTATTTAATGAGATCTCAAGATGCAACAGATAGATCATAAATGATAGATTATCTGATTCACAAAACCTGTCCGTGAATCATGGGGATTTTTGCTTTTTAAAAAAACTTACTCCATGACTTTTAGAAATTTCAAGTTTCTAAAAATACTAATATCTCTAATACTAAGGCTTTTTATTTTTTATTTTATTTTATTTTTTTTTTAATTAGCAAGCATCTGAGATGTGAAAAATGATTCACAGAATTCTTGTTTCAAAACCTGGGTTTTCATCTCAATGTCTTTATTTTCAGAGCGCTTGAATCTTTGTTTGCGACATCGGTCCATGCCCCAGTGATAAATTAATATTATGAATTAAATATTATGCTGTCCTCTTTCTTGAGGCAATTTTTGAATTCACTTATGTTTGTTCCTTAAGAAATTATGATACAGTCAACAATTTTTAGAAGAGGATATTCAGCAACAAAAATGGCATTTTAACTCAGGGAACTTTTATGATTTGTTTCTGAATGTTGATTTCCAAACAGTTTTGAAATACCTGCAATTTTTCCATGCATCTTATCTTTCACTGTTCTTGAGGAATAAGAAAAGTGAAATATATGTTTCAATTTTATTGCCTTAAAAAGAGATTCTAAGATATATAACAAAGATCATTTATTAAAATAAGAACTAGAATGACTTTTACCTTCATAACATGTGGATTGGAATAACTATTTTATGGCAAATCAGCTCTACATGTTAGTCCATCTGCTTTCTATAGGGCAAAACTCATTTGAGCCTTGCCATGGCTGGACATGCAAAATTGTGGGGTATCATCGCTTCCTAATCACCTTTTTTTGTAGTTGTTCGGCATTGGCCACATATAGAAGTAAGCCATGTATGGAGTAAGACCAAGTCATGAAGACCGAGAACAGTTAAAAGTTAAAATTCAGACCAATTGGTGTGAGAGAGAAGGTGTAGCAATCACTGCTGCAGCCTAGACACTGGCGGAGTGCACCCTGGCTCATGTCTTGGTCTTGTTCTCATGGGTGGATTTTACTCAGCAAAGTAAATTCTCCTCATTGTTGGGCTAAATTGATTTTTAGATTTTTTGATCATATTTCAGAAAAGGAGTTTGAGTAACAGCACTTTTTAAGGAGCATTTTTCTGAGTCAGATGCAGAGCAGATGTCTATGAGAAGACATTATGCATTTTCCGTGGACATGATTACGACAAAGGAGCATAACAGTACATAGAAGATTTGAAAACCAGGAAACTAGATGCATGCCTTAATTGTCACACAGTGGAAGACTTTAGCATCCAGCAGAGAGTTTATGGATAATCTAATTTCTTATTAATCAGAAAAGTGCCTATTATATTATTGAGTAAAGTGGGGTTCCAAAAATTAACACTGTTTAATTGCCCAGCTGGAATTGTAAACAGTTATCAGATCTGACTGCTAATGTCAGAAATCCGTCTTTAACGTGGATTATTGTGCTTCTTCTCGGGCATGGTAAAAATAAAAGCTGTATTTGACTGTAGAAGACAAGCAGTCAGTCAAATGTCTGTCTCAGTGTTGTTCAGCTGCATAATGGTTCTGCAGATGTTGAAATCAAGAGGGAAAATACTAAATTAACAGTGAGTGAAAAGCTGGGGGAACTTGTTCTATAATTTTCTTTTTAGAACAGTACTAGTCCCTTTGGTCCAGTTCATGGGGATGTTCCTGCTGCTCTTGGAAGTGGCTGATGTTTTCCTTCCTAGATTTTATAACTACAAAATTTGGGATTTATATTCTCTGTGGGCTATTGCCACATAGAGGCATGGCCTTGAGTTTGTGTCTTTTTCTGAGCCAGGCAATGAGAGATGTGAGAACAAACATCCCTGGATGGGCCTTCCCTTACGCTTGGGGTCAGCATGTAACAGGGCAGGGTAGGGTTAGGAGTCCGGATGAGTCCCTTCTCACCTCCCCAGGGTCAGTGGAGACTACATGGGGGATTTAGAGGACAGGAGAACTTGTGCTGAACTTGTGCAAACACCAGTGGTGACTTGAGACCTGTCCTAGCAGAGAGTGGGGGTGATTTGAGGCTGTCCAGCTTGCTGCCTCTTGCCTTCCCAGCCCGTTTGCTTGCCTGGTGCCACAGCCTGGACTGTAATCATGCTGGTTTGATTTCCTTGTCCTCCTCCTCAACAGGTCTCACTGCTGGAGTTTTGTCTCCAGCTGTTTCATCTCTAGGTCAAAGGAAGCAGCCTCTGAAATTACTTAATTTCTATTTAGAAATTCATTAGGGTCTCAAAAGCACTTACACATACCTTTAAATTCAGCATAGATGATGGAGTAGCACCAGCTGTTGCTTTACATGTGGATGCAGACATAGGACTAAAAAGCATTTTATGTCTGATTATCTGGCAATATAACACCGATTCTATCATGGGTATGGATGAAATGTATGATAAATTGACAACTGAATACCGCTAAGGGAACTTTCACCAAAGATTCAAACTAAAATTTTCCAGAAAAGTCAATTTCCTTGCCCACTTCATACTTCATAAGGAAATATCAGTTTTTATGTTTTTCACACTTGTGATTTTTTTTTTTTTAAATAATCAGAGTATCTCCTTTGGTTATTTTCAAAATGAGAAGTCTTGTGTTTTGTTGAACTTATATTTTTTACTTTACAGTTCAGTTAATAGCAAGATAAACCAAGATAAACTTTTAAAGAACACACTCTAAATGAACTATTTTAAAATCACTTAAAATACATCATTTTGTTTGATTTCATATGCACTTTGGAAAGATTATTTTAATTTTTTTTCAAGATTTTGAATTTTACCTCTTTCAAGATGGAAATAATTCTTAGACATTTAATTTCTTGACCTGTAATGCAAAAACAAAAATCCCTTTCTATTTTTATGCTTCCAACACCAGAAACTTCAAAACTGTTTTGATTTACTATTCTTCATGAAAACATAATGTACTGTGAATCTCATAATACACCCATATTTATAAAATTTAAAAAAAGAATTCTCAGAGGGGTAGCAAAACTGTGCAACTGAAACTAATATTTTCTCCCATGAACAAAACTGTGGTTTTTCAGTAATAATCAAAGAATTGTTGATAATTTGATTCAAGCTTTCTGGTAATGCACTTCAATTTTCTGCTTTTTGACTGTGTTAGGTAACATGCCCATTACATAGCCCTGAGGGAGTCTGAAATCAAATCCACAAGAGGTGACAGAAAACTTATATTGCTTTCTGAAGGCTTTATACTGGGCTCATCAGGAACAAACTATAACATCTTCTAACTGTTCTACACTGGACAGTCCTCTTACTTATAATTACCTGTACCTCTCCAGATATCCTTTCATTTGCAGTCCCAGTTCTTACAGCAGATATTTTCAAAAACACATTTGCTTTAACAAGGGTATATGCACCTTTGAGCCTTGGATCACATACATGTTCTAATTTTTCTGGAAAGAGAAACGGTCATCTGATTTTGTTCTGTGAACAGATTCAGTTGCAATGTAATTGATTTCAATCCTGTTTAAATGGAAAGAGGGAACAGAAATAAGTTCTCAGAGTGAAGGAAATGAATGTAGCACACTTTCTTAGTAGTTCCGGTGCTTCATTGTGGGCTGAAAATGACAATTTTCCCCTCTACAAAAATATACTCTGAACTTCTGCTACTAGGAGAGTTTATGTTATCTTTTGTGCCATTGGTTACTGATTATAATTTTAAAGCAGTACTAATATCTATTGGGATTTATTTTGTAATAAGTTTGACCACAAGGGTTTTGACTGGGGATGCACTAAATTGATTAATAACTGAGTGCCACTGCTGATGACAGTTTTATGATATATTTCTGCTAAGCAAGAATAGAGTTGATGCTATGCCTATGCCTTGGCAGTGATAAGGAATCTTTGATGAATATGATATTTTTCTCTACCTTCAGAAGAAATATCAATGAAATGAGCATTTGAAATATGATATTGGTGAGACCAGTCAGTCATATGTCAGTAGACTGCATGCGGAGATTCTTAATGCTTCCTGCTGGTTATGAATAGCAATTTAGTTATGCAGTGTAAGAATGTCTTAAGAGCTTGCCAGTAATATTATCTTGTTGAGGTTATTTCTCATTGTTTAATGAAACATTTGCAATCTTAAAATATCAAGTGTATTTCTCTCATGTTTTTGTTGTGATCATACGTATGGATGAGCTCTGGAACACAGTTATAATCTGTGGTACTCCAGAGCTGCATTCTCTCTTCCTCTCACAGTACACATGCTGCACTGACTTTGCTACTTTTATTCTTCAGAGTAAGTCTCAGCATCCATCCCAGGCTGGTGATATTATTTTAGAAAAGCAAGAAACCTCAAAAATGGGAGTACAGGCTACTATGTTCCACCTTTGTCCTCATGACGGACCACCGGGGTAACTTGCACCCACACCCTGTTTGCTGTTTTCTATGCCCTTTCTATGCCCAAGGACACACTCCCTTGTATAAGGGGATCTCACTGATTTTCGTAACCATATACCAATAGATAGGTGGTGGACACTGGGGATGAGTGAGGGTAGACCCTCTGGGTTATCAGTTGTGCATGACTCTCCAGTAATACCTTTCTGAGTATGTGTGTGGCAGACTGTAAGGTGCTGGTTTGTCCCACCACCTTCAGGCAGCTCAGCAATGGGGCAGGGTGCCCTTCCCACCAAGGCTGCAGAGCTGAAGTGAGTCACGATGGCCTTCACTGTCCCTCTGGGGTCACTTGACTATCCTTGTTGACTTTGGCCATTGCAGCCAGAACCTTACACATGTGCTGGGGTAGCACTGAGCCTCGAGGTCTTTGAGAAGGTACTCCAGGCACTGGGAAAAGGGCCTGCACCTCCTCTTGGTTGCTGTGAATGTGCACAGCCCCCAGGGCAGGGAATTAGACCTAGTCTCCCCCAGCCTGGAGACTAAGGTGCAGGCTGCCCTACCTTGGCCAAGATGATGTCCTCAAATCGCTTGCAAGCTGTGACCAGCAAAACATCACCTTCCCATACAAAATTAAATATGCTTTCAGTCCTAAATTGATCAGAGGTTCACTTAAGAAAGAAATTTGTCATTGGTGATTGGGAGCTGTCTTCCAAAGTGTTGAGGCAGCAGGCTTGGACTAAATGTCAACAAAAATTTTCCAAGGGGAAAGCCTGTAACTAAAACTCAGCTAAAGACAGACACTCCTTAGGGTCTATCCTTGGTCTTCCTTCTTGACACACTAGAAAGCATAAAGCTCCCAAATTCTGTATGTCTGGGCATGCTGCAGTTTGCTACAGTCCATAATAGCTACTCTTATAGGATACTAAACGCCTGTCTTAAGTAATCAGGTCGACTCCCACTGCGCTCACCTTCCATGTTGGCAAGTGCTGGGTTAGACTCATCTGATAGAGATGGAACACATAACAGGACTGCATGTTATCAGTACAGATTTGCATAAATAACTGGAAAGATAGAAGCTTGCGCTTAGGTGTTTTTGAAAGTTTTCCTCATAATGTGGAGAACCCTGATGTAAATATATAATTTAAATGATAAAAAATGGAAACTGTTGCTAGAAAGCAAGCGCTTTATTATAATTGTATTTTTTTCAGCTCTATTATAGAATCTCTAAATTTTAATTCTCCCCTTCTGAATAGTTTTCAGCAATTCATCATCTGTCTTCAAGTTTATATTCTTTTTCATCACAGAGCAAAAAGGTTCCTGCTTGTTATTTTTCAATGTTTTCTTAAATCCCCAAATGCACATGCCAAGCTTTGTGGCATAATTATATCATCTCGAAGGTATTTTAATCACCTTATAATTTAATTAAAATATTTGCTGTGGATTTGTTCAGTGATAATGGAACAAAGGACTTTGCATTCATTTCATGATTTAATTGAAATCAAGTTCTGTCAAAACAAGGATTGATGTTGCCTAATAGATTCTGGGCATAGATCAACTGATCTGAGTGGGCCTGTTTCCTCAACAGTTCTTCCGTTTGCTCAAGAAATTGCAAATCCCCCTGGTAGTTCTTGGGAATTTCTCACAATCCAGAGAAATAAGCTTCTATGTCTTTCCCCATTTATCTCAATCAGTTTAATGTCACATGAAATGCATTAACACCATGACTATTATGCATCTCTTAAATTACCAGATGTATTCTTCTGCTCTTCCTCAGTCAACACATAACATTTCTTCAGAAAGCCCAGGTAAAGTTAGAATCTCCCCCTGTTAACATATAACAGAAGTGGAGTGCGTTGTGCTTAGGGTCACTGAAGTTACCTATGCAGTCAGTGGAATAGGGGAAACCATTATGTTAGATGACTGGACCCAAAGTTACAGGACTCAAGGTACACCCATCCTTCCACTGGCAGGAGAAGCAGTTTAAACAGCTACCACAGGAGGAGAGGATCTTTGCCCCATCTCTCCTGCAGTGAAGATCAAAGCCCAGATGAGGCTGGATTGAGCTCCCCTTGGGAATGGCTGACTGCCTGGTCTGCCTGGAGAAGCTCTGCCAACATACTTATTGACAACCAAAAAAAAAGTTTTCAGAGATCAGGAACATGGAAATGCTCTTCAAAAGCTGGTGCTCTTATGGACCTTGCTGGATGTTTCTGCTTGCTTCCAGGGTGCTACTTGCAGGATGAGATTTAACTCAGTGTGATTTACAGCCAGAAAAAATAAGGACAAGAACTATGTGCTGGACAAGCAGATATATCCAATGTCTTAAATGTAGCTTTCATTTAATTTAGAAAACCTTCTTTGACTATCAATCTAAACTGAATGACTTCATCCTCAATTTTTCCCCAGGCGAGCTCATCTTATCTGCTCTCCAGCCCCTAACGATCTCATCCAGCCCTGTGGAAGAATCACATCATCAGAACTGAGGTTGTAATTGGAAATCCGCGATAAAGGTCTTAATCTGGCAGACCTTTCTCTTGTGTCCCCTGGCAATGTTGAATGAAATTGCTGTTCTACATGTCACACCAGATAGTCTTGTGCTTCAGTTAGCTCAGTCACGTGGAAAGTCTTCATACACCAGGCAAAGTACAAAGTTTATATGCAAGTCTTTCATGTGAAATGAGCTCTGGTGAAATAGCCATTAAACTATAAAAGCCTATGACATAGTCTGCTCTACATGAAGGTAAACCTTTAATTCTGTACCTTTGAATAGTAGGAAGGAGTGTGAAGCCACGTAATGTATAGCCGACAGTATTTTGTTAAACTTTTTTTCTGTGGAAAGGTGCAAAACAGCCTACAGAAATAACAGTGAATTGATCTAGGAACTCTGGGTGTTAAATCAGACAAATTGCTTATGACAGCATGAAAACCTGATCGCTTAACCTGTTTTATCAGCTCCATTGTGGGTGGAAGAATCGATAGGAACATTTTCCCAGTCCTGCCTAGTGTATTGGTACAAATCAGTCTGAGCAGGTCTTTGGCTTTCTAAATGGAGGCAGCTGTCACTCTTCTGAGGGGGCGTTATGCTTCATAACAATGTATGAATGTGGGAAGTAAATCTGTCAACTGTCAGTCTGTCTGAGATGTGCATAAGGTTCCTCACTTAGCCAAAGATCATTAATTGCACACAGTGACAATGTGTGGTATTAAAAAGAAATGTTAAGCAGTGAAAGTTAAGCAGAGTGTATTCTGTCCCTTGAAGAAGAATGAGAGATGGTGGTGAAACTGGTCTATGGAATAAAGCACGCTGACTGTTTTCTTGACAAGCAAAATTACTCAGATCTCGGTGGAAAGCATTTCAACATTGCAGGGCAGCAAGAATTTTCTTTGGCAGCTCAGTGTGATACATATCACAAATGGATATTAGCAATAATTATCAGTTTTACATTCTGTTAAGCAAAACTCCACTTTTTGTTCTCATTTGCTTTCCAGATTCACACATTCTGATTTTACAAAATGATAGAATTTCATGAAAAATATTGGATGCCAGGATGAAAATGCAGAAAATTATCTGACATTTCTGTGAACAACAACAACACAAAAGTAAAATCATTTAAAATATTGAATATCAAGTCATGATGAAAGAGATGAAAAGGTGCTTGAAATCCTTCTATTATGGATTTTCTGAAAATCACCTGGATTCAGGCCTGGTTTGATTTTTCCCTAAGTTCCACGCAGAAAGATCTCATGGCACATTTCATGACCCTGCCAGGCTATGTCCTACTGTATTCCTTTTTCATCTGGCATTTTATCAGCCAGAATCCCCCAGGGGGACCACATTTTGTGCTCTGGGGGGTTCTGCCCTGCCTGGTGTACTGGTTTTTAACTGACACCTACTGAGGCAGCCTGGATTCTCTTTTTCAATTTATCCAGCATTTCCTCTCTATTGCCTTGCCTGTTCTTCCAGAACAGGCCATTTGCATTAATTTGAATTCATTTATAGCAATTTATTAGTCATGTGTATTATCCTGCCATATCCTGTTACACCAATTAAATCGTTGTTCTGGCTAAAAGCTTACAGCCCTGCTGGCTTATTCCCCGTGCTTTCTGTGGATTGACACACATCCATCTTGTCCCTTCCTTAACCTTCCTGTGAGCAACCAGCTAACTGGCTGTTTCTGAAGGAGAAATCTTATGTCTTTCCAGTGAAAGTCAGAGGCTAAATTTTCATTGAGGAGCAGCTCCTCTTTTGTTGGTAGTGCTCCATGCCCTGGTAGGTGGCAAGCTTATTTGGCTTTCTTTTAAATAAAAATGATTATGTAGTCCTGTTCCTGGGTAAGTACTTCCAGTATGATGTATCTACAATGGACAATTTACTAAAGCCTACAGAATTTTGCCATCATTGTAAGTATAAAAGATGTGAATAAGAAGACTGATACTGAAATTACAAGCTCAATCATTTATCTTCTTGCAAAGCCTATGTTGTTTAGCTGCAGAGCAAATATGGAAGAAGAAACCTAGAAAGTAATTTTATAATTTTTCCATCAGTTTAAATTTGAGTATCATCAAGCTTCATTTGCATCTAGACAGTCTATAGTGATCTGAACAGATATTTTTCATTCAGTTGCCCAAAATTTATTGATTTGCTATTTGATTATCTATTCCTGGCTAAACCAATTTTACTGAACAGTAAAAAACTGCTATTGTCATTTTGTCATCCAGCCAGTTTGAAGAGATGAAACTGTTGGGATAACTCTAGATATCATTTTCTTCTTAGAGATTGAAATGTGTTCTTAAAATGGTACTTCTAAGCATCTCTTTGCTTTCATGAACATCAGACTTGCTTTTCCCCAATAAGTGCTGTATGAATTATCCTTCAATGAAGTCAGCATCTCTCTTCATTAAAGATTATATAAGTATTATTTCCATAAGTTTTAAAGAACTGAAATATTGTCACGGGCTTCATAGTAAAAAATTGTTCCAGGTAGGGACTCATCATTCATAGATATTTTTCCATTTTAGCTCAATTGCAGCTTGCCCTAGTCCCACACGAGTCAAGACACAGCTATTTGGTCCCAGGAACAGCTTGCCACAGACCTTGGGATACCCAGGGACAGAGAGCATCTCTGTTCTTATTCCTACTCTGGCTGCAGGAGGGAATAAGTTGTGGAGATGTGCTGCTTTCCACACCCCAGCCAGCATCCTGGGGTGTCAAAGTGATTTCTACAACTTGCATTGTCTTTTTCATATTCCCTAAGGAAAATACCCAAATAGTTGAATTGTCTGCTTGTTTCCTCCTTTGCCATTTTAGAACTCAGATAATCCTATAATGAAAGAGGGTCCACAGTAGGAATTGAACACATGGTTAAAATATGACACACAAAGAGAATGGCACTACAGCAAAGGTGCTGGAATGGCAGTTGTCGACTTTATAGTCATCAACAGAAGAGATTTCTTCACTGCACTTTAATTTCTTCTAATTCAACTACTTATTAAATTTATTGAAAATTAACACTTCTTCAGCAGGAAAGCTAAGATCTTCCTGTGCTCTACATGTTCAAATGGAGATGATTCTCTTTGTATGTATATAAAGCCAGATGTTTCTTCACCTTGGAATGAATGTGCAACTATATATAAACTTACTTAAAGCATGCACAAAATATTTAATTAGAACAGATGTTGAGTCGGTCTAGGGAGCTGAAATCCTGAGATGGCTCCCAATACTGGAATAATGACTGATTCCTTAAGATTGGCTGTTGACATGTGTGATCTTCATTCAAGCAGATGGGGAATAACAGAAATACTGGCATTTATGGTAAGAGAGATGCATTGGGATCCCCTTTGGAAAGATTTACGGTGCCAAGCCTGAAGAGAATAAAATAATAAAAGGCCCAGAATGAATGAGGCTTTGATCACCTTAAAATATGGCCTGATTAACTTTGACAGCTTAGCTCCATCATAGTGCAGTATCAATTATTTTCCAACAACGTGTGAAAGGCAGAGTACAGACGCTAAATTACAGATGGAGACAGGAAGGTCATTAACAAGTTCATTAATCCATCCCCTCCCTAGTATCAAACACAAGCAGCAGTCAGAAATGACAGCAGAGGTTTTCCCTGGTATTTCAGTGGTGTGGGCTCTTAACTGAACAGCCCTTGTTTCTCCCTCATCAGATACGCCTATAAAATTTTAAGTGCAACCTGTGGCATGTTGTTCTTTTGTTAAATGCAGCTTCTTTAGGCACAGCTGCTCTCATGGCCCTGAGACTTACTGCATCAGAATTGTAGTCACAGTTCTTGTTTATGGTCTCACCAGGAACTGTCAGGACTGAAATCAGAGCAAAGAGCGTCACGAGAAATCCTCTGTCAGAAAGTGAGTTTCTTTAGAAATCAGCATAACTGCTACAGATATTCTGAAATATCTTCATTTTCTGAGTGCGTCAAGGCTGATTCCTTTGTCCTTCTCTTCTGTTTATAAAGACCTCTATTAAAAGAAAAAGCTATTGGTTCAAGCACCACTGTTACATCTTAATCCTTTGGCTTTGCTTTGCCAGCCACTACTATGAAGCAAGGAACACTGTCACTTTGCCTATATTTAGAATTTATCCTGGTCCAGCTTATGGAAGCTGACAGTAGCTGTAGCTGCACCTATGCAAAATCCAGGCACAGTGAAGGGGAACATCATGTTGTACCTCTTGAGATTTCATAGACTCCTGCCTTCTTAATTTTCACTGTGGTTCATGAAGAGTTGGCTGTGGTAGCTGTGCTGACTGATTGCAAACAGGTGTGCATCTCTCCTGGATGCACAGAAGCACAAGTCTTTAGCATTGACAGAAATGTGGTGTAGTCAGACTCTGCCTAAGGAGCTTTGTCATAAGTCTTCATGTTTATGGTCTCCCAAGCATTTCCAGTATCTGCAGATAAAAGTTGCCATTTACATGAATGATTCAAAAGCTTTATGGCACTTCTGTTATCACTTGTCATAGATGATACAGTCTTATGTGTAGGATAAGATAAAATCTTATGTATAGAATGTGAAACCAATGGCTTTAAGTTCATTTCTCTGGAAAGGCTCTGGACATATGACTTTATTATCTTACTCCTCAAGTTCGTGGCCAGTGATATCAGTGATGGTATTTCTATCCTATGTAAACTGTTCTGAGACTGAATGGTAAAAACTCCTCTTCAAGAACTAGGCATCATTAAGCATCAAACACTTTGTAGCTGTGAAAGCTTAAGGTTTTAGGCATTATTTGCCAAAACAGAATGAAAAAGTGGTTTTGTTTTCTTGTATTATTTATACGATATGAATATGTAATATGATTTTAAGACATGACCTGCAAATTCAGCGATAGAGAACACCATGCTCACAAGTGATATTTAATGACTGCCACAAAAATACCAGCCTGCTGCAAACCACTGTTTGTATTCACATACTTGAATCAGACTGAGAGCTGCAGATTGGGGTTTAGGGGCTGTTTCCAAACTGGAAGGGAAACTTCAGAATGCTTGGTTTGGGTAAGCATCCCAGAAAAGGCTTCTGGTTCATTAGTTTTGATAGGCATTGAGTGATTTCAGTATGCGAGCATATGGGAACTGCTCCTCTCACCACCCCACAGCAGCATCTCTGGTAGATCCTGCAAAGCTCTCACAGTAAGGTAGGAAGCGTTACTGCCAACAAGACATTTCAGCTGGCTAATTCTCACCAAGGGAATTGGTCTCCTGTTTTTCTCTTATTGATGTCCTCAGTCACTTCTCTTCAGCTCGTTAAATTATATATGTCATGAAAGGTAAAAGTAGATTTCTGTTACTTTGTGGGCGTTATTTTCAGAAGTCAGCAGAACACCAGATGATGGGATAGGTGTTCAGTATAGGTTACGTCTGTAATAATGAACTAATTAGAGCGCGTGTCAGGGCTCTGGTTTGTACTGTTATATTGTTAGCACACTCCCTGGAGTTTTTTGCCCACGTGCCCTACAGTTCTCTCAAGCAACGGCCAGGCAAGGTTGGGGGTCAGCTTGCATCAGCAGCCATTTCCAATAAGCTGGAGGTGCTGGGTTAAAGTATGGACTTGATCTATGTTGTGATACTTGGATTCTGGGCCAGAAAATGGTCCACAGACTATCCTAGGGAGCTCTATAGCCATAGCAATTATGACTTTACTGGACAAGTTCTTGCATCTCAACAACGCTCCTTAGAGGAACCAAGTAATGTCATTTTAGAAAACATTTTTAAGCCTATTGCATAATAGCTATGTTATTAAATACCATTTGTATTCCTATGACTTTCCTATAGACCTCAGATTGAGACCAGTGCTGGCAGCCTCCTCTCCCATCACTGAATGCTCACAGACTGAGCTGAGGAATTTCTGATCTCATATGACATCACAATAAGAGGATACAGTTTACAAAATAAAACGAAATAAATCATGAAACAATTGCACAGCTTGAAAAAATTATGTTGTTCCAAGTATATTTTTTAAATGAAAACCATTTAAAAAGAATGAATTATGTCATCTTCTATTCTTTACTTTTTGTCTTTCAGATTAAAATAAATAATAAAAGTTCCATAAAACACCAGCAGAGTCCTCTTCATTAGCTTAAAACATGTTAATATTTTACTTGTCCCTATTTGGGACATTTTTTTTTTAACCAAGTTATAATCTTATTGAGATTTTTTATAGTTTCAACAACATTTCATTCCTTGATATAAACCTAACTTTTAATTTTCATGAAAATTTGCTCTGAGTGGGCTTAGATAGAAACAGATCAAAGAAATGTTGCTAAAAGGCTTTATTTCATATAGCTTCTTTCATTCAATACATTACTCTTTCCCCTTTTTGTAACATACAAGTATTGTTATGAATCCTGGATCTGTTTGATCTTAAATCAGCTTTGTAGGTAATTTGCCATATTTATTAGACATTTTATGTAGCCTTAATCTGGCAAAGGAAGAATAAAAGAGAATTAAATTTAAAACTGGTTGATTAACTGACAAAGGCTGAGTGTTGGGCTTCCAGTTCTACATTCAAAGAAGGAATTGAGCCTTGCTGAAGAAATACAAAAATCGTCTTTTGTTCTATTGTGCCTTGTTCTCTTTTCACCTGTTGATAGAACTTCATATCCCTTCTAAATGTTTGCAAAAGCTCATGTGACTGTAAATGTAAACTGAACGTTTCATTTGTGAATAATACTAAGTTTAAATATCTCTGAGAACTTGGTTATGAAAAGAGGTTATTAAAATCATTGTGGAGTGTATAGCAATTACAGTGGAAGTTACTTTAATCCCTCTAAGGCAGCACAGATTCCATCCAAAAAAATTGGTTTCTTTCTTGTGAGAGTGATGCACTTAGACTATACCCCTATGATACATTTGCAAAGGATAAACTTTTCATATAGATCTCGTACTGGCCTTTGACATCCTCTTTGTTTCTTTCAAATGTTGAAAGTCCCCTTCTCGGTTTGGTATTCAGGCAGAAGGAGTGGAAATTGGGCATCCTCCTTCCCTATTACAGAAGTAAGACTCAGGGAAAGTTAACACACTCTGGAATATTGTTATGTTTCCTGCCATGCTCTCTATATGGCAGATTTAATCAGAAAATCACTGTATTTTTCTAGTACGGAGTTGAAAAGCTGGCAACCATGCACAGCACTGAAATCACTATTTTAGGTTTGATGAGATACTTGTTCAATTTTCCTTATTGTCAGGGTTACCTGCAGCTCAGGATAAATGCACGCAGTTCACTTGAAGGAAAATCTAAGCTCAGTCGCGTACTTTAAAATTCGTGTGTGTCAGTTCTTCCCCCCACGTCAAACCATGCTTGCCCTTCTGAACAGAAGATGCTCAGTTTGCTTTGGTGCAACTGCAATACAAACTGCTGGTTTCTAGTTCCGAGTACACCTTTATCTGGCAACTGTGCAAACAACCATCTTGGAGACATCTGAGAACAACCTTGCTTTCTTTTGCTGCCGCTGTATCTCAGAAGAGAGGTATCTAAATTATCTCCTTCAGTTTCTTGAGTTCTGTATTAAGCTTTGTATTCCGAACCCACCCCTTTCTGCAGGAAAGGGCTACAGGGCCTTGGTTCAGTTAGCTAAGTAAGCACCATTTTCCTGTTCACTGTTACAAAGGGATCTCTTTGTCCATTCAGAAAGGTGTGGTGATGGCAGCCTAAACATTGTCATAAAACACTATTGCTTTCTGCAAGTTTTCCAAAAACTTTAGCTGTGCTGGGTCTTTTGAATACTCTGTAATTCAGCTGTTCTATTTTCTTAGTTGATGCTACCCTTTTACTATGTGGTTTCCAGCCACATTCAAAGCTGAGAAACCTGACAGAGGTCTGCCTCTTCCAAGCTGAGCCTGAACAGACCAGTGCGGTACAGCATGGGCCATGGCACACCACAGGGCTGCCAGGTGGGGTGGCTCCTGCCAGTCACAAAGGCACCCGCAGAAACTCCAACACCTACAGGAGACGGAGCGAGGACTGGAAAGAAAAGCATGGAGGATTGAAATGCTGAGAGGTGGAATATTACGTTCTCTTGCTAACTGAGGTGAAAATGCAATGCAGAACTACGTTGATGGACGTATAGCAGATGATCAATGGGTGTCATGGAAGGGCTCTCTGAAGGCCACGTCAAGCCACTGAGCAGTGGCATGTGTGATGGTGCTTGCTAACATTTTAAGATGGATGATGAAACAGATGATTTTTTGAAGAGTCAAATTTTGATTTCAGTGGGCCCTTTGTCTCATGCTGAAATTAGATTTCCCACTTGTTGATACTGGAGGCAAAAGAGAAGGGAATTGTATCTGGCATCAACAGCAGCAGCTGAGCTCAGAACTACTGAGGCAAAGAGTGATAGTCAGTGTGGAAGCTGAGTGATTCACAGTGGAGTAGGAAAACCTGCTGCACTGGTCAATCTGAGAGCATAATTTCAGGGAGTTTCCTGTGTGTAGACTAATTCCACTGTTTTGCCTTTTCTTACCAATAGTAAGGAACACCAAACATGATAGTGGATAGTGGACTGGGTATCATTTCTCTTTCTCAACTCATCTTTGTCATGAGAAATGATGGCTGTTGGACCTTTTGTTTGTGTTCATTTCAAGTTCAGATTGTTTCCATAAAGGATAAACACCCTCCTTTCACCTCTATTCAAAGCAAAACTGTGTCTCACCAGAATGGCTTATTGCAGTGTATTGCTTGCTTCATTCATTCAGGTTTCCTTCCTCAGAAACTGTTTATATCAAAAATTGTGAGCAGATTGATCTGATCTGAAATAAAAATACCAGAAAAAGAAAAAGAAAAAAAAAGAGACAACATTAATCCATTTTGTGTGACAAGATAATCTCACAGATATTTGGGATGGCATGTACATGAAATAAAGGCTTTTTCATTTCACATCTGCTAAATTGGAATTTCTGGTATGGCTTCCTCAGGGAAAGCAACTATGCATCTGTTTAACAGTTTCTCATATAAGTTACTCTGACTGGACAGAAGGGGAGAAGAATTTATATGGCATATTAGGTACTGTACAAGGGTAACTTATAGGAAGGAGAAAGATGATTCTATGTTGTTTTTCTTCATTGATTTGATAAATGTTTAGTTGAAGCCTAGGAATAACAGGCAGCAGTGGATGAAGACTCTGAAATTTGAAATTTGGACATCAAAGAAGATGATTATGGTCTCTAAAGGATGAGAGATGAAGACAGGGCATAAAAGTTAGACACGTCTAGAAACAGAGGGAGTTGCAGACATGAAAATCTTAAGGGGAATATTGCTTGCTGACTTTCCAGTAAGTCAATCTGGATTTCTTTTTGTGGGGCTGTTGTCACCCCTGCCCTACTGTCTGTATACCAAAAAGTATACAGTTTTACATTCATAAATGATATATGTAATTAGGAAGCTAATGTGCAGTTAGCAAATACAAGTGGTGAGAGGATCTTCATGTGAGCTATTGCAGCTCCATGTTAGAGCAGATGGAAATTACAAGTTAGGGTCACATGAAAATCTGTTATCAATATTAACAAACAGTTCTTGGTTACAAAGCATCTGACTCAAGTGCTTCTGACCACTTAGTTGCATATGCTTCAGACATATGCACATGCATATGCAACAGATACGCATTAAGAAAATTAAGCTCTTCCCTTTAAGAAGTTGCTTTTAATTAAACTCCTAATTAAAAATAAAAAGTGATAATGGTAGTTGCTAAAACATCCACATCTTAAAATCATAGTTTTTTTTTTTTTTTTAAAGACGTCTTTCCTTCAAATTGTTAGCAATGGCTTACCCTATTGTCAACTAGGGAAAGGTTAAAAATAGTAAAAAAAGTAAAACAAACAATTTTATTATTTTTTTTTTTTTTTTAGGGATCTGAGCCAGGATTTCTCCTTTTTACAGATTGCGGATGAAAATATTTGAAACTGTTTTTCCTCCTGAAGTGGGCTAGGAGAAAACATCAAAGCCTCAAATCTTCTGTGAGATGATGAAGCCATCACCTGTCCAGACATACTTACCAGCAGCACACCATCATTTTGTAAGCAATGTACAGAAAGTCTCAGACACCATCACACAGCATATTAATGGATAATGCTGACTCTTTAATGGAAAAATTTGGAGACTCAGCTGGCTCTTGGGATCAGCCATTGTGGAATGGGCTGTGGATTCTGACCTTGAAGGTCTGCTCTTGTATTGCACCAGTGTTAGCACAAATCATGCATGAGAGATTTGGGCCTCAGACAATGACCAAGGAACCCTCATTTACCTCACCAGGTTCTGCTATGACTTTCAGCGCTTTCCCTTTTCATGTTGTGAGCAAAATACAGTCTGCCTATTCATGGTCTTCTTTACCTTGGATGTAACAAGCACAGTGTTCAGTTGTCAGCCCACATAGGTAACTTTGGTTTACCTTACTCATATTTTATTTTGATTTCTGAATAATTGGAGAAATCATACTTGGGAAGGGTGTTTGTATTTGAAAAATTAAATTCTAAGTGAGTCTACCAGTTTGATGGATTAAAAAATAGTATAAAAATATGCAGTCAGTTGAAAGTGATTTCTTTTTCTTCAGAACAGATGAATTGCATATCTTTATGTTGGTGGCTAATATTTCACTGTTAATCTCCCTTTCTGCAACAATGGAGGAGGAAATGTCAGTGGATATCTCCCATAGGAAAATGGATGAATTTAATTAAATATGGGAAAGACCTAATTAAGAACAAAAGCCTGTGATGCAAATTCAGGTATTGACTGTTCTCCAGTATAAATATGCTGTTTTGTTTCTGTCCTAGGCACCTTAAAACCATGCTCCAGGACTTCAGGCACAAACAAGCCAGACTCACTGGCAGAGGATGAAAGTCTCTGGCTTCTTTTTTCCTCACTCTTTCTTTTTAAACTGCACTGATGAAAGCCCAGTGAATGTCAACAGAGCGGTCAGAAACCTGTTAATCAATCACCTGGGCAGAGCTCAAACATTTCACAAGTTTTTGTTTCCTCTAAATATTCCTGGAGCAGGTGGGAGAGGAAACATTATCACATTTCCTATCAGCTGAAGCCTTGTTTTTCTCCTGCAATCATGTAACACCATTGCTTGTACGGTATAGCTCAGGGGGATTAAACTGATAAAGAGTACCAAGCACATTTCACAAAGACAAGGTGAACTCTGTTCCTATTTTTGAAACCATGACAGAGCAATTGGCTTTCCTGGGGGGAAAAATCATGTTATAAAGCTAGAGAGCTGGATGCCTCCAGTTGTTACAGTGTATGTGCATGGCTAGATCATGTACCTTTGCCTTAGTGCCAAATGCTGTTTCATCTTTACAAAACTGGTTTGGTAATTGGTCCCACTTGGAGAGAAAAGATTTAAGTGCAGGGTGGAATAAAATTTAAGAGGAGGAGGCAAAATAAAATTACATGATTTTCAGACTGATCTTTTTTTTTTTTTTTTGAAGTTTTGCACAATCTATTTCTCAACATACCACAAGACAATGATGGTTTGGGGAACAGCCTTGCAATGTTAGATAACATGTGTTTGATGATTATTTTCTCCAAGAATCTGGAATTTGTCTCTTTGGGATGGAACATCCATGGTTGCCTAATATAAATAATTTAATATGAATTAAAAATATGGGGAAAATATCAGCACAGATTTCAGGTTTTGTTATATTCTGTTATTACAACTGCTTGCCAAGTTATCTATGTTATGGGAATTGGGCAGGATCTGACTGCTTGATGGAAGTGAGGCTGCCACAGCTCCATGCTCCCAGGTCCAACCAGTAGCAAGGCTGAGCATGTATTCACAGTAGGCACATGAACACATATCACACATATACATTGCATATATCCATATATAAATGGCTGTCCACACAGATCAATGCTGACAGGCACACGGAGCACTCATGTGAACACAGACAGCACCAGTAGCCTCACCCTCCTCCCTTTTCTGGCTTAGCAGGATGAAGGTCTACTAGCTAAATAAATATATGTATATATATATATGTATATATATATATATGTATATATATAATGGCAGGAGGGAGCCACTGGGGAATCAGAGGAACACCCTGTCTGATCCCCTATCAGTGCTGTCCCAGGAGGGAGCCCCAGTAATACCCTGCTGGGCTACTGCCTTGGGACCTGAGACACAAGGAAAGAGCATTTTGAGATTGCACAAGACTTACATATATATGTATGTATATATATATACACATATATATATATGATGCTGGTCCCTCCTGCCATTCTCTCTCTCTGCTGCACTGTGGGAGTGCAGAAGAGCTTTTATCACAGAGCCTAACAATCCCAGCTATGTATTTTTAGCTCTTGTATATCTAGTCTTAATTATTGCATGTACTTAAAGTACTACTGGTCCTGATATTGAAGGTTATATTTTCATGAAAGAATCCAAATATCTTCTAGAGGTTATATACTGATGTTTGCAAGTATTAAGGCTATGCTTGATCTGTGAAATTTAATAACAGGTAAAGTAAAAATTGTTCCAGTATTTCATCAATTCACTGGTGAGATCCCTGAATGTTGGTTGAATAAATGGCCCAAATCCAAACACAGAAAGGTTTCTCATTTTAAAGCCTTTACTTAATTCAGGACATTTTTAATGAAAAAAAAACACACAACAACAACAACAAAAAACTGTTCAAAGTGAAAATGTAAAACAAGTAATTAAAAACATAGGTATTAAACACTTAGATGTTTCTTATTTGAAATGCTCAAAACCACTTGAAGTAAAATGTTATGAATACACTTCATTGGCTGAAATTGTAATGAAATTTTGTTCAGTTTTTAGAAATACTTCAGTTTTCCCTGAAACACTGATTGTTCCATGAATTTGCTATTAGTCAAAAAAGAAAAAGAAAATGCCTGCACTGGATTACATATGCCATCATAACATTTACCACATAGAAAAAAAAAATACTACTTGTTGCTCATGACTACATTTTCTTCAAGGGATGTTCATTGCATTCAGCTGCCAACCTGCTCCCTCTCTGCAAGAAAATGACCACTCGAAGAAGGTTGCTACCTGCTAAGCCTAAAATCCCAGAGGCTGAGCAGTCCCAAGGGACAAAAACTTGTTTCCATACTTTTCTCCAGATCCACTAGCAGTGGTTTGACTGTTACAGAAAATGAATTGATATTTCACCCTGTTTCCAAAGGGTTGTGCGGGAAACTTTCCCACCAGAGAAGACCCCAGGTTCGGGATGGTTTGGTCACCACATATGTAGAGCTGCCCAACTGTGAGTCTTTGAGACTGGCATCTTCAAGGCCCTCTTCCAGTTATAGGTCCTCTTTTGTAATGTAAACTTCCCACATCATGTCATGAACGCTGACTGAGTTGTCACCTCATTTCTTGGTGTTTCTAGGTCCAGCTGGCTGTGGAATTCTGCCCCTATAGGGTCTGCAGAGACACTGAGTTCTCAAAGATCTGTATCTCCTACCCCCTCTTTTTCTCCCTTGTTTGCTGCATAACACAAGAGAATGTATTACAACTTTATTACTTGCAAAATTATGCCTTCCTAGTCATATTATTTTTCTGTTATGTTCCCTCTCTCCCTGAATATGCAGATTGTGCTAAGCAAACAAAGTAATATTTTCTTCTGTTTTATCTACTGTGCTATTCTGAATTAGACTGACCGTTGCATTAGGTTCCACATACAATTTCTTTCAGCATTTCTCAGAAGAGTTGGGTGGAAAAATGGCACAACAATAGCTGTCTAAAAGCCAATATAACAAAATCCAGCTGTTCCCTGAATCTAGCGCTGTGTCCCCCACCATTTTGTCATTTGCTTTTTAAAGTTACCTCAAAATAGCAACATAGAGATGTACACAATGAAGCCGTTACACAATAAGTAGAAAGATCCCCTAGTCCTGATGTTCAGAGGGGATGAATATTGTTCACCCAAAACATATGCCTATTTAAAGCTTTATATCAATCAGGAGTCTGATGGTGATGGGAGTAGAAAGGTGTTTTGTACAGACTGTTTGGGCCAGGTTTGTGACTCAAACTGTTGTGCTTTTTTTTTTTTTTTTTTTTTTTGGCAAAGAAACCAGGTCAATCTGAAACAGGTCTCCACAATGACTCTTCTGGCTGCCCTGCCCCTCTGGATCCATGCTGCGTATGTTCACAAAGGCTGTGGTGGCACAAACATCCCCTCTCCCCACTTCCCTGTCCCTAAATTTTCTCTCCATTGTCAGATCTGTTTGTTCTTCGCCACTGGTGGCAGCAGCAGCAGGGAGCGCTTGGGCAGAGGAGGCCTCATGGAAAAGCAGCTGTTTTGGGCTTCATGCTGTTTAATCCTTTCCAGAAATGGGCTCTTCTCTCATTTTCTGATGCTGTTTCTGTCATTCGTGAAGCCAAACCAATGGTCACATTAAATCTTGGGGGGAAAAAGAAAGAAATCCTAGCAAAGACATAGGCAAGCAAATAAATTAAGAAACAATGCCCAGAAGAGAGAAACAAGTGAGATGCTCTTTTTAAATTGCTAATGAAGCATTGCAATTGGTCTGCTTTATGTGATGTAACCTATCTGAGCTCTGGATGTCCTGGAGCCAGCAGAGGTGCTCAGCACATGCTGTGTGGCTGAAGGGAAGGTATCACTGCAGTGCTCACTGCACTGAGGCCAAGTGCTCTGTGTCACCTGGTGGAGTGCACGTGGCCATTTGGCACCACTTCCCTGTACCATGGGGCTGCATCCGTCCATGAGCATGTGGAGCATAGCATCTCCCAAAGAGAAACAACATGCTCCAGAGTCAGGAGTTTTCTCACGTGTCTTTAGCTGCTCTGGTGTTTAGAGACCAAGAAATGGCTCCCACTGGGTGCACAGTCCCAACCCCTTTTCCAGAAAGTGGCCGGCATCTGTTGCCTTGCTGCAAGAGACTTCACAACAATCAGACAGCGTTACTTCTGCTGGTGAATGCTGCTGCTGCTTTGTTGTGCTGTTTGGCATGAGTCTTTGCTTACATGTGTGTGTAAACACCGTGTCACTTAGGGGCTTTGTGACTTGGGCAAAGTTTCTAAGATTCAGGGTAGCCTTTCTGGTCATTTCTGGGGAGAAAACAAGAGAGAAAGAATGATCCAAATTTGGGGGGGGGGGGGGGGGGGGGGGGGGGGGGAAGGGTTTTGTATTAGCACACCTCTGCTTTGTGAAAATGCAGGAGACGTTTCATTTTCATTCCAGTGAAGGATGAAAACAAATTCCAAAACCTCCCAAGTCATCATGAAACAGAATTGCTCTTCTCTGCCTGGCTCTTGGCATTGTATTATGAGACAAGTTGCTCTTCAGCTCCTGGTATTTAGGAATTGACTTTTATCTGAAACCATAAAACTTTGTATGCTTCAAAAGCTTGCAGCCTATCCTTGAAGGTGATGCTATTATAAATCTCATTCATTCTGAGCCTTTCTAAGCTCTGTGAGTGATTCTGTGGCTCAGACATTAGAGGAACATATTCAAGTGCCAAAGAAGCAACAAAATTAATTGTCTTTCCAAAGCTGAATTTCAAAAATCGGAGATGGGTAGGTATGCGCTATTGTAAAAAAAAAAAATAAAAAAAAAATAAAAAATATATATATATATAAAGCAAAATGATGCATTTAAATTCAGTTGTAGTTATGTCTTACTGATCAAAACATGTTTTCCTCTGAAATGGTATGCATTTGTCTTGGGGCCACAGAACTTCTGTGGTTTTCTTCAGTCTAATAGTATCTTTTAAAATGTTATTGGAAATTCTACATCATTTGGAGCAGAGCAGAAGAGAAATATAAAAAGCAAAAGACTAAGAAAGAGCTAAAAGTGATTTTGTTTGACTCTTCCAGATATTTGGGCTTTCTGCACGAGTCCTGCTTTCTCCTTTGTTCCTTTCAGTCACTGACCTTCAAACCTCCAAAGCTTACTCAAAACAGGTTGCTATATGTTGTTATAAGCACTGATCAGTCAAGCTTTCTCTACCTGTTCAAATACTCTAATTAAATATGTGGAACTAATTACTGCAATGGCTTGGTAAAAATTAAAATAAAAATAATTAAAAAAAAAAACACATAACACTTCAGCAGTTTCCTAAGATTGCCCTTCAATTTCTACAAAAGAAGGAAAAAAAACCTGCTTTTTAACAGCAGGCAAAATCGTATATGTTGCAATCACTGTCTGAATTGGTAATATGAAAAAAAAAAACAAAAAAACAAAAAACAAACCACAAACAAACAACAGGGAACTGGGATGGAAGGAAAGGACCATCAGTGACGTTCAAATATCAAAACACTGAGGCTGGTAGGGAGATTTTTTCCTTTAGAACATATTGTGACAACCACATGAAGATATTTGGTACCCAGGAAAACCCCTTATAGCTGAAGCAATGCTGCAACTGGATGTCTCTTGTCCCTTCCTTTGCTCAGCAAACAGCACAAGTGAAACCAGGGGGGTGCTCTGCCTGCAAGTAAAATAGTCATGCTGACTGAGTAACAACTCAGAGAGCTTTTGTTTTGAAGGAGCACACAACCAAACCCAGGGTGGGCCAAGTCAGCTGTGAGAAAAACGGCAAGCAACAGGCATCCTTCACTGCCTGCCCCTGACCTTCTGGAGAGAGAAGCACAATGTACGGTTGTCTGCTCTGATATTTTCCACCTTTACTAGATACTCTGTGAAAAAATAAGCCTCTGAGAAACTGAGTTGTTTTGTAAGTTTTCTTCAAGATAATGCTATAAGCCACGAAATACAGCAAGAAAGCACTGGAAATCTTACTGTACAGGGTATAGAATAGTCCCCCTCCAATCTACTAGGTATTTGAATTTATCTTTTAGCCAGTAGTTATTTTTTCGCTGTATAGGAATCATCTATCTCCCACATATTGTGAGCAAGTGCAACTCTAATATATCACAGCTTCTCATTAAAAAATTGTCTTTCATAGAAGGGCAGTTCTGAAGATGAACTGCTTAAAGTATCCTAAGACTTCCTTCAAAATGCAAAAGCAGTCTTACAGAGCTAATAACAGTTTTTCTGAACTCACCGATAAAACAATTAATGTCTTTCTTCATTCACAGCTATTTTCATCCCATTAAATGCTGGGGAATCTAATTTTCCTTAGCTTTTCCTAGCTAGAATGACTTCTGTGAAATGACATGCAACATCAAGTATTGCATTTACATTCCGTTCTTTGATGTCTGTGAAGATGGTGATCCCAAGAAAGTGTCACATTTGCAATATTCATTCAAGTGTGTGTAGCAATAAAATTAAAGTAAATACACTTACATTACATTCCGCTACAGTTGACTTAGTCTGATATTGGTTCCAAAGATTTTTTTTTCCTCAGACAAAGCTAATTTCTTCATTTGTTCCATTTTAGGTGGATGAATTTAATTCTCATGAACAGGAGGAAAAAGTAGCAATGGTAGATGAAGTTTAAGGAAAGCCTGTATCAAGCAAGGACAGCCGGGAAAGCCCCAGCACTGTCTGTATTTAGTCTTCAAGAAATTCCCTGCCAGACTGAGCGATGAACTAGTCTGAGACTCTTCAACTGCAGGCTGATGGGAACATCTGTGTTGCTTGGTGATACAGCACCTCAGAGAAACAAGGAGGCAGAGGAGGAAAGTTAATTACTCAGAATTACAGCCCCATTAAGATGTATTTTATAAAGAGCACACCTTGCCTGATGCTTTTCCAATGAGCATCCATTCACAAAGTACCCCAGAATTTAAAAAGGAGATGTAATCAGAAACCATGGGAAGGGACCTCAAACAGGCCACCACCTTGGTTTTGCCAGCATGTGTCTCAGGGTGCCTCTGACTTCCTCCAAAAGAGTGAACTCAGACTTGTTTCCCCCTTAACGGTGGCCTCACCTCTGAAGTCCTTCCCATGTGAAGAGTCCCACCAGTGAAGAGATGTAAAGGAAAACAGAGAAACAGTGAGGAAAACTGTTCCCCAAAGAGAGAGGGAAGAACCGAAGAAATCCTTCAAAGAGAGCATAAACCTCTCCACAGTCCTATCAAATTGTTATTTCAGCTTCTAACAGGAAAAAAATTATTATGCCCAGGTGGACCTTGTTTTAGCATCAGTGCTTTTAAAGACAAAGGCAGACCCACAGATTCAGCTATTGCACTGGATTTCATTTCATTTAATTTCCAGAGCATCCTAGCCAGCCTGAGCCAGGACTCATGACTTATATTCCTTCATTACTGAAAGAAGAAAATGAACAAAAAATAGAAAAGAAATTGTTTAAAAAACCTTTGTTATTGATGGTGGCTTATCTTTTAATGCTGTGTTCGCTTGTAGCTGTTGTGCCAAATGATTTATTAGGATTTTCATGTTTTTGTCTTTTTCTTTCATATTTTATCTTACTTAGAAAAGATGCAATTTAAAGTTCACTGTTGCTGAAGGCATATACTGGTACAGTAATTGACAAACCAAATGGAAAACACACTTCTATTTCAGACTGTCAATCTGATGAAATGAAAACTAGTTAATACCTTGTGGTATTAATGTCATGTGTCATCAAAAGACCACACAGAAAGCATGAGAGAGGGTGGCTACATGATTACAATTCTTCACAGAGGCACATGTGATCCCTAACGTATTGTTTTTAGGTATAAACATAATTAAACCATTTGCTAGAATAATCCTTAAACTAGTAAAGACAATAGTTAATTTTACAAAGGGGTAAAATAACAGAAACTATGATTTTGGCATTCAAGGATGCCTGAGAAAAGGATTTACTTTATTTTATATATATATATATATATATATATACACACACATTATTTCCCTCTCTTCATTTTTGATAAATCTGATATCTATTAATCTAGTACATAGATTCCCTTGGAAAATAAAAAAAAAAAAATATGCCCCATTAGTTAAGCACCTGGCCATGTGATATTTGTTTTCCATGTTGCTTTAGAGAGAAAAAGAACAGATTTTTTTTTTTTTCACTTCTGTGGGTTGTAGAATCAGGATTTGTTTTATAAAGTTTTGTTTTTTTTTTTTGAATAATAGTGTATGCTGATCAGAGCTGTTAATACTTTAATTTCCAATTTTTAAGGTAATTTAGGAGACACCCTTAAAATGGAGACATTTTGGAAGGAAAGTCTATCCTCAGGTCATGTACTCAAGCCATATAAAAGAGATTAATTGCCCTGTCCTCTGAGGCATGAGGCAAAGCTAGCTGCCCCTGAAGCTTTGCCATTCACCAGAGAGGAGAGGCATGCAACAAAGTGATGCAACACAGATTCATCTGAAGATATGAAAAAAGAGCTATGAACAGATGTATTCTTCAGTTGCTCCTGAGCAACTGGAAATGCTTTTACTTACAAGTACAGTTTTACTCACAGAAATGACAGTAAGCGTGGCAGTGTCAGTGTCTTACAGAGTGTTTTTCCAGTAAATTCCAGACTGAATTTACTTCAGTTATTTTTCTGTTAGGGATGTATTTAAACAGGTATTCGGGCTTGGCTGTGGAAGAGCTGTTGTGCAAATGTTATGCGTTTGATTGGCAGACTGGTCCTTTAGGACTGTAAGCCATGGTATGATAACTTCTTAGAAAACTAATTTTTTAAAGAAATGGAGTAATTGAACGGGAGAATTGTTAGGAAACAGGAGTAGAATAGGAGAGTGTATAGCTTTGGAAGGAAAGATGAGAAGGAGAAAGTTACAATATTGAACTATACACTGACCTCAAATATGTTTGCTATTTTAGAGACTCTCTTGCCTGCAGAAGAGAGATGCTGTAATGTTTTGATTACATCACCTGGGAAGAAAAATGGTTGTCTGGCTACTGGGCTACAAATGGCTCCTGAGAAGCAGAAGCAAGACTAAAGAAAAATATCTAAATGGTCCATTAAATGGTTCAGGAAGTCTTAAATGAATAAAGGCTCTGAATAAGCAATGAATACATCTCTCTCTCTCTCTTTCTTCCCCTTTTCCACTTCCCCCCAAACGATAGAAAAGTATATTATCTTTCACTTACTGTTCTTTCCTAGTCCTTAAATAGAAATGACTGGTAATATTGCTTATAAAGAAGAATTAATTCATTGCATAAGTGAAAACCTTTTCTAAAGTAGGTATGTTTAAAAATGCATGTAAAATCAACTCTTTATACTCATCAATAAACTATGAAAGATTATGCATTGGCACATTAAGGTGTAGATGTAATCACTGCTTTCACTCTTGTGTTACAAAATCAATTTGAAGACTGCTGTATACCTTACTCTGGTTCTTTATTGATAAGGAGAAATCCCTTAAATGTGCTGACTGTATTTTATAGAAATATCAGGAAGTAGAAATGCATTTTTTTTTTAACCCTTTAAGAATGGAAAATTTTTAGTATACAGTACACTTTTCTTGAGAAAGAGTTTTTTTTTTTTTTTTTTTTAAATCCCAGTACCTTGTCAAAGTGGGCTTAAGATTTAGGTAAACTATATCCCTAAAGGCAAGTGCAAAGATCTTAAAATCCATGCAAGCTTTATTTCACTTTCTGAAGAGGCCTGTGATAGTTAGTAAAGGTTCCTACTCAGTTAGTAAATAGTAGATAGTTAGTAAACGTTCCTACTCAGTTGAGGTGGAAGCCATTGAGAGTATTGATAGGTTGTATTTCTCCAACTATTACGAGACCTCAGTTCAAACAACTCTATTGCTAGTTCTAGGGGTTTTGCTTGCTTGTTTGTTTCTTTGTTGGTGGTGGTATGATTTTTTTTTTCTTCCACAAATTTTCTGGTGATTCTTTTATCTGTCTACATTCTTTTAACAGTTTTGTGGGCTGCTAAATTAAAGGGAATGTAGTTTCTTACCATTATCAGTATTGAAATAAAAATTCAGAAAAAAAAAATAATTCTTAGTGGCATTTGATTCAGAACATGATGAAAGCAGTGTGAATGCATATTATATGAATTCCAAGAGAGTGCCCTCAGAATAAAAGGAGTATTGTTAAAAGGCCTGTATATTTTGTATGTTCTATTCAGGTCAGTCACTGAACTGAAGATAAGAAGTGGGAGAAATTGCTAGAAAATATAATTTGCCATGCTATTGGAGTTTGGCTTTGGGAAGTTTTAGAAAGACACTCTACTTTCTCCTTGCTAAGTACTGCTGAAATAACAATGGTCCATCCACTGGGATCATCTCACACTGCATAACCTTTATTCTGGTGGTGAGTGTTCAGTTTAGTGTTGTTCCAAAGAATGAGTAATACAGCATACAAGTCTGGAAGAATACTGATGAAATAATAATATTCCTGTAAGTTCTACTGGAGAATGTCTCCTGTGAATATATAACAAACATATTTATGTTGTGCAGTATTTTGCATTAAAAAATTGTCTCCTCCAAATGTCTGTATGTGCATTTATCTATGAACAGGGAAGCTAATTCAATACAAATCATTCTCATCTCTGCAGCAGTATGAATGAGTTTTCTGTATCTAAAAAACTGAGCTATATGAAAAAGTGCATAATAAATTTCAAGTCTCAGATTACGAGTTTAATTTAGAGGCAAACAAAATCTATATATTTTTATATTCTGCTGACAATTGGAGGAACTGAGTTGATTTGAATTAGTTAGAAGATTCACCTATGCATAAATACACAAGTACAGGAGTCAGGTATGTGGCCCTAAAGTTTACAATAGCTAGAATGTAATTAATACAAAAAAGTATGAGATGTGACACTAAAAATGCATATTTTTTTGACAGATGATTTGGTACAAAGATTTTGCTGAAGAAGAAGAAATTACTTGTTAGTCCCATCTGAGCCTTCTTTGCAAGTCAAAATCAATAAAATCATCATCATTACTGTCTATTTTTTGATAGCTGTCTTCTGCACTGAATATTAAAGAAGTTTCAGACTGACTGAAAAAAAGACATTAGAATGGTGAGAAAATTCTTTTATATTTTACTCAAACATCATGTCTCTATTGATTTGTCAGGAAGAGTAGCTAGAAGGTTTGTCAAATGATAAAAGGCTCTTTTCAAATTGAAGGAAGTAAGACAAAGGATTAGAATACTCTAACCTTTATTGCCTGCCTTTTTAACGTTTTATGTTTTCTTTCTTTCTTTCTTTCTTTCTTTCTTTCTTTCTTTCTCTTTCTTTCTTTCTCTCTCTCCTCTTTCTCTTTCTCTTTCTCTTTCTCTTTCTCTTTCTCTTTCTCTCTCTCTCTCTCTTTCTCTCTCTCTCTTTCTCTTTCTTTCTCTCTTTCTCTCTCTCTTTCTCTCTTTCTCTCTCTCTTTCTCTCTCTCTCTTCCTTCCTTTCTCCCTTCCTTTCTTCCTTTCATTTCTTTTTCTTTCATTCTAAGAGACATTGAATATAAAACATTTTGCCCTGCGTCTTATACAAATAAGGCCTTTACCTACAAAGATTCCAGAGTATTTTCCCGTCTGACTGGACTTAATGATTTTCTGAATAATTCCAGTTGCTGAAAAACAGTTATACCTTGCTGACATCTTATTTCCATTCTCCAGCTCAGCAGCTGAGCACTGGCTGTGTTTTAGATAATCTTAAGCATTCTTTTTTGATGTTGGAGAAAAATGGAAAACAGAAAATTGGAATACCTTTTTTTTTTTTTTTTTTTTTACCAGACACTATAAAATAACCCCTAACTCAAGACATTAAACCCTTAACTCTAGAAATTAAAAATGAAGGAAGAATTTACTTACTGTTGTCTACTTCCTAACTGTATAATACAAAATTTAGGGAAGAGTGTAGAGGAATATAAGACTATATATACCTTATACCTGTCTATCTGGCAGTCCCTAGCTCTGTTTTGCTCAGCTAGTGATCTCTTAGAACGCTTGCAGAGTCTTGTGTTTGGAATCCAGTCTTTAAACAAAACTTTCTGCCATATCTTGGAAAACGGTTTGGCTAAACTGAATCCTTTTTGGGCTCATTGATAACTTTCTATCTTGACATGGTACATATATTGAATTTTCCAAACTTCTTCTGTGATTTTTAATTTAATCATAAAGGAAGATTTAAAACCTATGGTACCTTAATCATGGCTGTCTCCATTAGAAACACCAGCGACCACTTGGACTAATAACCAGAACTATTTCCTGTTCATCTAATAAACTGAACGCATTAACAATTGCTCTCACAGTGCACTGTAAGGAAAGAAAGAATACATTCACAGGTTAAATTTCTCTTCTGCCTGGCGGTTCCTTGTATACTACAACTTATATTTAATATTGCCTATCAACTATCACGTGTATTTTTTTTAACTGTACAAATAGGAATAATGCACAGGTTGTGATGAGGCACGGTAACACTTAAGTATTTTCAGGACAGGATCAAGTCCTTTCTGAGGGTCACCAAGGTGAGAGTATTGTGCTATGGACCCTGAACTCTTGAAAAGCTGTTAATGGTGAAAATATCAATGGTTTGCAGCAAAGGTATCACCTTGGTCTTTTTACTTCCATTGAAAGAAAAGGAAACGACCAAATCATATCATATAATGCCTTGAATATAATGACACTAAGCAGACAATTGAATATAATGACAGTAAACAGACAATCCAACTCTTTTTCTTCTTTCTGAGATACAGGTAGCCCTATGAAGCAGGGAAGAGTAAGAACAATCTCTATGTTTGCTGCTGTTTTGAATCCGAACTTGATATCATATGCAATAACCAGTATTGCTTAAGTTGAACTTTTGCCAGTCATCAGTGTTAAATGTTGATTGCTCCTAATCAGGATGTGCAAAGCTGAATCTTTGATGAAATTCACATCAGTGAATTAAATAGCATTTTCTTTGTTTCTTTGGGCAAGGGGGAATGAGGGAGAACTCTCAGGTTCTTTGATTAGCTGATCAACAGAGACATTTGTTTCTGCTCAGAGGAAGAAAAAAAAAACCACACCTAAAAACCACCAACAACAAAACACCCCCCAACCGCTCCTGATGATAGAAAGAACAAATTGAAACAGGATGGGGATAAGAAAGGAGCACTTTCTTATGGCTTAGTTGCCTCTTTGTTTGGTGTCTAAGTAAGCTTGCATTCAAGGTATACCAACAGGAATAATATATTTTTTAAGTATATGTTGATTTTTCAAGTGAAGAATATAGGAGAAAAAATATTTTGAAGATTTCCACTGAAGGGTTCTGAAACAGTCTAAATCAATGAATGTGAATATGTTGCTAGAGATGTCTGTTTTTGTCTTGCCACCTCAGTCTATGTCTAGTATGCAGGAAATGCAAACTCTTTTTTGCATCAATGGTGAAGGACAAATGAAGATAACATAATTTTAAGCTTTTTCTATGATGTTAAAGCGACAGGCCTGCCTACAGGCATGCTTTGGATCTGTGAGGCAAACCAGGAAACATAGTGAGGGACATGTTCCCCTTCCATACAATGTGAGGCTACATTTTCCATCTGTGGGTGTGCTTCTAAGTTTGCTAATATTCACAATTTTGTAACTGAAAGAGCTGATTGGGTTTGGAGGGACAGGTGTGATGTTATGAAACGCTCTTGTGGTCTTTCATTTGCAGTAAAATCCATTACACGGAAGCAGTCCTTTTCAACACGTACGAAGTAATTTTTCATTACCTTCATGGTTGTAGATCATGTACTGTCTCCCACAGGGAGAGGCACACCTTCAGGGCGTACTAATTCTGATCTGCTTAGCTGTGACCATGAAATGTATAAACACTGTTTTTAAAACAGTGGGTGAAACTGTTCTTATGCAATTGCTGTAGAAACTCTAGGTAATGATTTGCTCCTGCCATCTGCATATATTTGGCTTAACACAACAGGGCTTTGATTTGTTTCCAGCTTGTGGATATGTTTGACATCTTAGTATGAATTAGAAACTGAGTCCTGTAAGACAGTGATGGTGTTGCTTTCAGAGCTGTATTTCACTGACAAGTTAATCACAAACCTCCTTTCCTCCAGTACTGCCTGATATAACCAACTGGACACATATAATGACTAGCTGATAATTAGAATTTGAACTCTTTTGCTAGAATAATTTATTAGTTAATATCATGTGAAAATTGATGTTAATATATCCTAAAGGCTAATCTATTCAAATTGCAATGCATAGTTTTTAATAGTCCAGTCTGCTTTGGTAATCAGAAGGAATTATGTGATTATGGCTTGTGGCTTGAGCAATTAAAAAGATTGGTTTAGAGTGCTCATTTCAAGGTTGTTGGGGAGTTTATGGAACGAGATTCCTATAGCAATTTTGTCTGTAATTTTAGTGGAATGTGGACACGCCATAAATTACTGGTGTGTTTCAAGTAAACTAGCATGTGTCTCAGATGTTTTAGGACATGGGGATGCTTAGGCCCAAATTTTCATAAATGTCCTAAAAAAGGAAATAAATTCTAGTTCCTGAGATTTTTAGCTATTGCTTCTTTATCCAAATGAAGCAGGAAGTTCTACACTGAGAGAAAACCATAGGTAGGGGAAATTAAAGTGGTGATACGGGATGTATTTAAGACAAGTCATATTAAGGTTACTGATAGGCTTTTAACAATTTTTCAGGGAGCTTATCTTAAATTGCTTATTCACTATTACCCTGAAGTCACTGGTTTCCAAAGCATAGTTCCCACTCTCTAGCCCTTCATTCACTGCTTCTAGACACAACACTTTGCGTTAAATGGTACAAAAATGCAGTTCGAACTGACTTAATTTCACAAAGAAATCTGTATTGCTCCGTACAGGAATTATACAGGAATTATTAGGAATATACGTATAATTACATACGTATTAGGAAGCTATATTGCTTCCTAATCTTCACCTGGCCAATTTGTGGATGCAGCATATATTTTATATTTTATAAAATGTAACTATACTTCTATTCAGATCACAACCAATAGTTTTTGGGTAGCATCAGGACTAATGTCACTCCCAGGAGAACCCGGCTGGAAAGAAGTCCAAAGAATGATTAAAAATCTGTCTATTAGGTGGCTCTTAATGTACATGAAATATATTTTACTGGCCCTACTCTAATTCAATATTATCAAAATGTATGTGGCACCGAGGCAAATAGTTTACAATGTCTAACACATTTACAGTTACCTTTATTGACCAAACTTGTAGTCTCCTCAAGGAATTAAATCAAGCATGTTTGACAAAACCTGTTTTCTGTAAAGACCGTACTGACTGGCACCAATTATATTTCCTTCCTTTAATATTTTTGTTGAGCAAGAACCACAAAGAACTTTCAGCTACTCTGCAGAAGGATCATTTTCCTGCAAAAGAAACTCTCCAGGCAGAGATCTCCAGACAAGCCAGGCTCTTGCTCTTTATGCCTGTGAACCAAAAAGTGAACAACACAGGCAGGCTGCCACTGTTTAGTCCCAGCTGATTGGGACTTTAAGCAGAAAATGTTGAAGTGTTAATTATCTTCAATCAGATGGACTAGGCTGGAGATCAGAAAAAGGTACTGAGAATCCTATTAAAGTGATCAGGCTGCAGAAGTGACAAATACAGAATTCTGTTGGGCCAGTTCAAAATAAGCCAAGAGACTGATCAGCCCTAATTTATTATAGCATACAGAAGACAAATTCTGTTTTAAAAAATTATGATGAGATCCAGGAGGAGACATAATAATAATCCCATAAAAAATAATTTTTTCTTTCCCATAAATGTGTTAGAGTAACTGCAGAACTGCATCAAACTTCAATAGCAGGTAAAGCACTATAAAAGTTGCTAGCCAAACACATCAGAAAAGTGAGAAATCTAAAATCTGTTAAAATGATGGACACAGTTAAAGATATCAGAGAAAACACTTCAGACCACATTGACCATTCTTTTGTGTTAAGCTTCATACTTGCAGGGACTGAGGAGTGCCAGTAAAATGGCCTCATTTTCACTGAATAGGGCATAGGGCTCTGGACCCATTCAGTACCTGCTGAGCTGCCTCCTGAGTTCCCCAGCCATGATCATAGACACTTAGTGCACAACGTTGGGGACAGACCAGAGTTTGCTACAGCCATGACGTGGCAAGTCCTTGCCTCTCTATATATGTCCCTCGAGTTATTTTTTAATCCAGGGACAAAAAGATAGGAGAATGCAGCACTTCTCTAGGAAGAACACACAGATGAAATCACAGGATAAGCAAACTGTAGCCATCATGTTCATCATGTTCAGTCATCCAAATGTGTTTTAGTATGTAATACTGTTTTTGATACATGTACAGGTCTATTACTCCACGTAAAGCCTTTTAAGGATAGGACTTCTTCTGAGGTATATTTATTCCTTTGCATTCAGTATCTTCCTGCTCTCTTCATGTGCCAGACATGACTTCTCCAAAAGACTTCTGACACAAGAGTGCAGTCCTGAAAATTGGTGACATTTCTCTTGTTCTGACCCAGTTCAATTCCTGGCCAAAATCTCCTTAATATCAGCCATTTTTTCCTCATGTACTGTGAGCAGATTCTATCATGCAATCTTTTCTCTTCAAACATCTTCTCTTTCAATATTTATCCCTTTAATCTGTTCAGATTTCATTCTAATTTCAAGTGATTTATTGTATAGAATGATTTACCAGAAGCTTTTTGTACATAGTCAATGCACCAAAACCTGCTTAAAACATATTTTTGCTGCATAAAGCAAAAGAGGCAAAAGGATAAATTAATTTTTTATACCTGACAAAATTTATACAGCACAGCATCAGTTTTACTTAGAAGTTTTGCAGAAAGGAATAGGTATTTAGCCACTAACTTTGTTTGGTAGCACGTTACTTGGACTAATTGTAATTTTGACCACATCACCTCCTTTTATTCATAGTTTATCTAAATAATAATAGTGAAATATTTATAAAATTGGAAAACCTAACCTTCATCTAACTTGTCCTGGTATATGCAGATGTTTGCATTAATTAAACTCAAAATGAAATACCAATAGAAGTATTTAAATGCAGATGAATGATCTTGTTATGAATGACAATCACAGCTTAATGATTTGAAAAAACTCTGTATCTTGAGTGAAATCCTTGCCCTTCCAAAATCAAAGGTAACACTTCCATTGCCATGGTTATAAGCTAGAATTTCATTTAATTTATTCAGATAATGGTGCCTTAAGATATATAAATATTAAATGTTTATGCAAACTAACAGTAGATACAAAGATGCTTTCAGTTGTCTGATTAGATGCCATAAAAATGCTTAAGTAACTTAATACATTGTCCTATCTCAAAAAGACATGACACTTAGAATAAGGTAAAGTCATTACCTTTATTTATTTATTTGTTTGTTTGTTTCTTTGTTTGTCTTCTCCCAGCAGTCTCACAAAATCAACCGAAACAGCCTCATTTGGATCTCATCATCTGAAAAAAAAGGAAGCATTTAAAGGTTTTACTTTCTGAAGCAACAACAAACAACGACTTTCTTTGTTGATGTGCCTTACCATTTTATTAATGGTGGTCCACAGCAGGCATATCTTCCTCTGTTTATAAGGTTGATAGAGACGTGTTTTGAGCAGTCATAGAATCACAGAATCATAGAATCATTAAGGTTGGAAAACACCTCCAAGACAATCTCGTCCCACCATCCCCCTACCACCAATGTCACCCACTAAACCACGTCCCTAAGCACCACATCCAACCTTTCCTTGAACACCCCCAGGGACGGTGACTCCACCACCTCCCTGGACAACCCGTTCCGATGCCTGACTGCTCTTTCTGAGAAGAAATGTCTCCTCGTTTCCAACCTGAATCTCCCCTGGCACAACTTGAGGCCATTCCCTCTAGTCCTATCACTGGTTACCTGGGAGAAGAGGCTAACCCCCAGCTCCCCACTACTTCCTTTCAGGTAGCTGTAGAGAGCACTAAGGTCTGCCCTGAGCCTCCTCTTCTCCAGACTAAACAACTCCAGTTCCGTCAGCCACTCCTCATAGGACTTGTGTTCCAGGCACAAGTCCTGGGGAACACCACTGGTGACCAGTCGCCAGCTGGATTTCACTCCGTTCATGACCACTCTCTGGGCCCGGCCATCCAGCCAGTTTTTAACCCAGCAGAGTCTACCTGTCCAAGCCATGGGCTTCCAGCTTCTCCAGGAGAAACATCACAGTCTACCAAAAAAATGTTGTTTTGTGTAACAAACACAGGGCATTAATGGTGGCTTATCTCCTATTACACACCCTGAATCTTATTCCCCAAACTAGGTACTTCGTGTTATTACAAATGAGGAAATTAGCTTTTCATACTAGTTTGGATACTTATCTACTGTTAAGCACTCTAGAAGGTTTCCTCATTTTTTTAATTCCTGTAGGATCAATCAAAGAGCTTAGGGTCTGAAGTAGACATGGCATAGAGACATGGATCCCTGAGGGATAGAGAGAGGTGTGGACACATCGTAGCTCTTGCATGGCAGAACTTCCCTCTTTGCCATCTGTGGTGTCTTGCAGCCTTCTAACATCAGCCCCTATTGTTCCCTGTGCATCCATGTTCTTGCCTGTGCAATCTAGTTTGAGGTATGTTAGCAGAAGTGATCCTGTATTTGAGATTGTTATGTTCTTTTTCCCCACAGCAATTTGAGTGTTGTCTACCTGAAGGATATTTCTTTGTTATTATTTTATTTTATTTTATTTATTATTTTATTTTATTTTATTTTATTATTTTATTTTATTTATTTTATTTTATTTTATTTTTATTTTATTTTTATTTTTATTTTAATTTATTTTTTTTCCAATATGCTTCCTGTTCCTGCTGAGCAGTAGCAAGTTTTTAGCTATACCAATTTCCAGTCTCAAGCATAAATCAGCAACACTTGTTCTGACATTTTCTGAGTGTAGTATGTGCAGGGAGTTGGGAAATTGCTTCCTGTACTCTTCCTCTCCTCTGTCTGCTTTAACCACACGAGGAGAAATCAAAGTCTGAGGGCTTGCAACTGAAAATGTCAGAGAAGAAATGTTGTTGAAGTAGGCACGCTCAATGGGTCACCCAGCTAGAGACACCTGCAGTGTGTGGGCTTGTGCTCCTAAAAGGCAGTTGAAAACAGACAGTTTTTTTTTTTTTTTTTTTTTTTTTCCAGTTAAACAATAGCTTGGCATTATCCATAGGGAATCTGGAGAGATGTAATCCAGTTAGGGACACCACTCACCTGAGCAGTATCCTAAGATCGTGCTCCTTTCAGTTTCTTTTGTTGCATCCTTTTCAATATCTTTCTTAATGTCCTGCACACTAAGATAATAATGGCTTGCGGAAGGTGTCTGATTCTACTTGCCCTTTTGTGCTGAATGAGTAGTGTCCTTAGGATGGGTACTGGTCTCTGAAAGTATTCACTTGAATTTAGAGAGAAATGGAGCAACAAGTCTGGTGGTAGACTGAGAGCAATGTGCTTCCTGGAACTATAAATTCTTTGATCAATATTGGTTTCAGCTTGGGAGAAGCGAAAGAAAATAAAAATGAAAAAAAAGGTATAAAGGAATCATGCTCTTGAATTTTACCCTGTATCAAAGCAAATCCACACCAAATGACAGACGGCATAGATGATAAGGATTAATGAAGGTTGCCTCTTTCCAGACACATGGTCTCAGATGCTTGCAGGGTAGAGTAGCTCTTCATATGCTTATGCCTTCACACACTGGGGCGTGACCATGGATGCACTTGAGTAGGACAATGCTAATTTTCCCTGGAGATGTTGTCTGTGGGAGGTGAATGAGGACAAGAAGCAGCCATGAGGATGGGTATGCAGAAATTTCTGCAGCAGAGAACTGAGCTCTCCGAGGTGTTATCACACTGAGCTCTACATCATGCCTACAGTCTGCCCTGCTACACCTTTTCCAGAACATCGTGCCCCTGAATTCTCCATCTCACTTGCCTTAACACCATCCTTTGTTCCTTACCCAACTTATTACCTGCCCTTCAGAATATCTTCTGCTTTTCTTCAGTCTTTTCATTCAACTCATGTTTTTCTCAGAAAATTCTCTTTCCTCATCAAATGATTTTCATCTGTAAACCATATACAGTGAGCCACATACAGCGTAATTTATATGACCATTGTCTTTTATAAAACACTGTCTTTTCCTGTTTGCTTCTATGGCCATCTCTCCAAGACAAGGACTGTCCTTATTCTGTGTTTGTACAGTGTCTTACATAACACACTTCCACCGGCCTTTATAAACCCTGCTGCTGCCCTTATGGAGCAAGCACAGAACTAGAGATCCTCCTAATTGATTTAGAGTATGTGTGGTCTCTCTGCCACCATGCAGTAATTTTTTTGTCAGTCAGGGCTGATTTCTTCCTTCCACTTTACTGACTTCTTCCTGCAGTCCTGTCCTCTGTAACAGAGGAAAGATGTAGACCTATAATTTGAAATGGAACATTTTACTGCCCATTATAAGATCATGGCGCAGCCTTCTGAGCAGAGCATTAGAGTGAGCATGAGAGCTCATGAAGCCCCATTCCAGCATAGCATTTCTAATTCATTTAGCATGAAGTAAGAATCAAATTCAGGGAATAAGCAGGTAAACATTTAGAAAACAAAAACAAATCTACCTCTGTTATTGAAGCCTAGTTTTTATTTTTTTCCCCAGTTTATTTCCTTGAATTGTTTGTCTTCCAGAACTGTATTCTTGTTGCTACATTTAGGATATATTTAATTAAATTCTAATTATCTGTGAACATTTGTCTCCTACTTTTAATATGCAGTGTACGGGGCAGGCTGTTTGAAAAGTGACTACAGAAAGCAGGTTCTGAAGCCTGTGGAAAGGGTCATCTGTGAAAGGTGAAGAAGCAGATTGCAAATAAGATTAAAGTGGCACAGGCTTGATGACTATAGACTTGCAAACTGGTTGCTTTGCAATAGGAACATAACTTCAGAGTTTCATTCCAGTTGTAAAAACTTTATAATGCCTTTCACTTTTACTATAGAATTATTTTTGACTTCTATAATTCAACCATTTTGGTAAACCACATGAATTTCAAAGATTTCAGCCAAAATTCTCTGACTTAGTGTATCTAAGTTCTCCCAAAATACTCAGTAAGTGCAGTACAAGGAGCCATGCAGACCTATTTACCAAAAAGAAATCAATAAAACTTGATGGCTGCCTTAACTTCAGATTCAACTGTCCCACCTGAATTACATTAAACCAGTGCCTGAGAACCAGAGCCTGTTGGGAGACAGAGAAGCAGACACTTCACTGAAGAGCAAAGTGTTCTCTTTTTTCGTGTATTGTTGTTTCAAATCCAAAACAGATTTCACTCTTGTTTTTTTTTTTTCTTTTTTTTTTTCTTTCTTTGTTTTCTTATTGATTTGGTCAGTGTTGTTGAGTGAAAAACCTTACTGTTTTGTTTCACTGAGCACTGGAAAGCCCACAGCATAGGTAATTGGATTGCTGTTCTTGAGAAAGTTCCTTAGGAAAACCTCTTCTCATAGGCAAGGAAAATATTTAATTTAAATGATAGATTTTAGTTCCTTTTGTAACAGCTCAGTGATACATCAGGCAAAATTTTATCAGCACATCCAGTGAACTCACAATACTGGCTGCCTGTTTTCATTAGAACACAGGCAAATTGCCTGGTCTATTTACTTGCTGTATTTATGGTAATCGGCACATCTTAAAAGCAGCTCTACAGATTCCATAATGAAATACTTTTCCTCTGGGTCTTTGAGGTCTTTTTTGTGTCTTCAAACTTTCAGTAAAAATAATGGACCGGCTAGTTGGCTTTGCTGTTATGTGCTCCAACTAAATGTGCCAGGATTTGAATTGTTTTGTATACTTAAATCTCACATTTCTGCAAATGCCCTTTACAAAATTCAGCATTTGGAGATTTGTTGTTGTTGTTACAATACTCCAGGGACACTTACTTAGAACAAAACACCCCAGAGAGAAAAATGTGCTTGTATCTAGTCTGGAGCAATGGAGAGGATTGTGCTTTGGATGCTCTCTATTCAGGGGAGATGTGTGTGGACACCATGATGGCACTGGGAGGCACAGCCCCACCTAAAGCAGGACAGAGCCTCTTGCAGAGTGCTGTCATGCTCGCTTCCAGGGTAAACGTGTGTAAGATATTTTGCAAGGCAGGAAAAGGAATGAGTTTTCTGCTCACTTATACTGACTACGTGGCATGTTGTGTTGATTTTGGTGAAATACGTGGAGCCCAATATCAAAGTGTTAATGAGGTCCTACCAATGTGCAATCATCAGTTCATTTTAGTAATAAGACTTCAGATTGCTCTGGTCTGCTGCCATAGTCACCGCTGAGCATATTTTATGTTCCACTTTTTAATCAAATAGACAGAAAAACAAGGGGAAAAGTTAGTGCTGAAAATGAAATGCTTTAATAATATTGCATTCTCATGTTAGCTGTAAAGTGTCATTCCAAAGAAAATTCCAAGTCTGGTAATCCTTTGTGTGAGACAGAAGCACTTTGGGTGTGGGGGAGAAGAGATTTGTTTTCTGAATTGAACTGCTGTTGTTGCTGTAGCTCTGGGTAAGATCCAGTCCCACTGCTCGTTCTGGAAGCTAATTCTATGGAAGGGTCAGAAAAGGATGTCAAGGATTGAAATACATCCTTTGCTTTTGCTGCCAATTTTTATTTGTGTTCTTTTTGCCCAGCACAGGGTCACAAAATTTTAAATCCCGGCCAGTGCATACCAGCACAGGTAAAGAACTAAACTTCAAGCAGCTGTAGGGGATGGTGCAGTCTCTTCTCTGTGCACAGTCCTGGTGTGGAAAGATCAGGACAGGTGGTGGCCACAAATATGTTTCAAGCAAATTTTGCACAGTTACAGTAGACTTTTATTAAATATATATATATATCCCCATTACTCTATTTTTTAATTGCCTGCATCTCCCTCCCTTGGTTTGAACATATGTCTGAAACAGATTTGGCCCACAATTTTAAGTTTGTTCTAATGTTTGTCCTTTCATTCTAATATTACATTTCATTGCTTTTTTTCCTCCATATTTATTTTACCTTGCTGCTTCTTTTATTTTTTAACTCTAGTTTGCCTATTTCTATTCTTGCATCTGTTCTTCCCCTTGCTCTCCTTTCACTGCTCATTTTCAATTTTCAACAAGAAAGGACTGACATGAGGGGGAAAATGTTTACTTTCTCAAGGATCCTTTTCTTTTAGCAGCATTTACAGAATAACGGCTTGTCCATCATAGGGAGAAGAAGAGCTAAAGGTGACCATCCTTTCCACTGACAAAGTAGTCCATGACAGTGCTACCAGAGGAAGACTGGATTTTTCCTTTCCCTATTCCCCTTGTGGCTCTGTTTATGCAAGTTCTTTTATTTAGGGAATCAGAGAAGCTCTCACCTATGTCACTGTTGAAGCAGCAGCTCTGGGGAGCTGTAACATTTGTTTTTTATCACAGCATGGGAACCCTTTACCGATTTCAGCTGACTGAAAGTCAGGTCGCTGTTGGGGAAGGGACTAATGTTGAACAATGCACTGGCACAGTTTTCTCTTGCTCAAACCTTCCCTGGTCACTCAACACTTGAGTGACAACCTATGACCCTCCATTCCTCAAACTAAGACAGCTCCAGGCAGCTTTATAAACATGTTCAGAGCTCAGTCACTGCACAAAACTTACTAATTCTCAATTATTACTTTTTGTCAAATCTTCCTTTGCTGAATGAATAGTCCCTGTGTTACATAAATCAGAAGGAATAGACTGCCCGCAGATTTGGCTCCATTTCTTATTGGAAGTCAATAAAACTAATAAAAAGCAGACAACCAGGAAATCTGTTGCTTAGAGCCTCTGCTAAATGCTTGCTAACTCTTGTGAATGTCTGGGCCTCTGTCTTCATACAGATGTTATCGTTCCCACCTCTGCAATAAGTCATTCGAAATAATGTCAGGTGTAATCTACTTTGGAGTTCAAAAAACAAAACAAAACAAAACAAACACACACACACACACACACACACACAAAACACACCAAAAACACCACAGAAAATCAGATAAATCACCTTCAATATATAAACGTATTTTTATTCCTATACCAACACTGATATACAGTTTGCATCAAGGCAGTTTGTTACAGCAGTTGAAAGGTGAGCTAAAAACTTAAAAAAAAAAAAAAAAAAAGACACCATCTGGAAGGTTTCATCAGCTTGTTCCCAAGGATGATACAAATGGTATGTGCTCCACCATAGCATGCCAAACTTCCATGCTGCAGTGGTGGTAAGGGATGTCGTACCATTAGCCATAGATCTTGCAGGACCTTTAGGTAATAGAGATGACCATGAGATAGCACAGTTCTACATGCTGCATTATGAAGTCGTTAGTTACAGGTTTTCCTATACAGTTTGCTTCAAAACATTATAGGCTGATACAAAATTTAGGAGAAATATGTTTTTAATGTAGAAGTTACCTTAGAGATACTGGAGATGATACTGCTTAGGGGCTTTACTGAGGATGGTATTATTAGCCATAGCTGGGCTGCTTCTACAGCTGTATGGCACAGAAGACTGTCTTGACTGAGTGGAGATTTAATGGGAACAAAAACGCATCACACAGCAAGGTGTTAGAGCTGTTTCAGACAGATGAAATGGCCCGACTACATTTTTGAAGGCTGAGGCACTGTTCTCAAAAGCAAAAAATGTTTCAGAAGAGAAAAAACAACTGTGAAGTGGCTTGCTTGGAACAATATATTGATTTATTTGTTTGTTTGTTTATCCTTAAAAAGTGTCCTATGGGAAGTTTGCAAGAGTGGGTGGTTTGAAAAATAGATAAAAAATTAATGTTTGATAAGAGCGAGGTATTTAATCAATGTGGAAAGATCACACATGACTCCCAGGCTGTGTTCTTTAGAAAAACACTGCTTCTTGGATATCAAGGGAGCAATTGGCAGGAGAAAGGAGTATTTGGAAGACATTTTGTTAAAAAAGTGGAACTAAACAAACTTTTAGGTCTATTGTTTAAAGCTTTTCACATTTGCATTCACTTCAGACCTTTCAAAATTTTCAGGGCATTCAACAGAGCATCTGTAATGCCATCAGTTGTGTAGACTGTGTCCCTTAGGTATTCACAAACCTTCTGAAGTTAACATTCATCTTCAGATTTCCTCTCCTTGGTACTGTAGCCAAATAAAAGCATTGCAGATATCATGCTGTCGCCAGATAAAGGCATTGCAACTGTTTAAGTGTTAAGATTTGTCCCTCGGTAACAAGGCCACATAAAATGAAATATGAAAGGAATAGGAAGGGGTTCAAGAGGAGATCTATGTCTCTTTGATGGCTTGGAGCAGGAAAAAACAGTAGAAGGTAATGCATATATTTATTAGTGGATTGCCTTTCATTTCTGGTCATCCTGTAGACAAGAAAACAATCCCTCAGTCTTACAGACACTGATATTTGGATCTGTATTTTCTTCCCTCATTTACAAACCCTCCTCAAGGCACTGCTCTGAAGCAGATGAAACTCCTTGGACAAGAGTTTCAGAAACAAAACAACTTTCTCAGATCCTTGCTTGATGCACCTTTTCAGAGACAACCATTTGCACGACACTTTCTACAATTATTGTTCATTTATACATCTGAGTTTGGGAACCCTAGCTTAATAAACCTTGAATTACTAGTCCATTCTGAAAAACACTGTAAAGGCAGTGACAGATGCCACAAAGAATGAAAGAAAAAAAAGGAAAAAAAAAGAAAAAAAAAAGCTTCCTCAGAGATAAAGGCATCAGTTGGGCTGAAATTTCAAAATTATATTTACATGGAGTGATCTGATGATGCACAAACTCTGTGTATACATGTTAGAAAACCCTTTAGAAAGCTTTTGAATTAGTTTATTTTATGGTGTTTTCTGATTTTTACAGATTAGCACTTTCTCAACATGCATGCTAAACTGGGTGGTATTTATTAAACCATTCAACTAATATGTGGTATTTTCTTTGAAAGATCATTATTTAATACACATTTATACTATTTTATATAGAACATGTCTTGGTTCATTAATATTATACATTTACATCTCATAGTTTTGGAGCAACTTGTTAGAAACCTCAGGTTGTTGCTCTTGACCATTTTTTTCCTCTCAGTGTGCCCCCAGTCTTCTAACGACTTCTACTCATGTATGCTCTTTTACTAGCTCTCTACACACTCCATGTGTCTGGCCTCTTGTATTGGGTTTACGTGGCAAGGTTTTGGTAGTGGGGAGAGCTGCAGGGGTGGCCTCTGTGAGAAAAGTTCAGCAGCTGCCTCATGTTAGATAAGGGCCAGTTTCAGCTGGCTCCAAAGGGACTCGCAGCTGCCCAGAGCCAAGCCAATAAGCAAGGTTGTTTGCGCCTCTGTGAGAGGAGAGTTAAGGAAGGGAAAAAATAGTCTGCTGCGCAACAGCAGCTGGGAGAGAGGGATGAGAACCAGCCCTGCAGCCCCCAAGGTCAATGCAGCAGCAGTTCCCCTGCAGCCTGTGGAGGGGCCCCTGGTGGAGCAGGCTGTCCCCCTGCAGCCCATGGGTCCCACATGGAGCAGATCTCCACGCTGCAGCCCGTGGAGGAGCCCGTGGTGGAAGTGGAAGAGCATGGATGGGCAGGAAGGTGGTTTTAGTTTGTTTCTCACTTCTCTAGCTTGTTTGTAATTGGTAGTAAATTCTTCTCATCTCCCTACGCTGAGCCTGTTTTGCCCATCACGATAATTGTTGAGCGATCTCCCTGTCCTTATCTCAACCCTTGAGCCCTTTCCATTGTATTTTCTTCCCCTTCCCCTTTGAGGAGCAGGAGTGAGAGTGGTTGTGGTGGAGATTGGCTGCCCAGCTGGAGGAAACTACCACGCCTCTTCCTTTCACTTCATCCCTCCCTTTCCCCACTTGCACGCTCAATCCATTGGTGTTAAAGATCCCAACTTAATATTATAAAATGGAAGCAATTCCAAATCCCACAAAGAACTGACAGTCCAGGTAACATGCCTGTTGGACCTTATCAGCAAAGCTCAAGAGCTTAATGCCATTTGCTTGTGCCCTCTCCCCACTGTGATATTTTTTCCTTAGTTTGGAGCAATTGGCGTATCCCTTATGTCTCCACCCCTGCACCTGCCCTCAAATATTACCTCCTGTTTCATCACTGAGCTGTTATGTTTAGTCTTGTGCCAATCTTTGAGAAGGCACCAAAGTATACTGCCAAACACAGTATGTTTCCAGCTTTCTGCAGTGCACTAGGTACCCTCTAGGAAAACCCTTTGCCTGCTTCACATACAGATGACTTTTTGTTTCTGGCTTCCTGGAACAATTTCTCCATGTGCAAGATGAAAGTTCATTTTACTCCTTTATATTCTACTTCTATATTGATTTGTGTGTGTGTGTGTGTGTGTCGTCAGCCAACTGTACTGCAAATGTTCTTGCAACTTCATATATTTAAAAGGCAGCCAAATGAGAAGAGAGGCATATATAACAGTGAATTCAGGATAGGCATGTATGCTGATAAGACTAATTCCTTGTCATCCCTTTAATGTTAAATCTAATTTGAGTTGCAGCTCTTGGGACCTGCAATTTCATTTGTCCATCTGTCAATAAACTGCCATTTGGAGTTTTTCTGTAGTTAATTGTTGTTAACATACTAAGCTTTTCCTTTTCTTCCGTTCCTCCACATTACATCTCCTTTCATTTTTGAGGTATATTTAGAACCCACTGACAAAGAGCAACGCTAGCTTAGCAAGAAAGAGCCAAAGGGTAAAAGATAGATACTATATCCTCAGGTCTAAGGAAGAGAATAACTGATCTATAGAAATACAAAGGGGTTGGTATCAATGAAAACTAAGTACAGGATAATAATATAATAATTAATATAGTATAATAAAATATAATTAATATAGTATAATAAAATAGAATGTATGGGACAATGGTTACCTAACACATACTTTTAGTTTCTAACATTTCCTTCTCACCCATCAAAATGTTCACTCTAAGCATTCAGGTTTGAATCCCTTGTTCTTTGTTAGCAGCTAGGATCATCTTTGTCTCACACAGTGAGTTACAGGTAATCCCAGTGCCCATTTCAATTTTACCCACAAGGATGGTGTGAGCCTCACTTAGGTCTTTTTTTCTTGGCTTAGTCATACTTGTACTTGTCTTATGTACTCTAAAAAGTCCTGTGAAAATTCTTAATTCTCTAGTGAGTTTGGAGAGAGACTTGAGCTTTTATTTTCGAGTACACTTGCTGCCTTCAAATCTTCTAAGCTTTTCTAGAAAATATCTGGTAAATGTTAACACATTGAAAAAGCTGGATACTGAGATTTCTTGCTGCAACGCATGAGCATACAATGAGGATTAAAAATAAAATGAAAAAAATATTTCAATTCTTATAAAAATAGCTTTTTTTTTTTTTTTTCCCTTGGGTTTCTGTTGGGGGGGATCTAATTTTACACCAGAATTCCATCTTTCCCTATTAAAAAAAAAAATGCATGCAGAGTCTGTTTTCTATGACCTATTGCAAACCTGCATTCCAACTGACTTGCTGCTATGGATCATTATTTTTGGATAAGTACAATGGGCTTTGTAGACAGTGAACTAAATATGCATCACTCTCTGACATGTCTTTTCCTTCCTCCCTCCCTTCCTCTCGTTCTCTCATTGTTGTTTTTTTTTTGTTTTGTTTTGTTTTGTTTTGTTTTTCTCCAAATGAAGCTGATACAGATCCTATTAATTGCATGCAGGATAGAATTAGTAGTCTTCCTCTGCATACTCTGCAATATGGACATATTGAAATGTTACTGCTCCAGGTTAACTAGTAAATTTTCAAGGGAAATAAGGTGGGTACATCTGAAATGTGATTGAATTAAATGGGATTTGAGTATAACTAAGACCTCTTGAAAATTTGTTGTTATAAAGAATTGTTGTGATAGCCATCCTTTCTCATATTCTTAAAAGATATTGATAACTTTTTTTTTTTTTTACATGGTGGTTAAATTTAGATATCCATGTTTGAAAATTTTGTCCAGAGTTTATCTTCATTTCACTTTTTTATGTTACATTGGTCATGTCTTAAATTTTAATTATTAAAATGAATACATAGTATTATATCAATGGTCCCTTTCTTCTATATATTTCAATGCAAGCAAACTAAAATAAATGGAAATTCAAATTAACATTTCAGTGAGTATCCTAAATCACAATACATATCTCTGTTTATATGACAATAAAGTGGCCTTAATTTGGGATTATTTTTAATTAACTTAGTTTATTTTATTTCAGTTTGTTTTGGAAGAGAGATAAGTTAGCTGGAACAAAACAACTTAAATTCAAAATAAGTGTTCCCACAGGAATTTAATGCAGTTTAATGACTCCAGATCACTCTTCCTATGCATTTTCATGTAGATCAGCCCCACGCACGAAATAAAACGTGTATCTTGTTCATTCTAAAGAAGGCAGAGGTATTTTCAATTTAAAGAGGTTCTTTTAAGATCAGTTGGATAATAATGCCGAGACACTTTACATAAATTGGATAAACCATTCATTTAAAAAAGTTGACTATCCATTTTAATAGTTGTATGCACAGGAACATCTTTATGAACCATATTATATAGCTCAATTTATTGTGAAACACCATACTGAAAATCCTTATAACAGCTGTGAAAGATCCTAAATATTCTAGCTAATTAAAAAAATGAAGGCTCTTTTGAAATCTCTGAAGGAGTATTTGCAACTTACGGATTGTGTAAACTTATTCTATAAAGTGTCAGATGATTTTGTACACAAGTTTAATTCTCCAAAAAAACATTTACATACAAATTCTCGTACACTGATTTCTGTCACTTCTTTCCTGAAGAAAAGGGGTGTTTCAGATGGCTTCAATGTTTTCCTTTCTGTACATAATAATGAATATTCATGGCAAGCCTGTTTACCATAATATTCATCCTTTCCTGGCTTAGTAATGGCAACTGTATAACATTGGCATTAACACATGGAAATGACTCAGGGAAAGGTGAGCTGACAGGAATGAGTACTGGGTACAAAATGAATAAGGGTGCAGCCTAAACAAACATGTTTAGGCTTCACAAGAAAAGTGATTGGAAGATGTGATATGATGGAGGAGACGTGGTATGACTTTGTATTAATCCCATCTACCTCAGTAGATGCCTCAACTCCTGCAAAGTTTGAAATATAATGAAACTAAGAATTTATACCTGGCTTTTTATTCACAGCACTTCAAGAAGAATTTATATCTGTATTACAGCAATAAAAAATGGACATTTGATTCTTAGATGGTTACAACGTGATGTTTTTTTTCTACCACTCACTGGCAAGCCAGGTCTACAGGGTAGAGAGGGTCCAAAGAAGAGGAGGAATTGGCCAAAACTCAGGAAAGTAGAGGTGGATCAGGATGTTACTTGATGTCACTAAGATACACAGCTGACAGGCTTGTGTGCTGTAAGAGTGCAAACTCCTGTGTTTCATACATCAGCAAACACATTGCCAAGTGTGCTTATACAAGAAGATAATGAGAAACACACTACCTTGCAAGGACATCTGAGTGACTACTAAATTTTTCTTCACAATAATTTTACAGGAGAAATGAAAATTTTGATATGCAGAAAAGAACACAGGGAAAAGATCAGTAGCTATTATAAAAATGTGGACCAGACAAAAAAAAAATGAAGAAGAAAAGAAACAGCCCACTCAACACCTACCTTTACCATTTCTAGATAATGTGGGAAATCCAGAATACTAATATTTGTTTGTTTTCTACACCTAATTGTGTCAGGGACCTTTGTTTGTTTTCTACACCTAATTGTGTCAGGGACCTGAATGAAACTTAAGGAGTTACAGCCTTACTGTAAATGGCTGAAAAAAACACAACAAATTTAGCTTGATCTGAATATTGCTTGGCCTAATATGCATCAGTCTTTTCTTAATGAACTCAGCTTTAGCTGCTTTATTCTATTTGTGTATTATTATTTGATCAAGTGTGTTGAATTGGAAAAGTGAAATTGCAGCATTTTTGAACAGGAATGTGCACAAATCTTATGAGAATTCTGTAAAATATTAATCACTAATTTTAGGAGAAATATATCTGTTTAACTTAACTATTTAACTTAACCTATTTTTTGCATCTCTGTACACAGATTTGTTTGCATGTTCACCTTTTCCCCATGAACTGAATTGAAGCAGTTTTTGGAGGGTATTAATATTTGATAATCAAGCTATTCTGGTTAGATTGAATTTTAGACTAATTCATAACATTAGCCGTATGACCGCATGAAAAAATACTGATTTATTTGATACCAAGTGCAATACAAACAAGTATTTATGGGAGAACTAAGACCCGGAGTCTATAAAACTAAACAGAAGGATGAGCAAAAAGAAGCAAATAGATGGAAAGGTAAGCAGGATAATACAATTTATAAGGTTTTAGCACAGATTAGCTGAGTTCTTTCACATAGTATCCTTATTACTGTCTCTGCTATGAGCAACAACCCTGCCAGCTGCAAATATCACTGGAAGTGAATTTTACATGAGAGCAGTTACAGGAGACTTTCATTAACTTTGGACTTATCTGCTTAAATTGTCACAGTGAGCAAGTTCAAGAGGAAATAATCATTCAGCTCATGGAGCTGTTTGGGGATTTTTCCCAGTGCCCAGCAGCCTGTTAATGCTTCTGTTGGCAAAGTTAGATCAGCCCCTCACTCCCCACCCCAGATGCCAGTTTGGCAAACTACAATGTTTAATTCCTTTGAGAATGAAAATGATTTTGCCTCAACTCTGGAAAATATCTGAGCAGTGATTTGTTCTTAGGATGAATACATTCTTAGAGAACTGTTAAGCCGGACCTAAATAAACAATTATTTCATTGGCCAAAGAAGAGTTTATGCAAACATCGAATGAAGTCCATATTTACAGAGTTGTCTCCTTAGTATTTGGCACTAATGCTCACATACATGACTGGAAGAGTCAGAGAAAGCCTGCAAGATCATGTATGTGCCATTAAATGAAAGAGCAGAGAGGAAGCAACAACTAGAAAAGAAGGATGTAAAAATGTGCCTGCAGTTAGCAGTATAAGAAGGCCAAATGTATTTTTCTATGGATTTCCAGTATTTAAGGATTATACTGGAAGATGCAAGTTTTTTTTTTTTTAATATCCCTCTTTATATGTCTTTACATTTTTTTATATAGTGTACTCCAACTCTGCTGGATTACCTGGCATTTTCACCATTTGAAACAAGCAGGTGTCCTTCCAAAGGTCTTAGATAGGAGTTTATTTGAAGGTTCAGTGCATGCATGATGAAATCAACCACAAAGATTACAAGAAAATAAAGTTTTAGTGCTTTTAGTATAGAAGCCTTTTCATGTTGCTACCTTTCTGCTTTTCTGTTGCAATGGCTCGGCTTCTGTTATGAATAAGAGATCTCTTTCTGCTCTTATCTTTTCCCTTTAGTGAGTAACTAAACACAGCATATTTTTACTTTGATTAGTTCTTCATTTACCCCTTCCAGGATTTCATGCAGGTTCCCCCTGGCTGAGTGTGCAAGTGTCCCAACTTGGTGAAGCTTTTACAGCCTTAAGGTTTTACAGGCTTAAGCTGTATCTGTAGTCCCGTCTCACAAGGGGAACATTTGCTGTGTAGACTGCAGCTCTGATTCAGGAAAACCCTGAATTTTGAGCTTAGCTTCTACTTGAATCAAAGTCTTTAAGCATGTCCTGAAGTGGAGTCTCTTTCCCTCCAAACAGATGTCCAGGGTGTAGAACACTACACTAGATTTAAGTGTCTTCAGAACCAGTTTTTGCTTATGATTTGGAAATATCACAAAGGCTGTGATTCAATGGTGAAACATACAAAATATGTACTTCATGCTTTTGCTTTACTGGGCCTAGATGTTTGCCTTTGAAATAATGTAATACTAATATTGATCTTTGCCTGTCAAAAGCTAGCTTGACTCAGTTGAAAAGACCTAGGATTCGCTCTTTACCGTACATTTGATATAGTGATTTTGTAAGCATTGGTGTTGTGTTTTACAGCATTAAGAAGTCCTAGATAAGATCTGAGCTACATTACTCTTAAAGTAGGTTACTCTTACAAAGTATGCATGTGTGGTATGTGGTGATCTTTCTTTAGACCCTTATACTGTGGCTGTGTTGGTAAATAAAGCAATGACAGTTTTTTTTGTTGTCCTTTTGAACAAATGCCATCACCAGACTCATCAATGTCATTAACCTTCTTAAAGATTACAAATTAGGATGGCTGGATCCAAAAGAGCCCCTGTTGTTCTGTGCAGAAGTGTTCTGGGGCCGTTCTTGCAATAGAGCTTACTTTGTCAATCAGGTTTTGATACAGTGAAGGACTATGCATGAAGACATATTGAGAAAGGGTTTCTCTCTTAAGATGATCAAAGTCTTCTGGTTCCATAAACGTCCTCATACAGGAAAAACACTTCAGCAGGACTGGAGCAGGTTCACAAACTCAGGAATTAGTGAAAATACAAGAGTCTTTATTTATTAAATACTTTATTTTATCACAAATTTTGATTTTCAAGAAGCAAACAAGCCTAGCAAAGCCTTTCTGCTCACAGATCAGTTATGGAGGCATGATGTTTCCACTTCAGATTAATTAGAAGACTGTCTCATATTTTTTTTAAGTTTCATATAATGAAATTCCATTTTTTCATTCAAACACAAAAGTGTCAATAAAATATTCAAATCGATATACCAAAAAAAACTTTAAAACTGTTCTTCAAAAATCTACTCTCAGGGTGAAGTGTGTCGCACATAAGAGTGGGTTATCTCACAGTTGTTTGAATACATTTTTTCAGATGACAGTCTGAAAAATATCCAGTGGAAATTACCATGTTTGTTGCTCTTCAGGGGAACTAGCTGCTCTGCAAGTTCTATATAACTCTGATTTAGTGACTATGATGAAGAAAACCCAGTTCATTATGGTGATCGATATTGGTAAGCTCATCACTAGCATGGATTCTTTTTGTAAACTTTGGTCACTAAAGCTGAATTATATGCTAACTTTAGGGTGGTTGGGTGGTTGATCATTCCAGAGGACAAGTACCCTTGACCTACCACTGCCCCTGTTGCTTGCACTATACAGAGGAGCTAACTGAGTAGAGCTGTTACTGGAGCAAACTGGTAGAGCTGTGCTCTCACCCGGGCACCCCTTCTAGGTGCTATGACACTGTAATCTCAACATTTTGTGGCATGTGGAAAATATAAGGATAGCAAGAGCTGCTAAAATTTTTCAAAAGCCTTTTTTTTCTTTGTCAAAATCTCATGATATAAACTGATGAAGATGAATATTGGGTTAATAGTCATTGATTTTAGAAACAGTATCTAAATAAATAGTTTCAAAACTTATACAGATATCTATGTAATATATGAGTTTTCTACAGTAAATTTAGAAATTAAATTTCATCTCATCTGGGCTTTCTTCAGGCTGTGATGTTTTTGTATTTTCTGTGTTATTTACTTTGGTTGGCGGCTCAAGAATAAGGAGATGCAACGCTACCTACTACTTATTTTGACTGCTTAGACACTTGTTGACACTTAGATACTCATTGTTCTTAGTGCTATTAGTTGAACTAATTGATGAAGGACAGTTACATCTCAATATGGCTTTGGAAAGAACATCGCTATGATATATAGTATCTCATGTTAGAGCTGCCTAAAAAAACCTTGATAATGAAATCCAACTGTAACCCATGATGAATTGGTAACCATTAATTAGATTAATCTTCCTTAAATTCTAAGGAAAGCATCTAGAAAGATAAATGTATGAAAGAGAAGAATAAATGAAAGAAAATGAAACCAGGATGAGTTTGACAGGATGAGAAAAAACAGTCAGAAAAGGCTATCTATGGCTAAAGATAAGTGACATGAAAGGAGTCTAATGGCTGTTGTGGAAGAAAGAGCCATTTAGCTGAGAGCATTTTGGAAATATCTGGTTGGGAAAAAGAGATTTCTTAGAAGTCATCACATGTATGGTATAATGTAAGGGAATCTGGGAGCCTTTGGAAATTACCCGAATAGTTAAGTTTTGCCCAAATGGATTGAAAAATGAGTGTTACCTCTAAGGGGTGAAACATGCTACCTAATACTAAAACTCAGCTGGGACTCCTATTTTGCATTAGCAGACATGAATTCTTCAGCCTGTTTTCACAGATTTTGAATTAGCATTGACTTTATTCCATTCTAACTTAACTGTTATGACTACCTAAAGCATAGATAAAATTGATAGATAACACACACTGTGAAAGTTTTCACCATTCTCTCCCCCGTGTTGCTGAGTTTTGGTAATCTCCTGTCAGTTCTTTAACAGGGGCCTGCCGGGATAAATACTGAAACTGTGGGTAATTGTAAGTGGTTGGAGATGAAGAATGAAAGATTATGAAAAAAGGAGTATTTGACCAAACAGAAATAAATTATCCTCAGCTGTAATCAAGAAAGTAGTGTCATTTTTCTGACATGCATAGTTATTCACTGTGCTCATACGGGTTTATATTTTGTTCTTTTCCAATGGCAGGCAATAGTGCAGACAATGTATGGCTTGATAATAGGGGAAGAAAGGTGAAAAACCTCTCCTAAGATTTTCTTCCCACTCCTCTTGAAAATACTGCTATTTGGTGCAAACTTATCTATTATTAATGGGAAAAAAAAGAAAAAGAAAAAAAAAGGAATTTCAGAAAAAGAAGCTATGTCTTGTAAGGACAACTTAGCAGGGAAATTGTCTCATTTCTTCCTTTAATCTGAAGGCGGAATTTTAACAAAGATCTCTTGAGGTGCTGTGATGCCTTCTGGCCCCTCACCGAACAAGCATGCCTGCTAATTTAGCCAGCACTTCCTGGATCCACAGCAAGCTAGAAAGTAGGCTGAAGATATTTCTCTTTTCTCTTTAGCCTTTTGGCTGGTCTAATTGAAGGCAGTGAACTATTTTTTTCTTGTTGTGAAAGACATTTTATAAAATGGGTTTCACTTTGTACTTCCTTTAAGGATATTCAACTTCAAATGCTATTCTCACAAGTCTGTGTCATTTTAATTACTCCAACATATTCTTCACTTGGTCTGAAATCTTTAGATAAGGTAGAACTCTCATATATATATTTCATCTGACTAATAGGTATCTCTGCAACAGAAAAGCATATGTAAGCTGGGTGTTTTTAGAGAGGCAAATATGAAAGACTTTCTGAGGAAAAAACAGACTTTATTACTTAGTTTTTGTGATGCAAAAAAAACCTCAGATCCTCAAATCTCTTGAAGGATCACATCACAAAAGGTAAACATGACAAAAGTTTTAACTTGTAGGAGAGTTTTCTTACAAAAACCAGTTTGGAATAGAGTAGATATTACTTGAAGGATCAGGAAAGAACCTGTATCAGCTTATTCTTTTGACAAACACTGAAAATTCTTTCCTAATTTGAAGGGTAACTTGAAAATAAAGTGTCATGTAGGAATCCACAATAAAGAAGAAGGAGGGATGAGTCAATGGACTGGAGTCAGAAGTCAGTAACTGGATTTGCACTGTTTTCAAATTAACTCCAGCAGAAGACTTCGGTGCCTACAGGTTAGAAGCTGGAAGTCAAGTTTGTGACCAATGATATTGAATTCAAAATCCCATTTGGCAGTCTATCTGCTAATAAGTGGTAGGTGTCTGAGGAAAATTATTTAAAAAACTGCTCAGAAGGTACTCAAGTAAAAGTCACTGAAAATAGGCATCTGACATCTCACTTTTCTAAAGTCAAGGCATCTGTCATAGCTGTCCAGAGACCAGCACTCTCTCTGACTCTTTTTGACATTATTAACTGTTAATTTTATGAAAGTTAATAGTTTATGTAATATAAAACCAAAAGAATTTAACCATGATAAATGGGACCAAACTATACTGCAGGATGAACTGCCCAAGGTTATTGTTCTAAGGTATACCACAAAGTTGATATGCAAATTCAGGGTATCTTGTTTCTGGAAAGTTCTGACAATTTCAAGCATTTTTTGTAAGTTTGCACTCTCCTACTAAGTAGCTGTTGCTTCTACTTTCTGAGGTAGATTTTTACAATAGGCACCAAACGTGCTTTCATCAATTAATGATGAAAGTAGAGTACATGCTTTCCTTAGCTCTGCTTGTCCCACCAGAGGGTGCTGTTCCAGGAAGCATTGCCTGGTGACATGACAAGTGATAACAAGTCATTTAACCCCAAACAAGTCAGGGATGTCCTTGCCTCAAGACTATTAGCCATTCTTGCTGGCATAGCATCTGGTGTGGCTTTGCAATGGGCCTGAGACCTGCCTCTGTGGCTTAAGGCATAATAATTGGTGACAGGACGAGGGGGAATGGGCTAAAGTTGCACCAGGGGAGGTTTAGGTTGGATATTAGGAAGAACTTCTGTACTGAAAGGGTTGTTATGCATTGGAATAGGCTGCCCAGGGAAGTGGTTGAGTCACCATCACTGGAGGTCTTTAAAAGACGTTTAGATGTAGAGCTTAGGATATGGTTTAGTGGAGGACTTAGTGTTAGGTCAGAGGTTGGACTAGGTGGTCTTGGAGGTCTCTTCCAACCTAGATCATTCTGTGATTCTGTAATTATTTTGTTCCTGTGTGCTTTGGTCAACAAAGCACAACCAGAGGGCATTGGAGGGATGTGCATGCTGGAGCAGTGGGTGTTTCTATAGCATTATGTCAGGGCAGTGTGGTGTGGTCCAGGCAACGGTTAGAGCATGCAAGAGAGCAATGACCATTGAAAGGCGGCTGGAGGACTGTAGGGGCTGAAGGGAACACAGCCTGGCCTGGGCCTGCATATTGGGAGTCTTGTGGAAAACATCATATTCTATCTGAGGGTTCAGTGATCTTCAACAGGCCTTGTCTGCTCTACTGGTCTTTGTACTTTCGGCTTGGGAAGCCTGTATGTTACTGATATAATGTGCAATTTATAATATATGTTGGAATGTTAGGCCATATGTGGAATGTATTGACCCTGACTGAGAGCCAGTTGCATGTTTTGGTTCCACTGATCCATGTAGCAGTCAACCTGAGCCATTGCTGCATGTCCAGCCTGGCTTTCAGGCGTGTGCTATGCTGCACAGATCCCATGGCTGCAGAGCTGCCTCAGCCAATTCACTGTAACAGAGGACCCTCAGGCAGCACTCTTTGGCTGCCAGTGATTATGCCACCTTCTCTTTACCTCACCATGCAGCAAGAACGTCTTGTGAACATATTTTAGGGATACAGATGTTTTCTTGCAAGGAAGTTATATAGTAGCTGGAATGAGCAAAAGGGAGAGCTTCACTCCACGGATAGCATCTGCTCTGTCTGATGCTGCACGAACACTGTGTGCACGGCATCTGAAGGGATGTAAGATTTACTCACTATCTGTATTCCTCTTCTTACCTGGTCTTATTAAAGCAGTCATCTTATTAAGCTGTTGGTTGTTGGGTCTTTCTTACTGAAATCCAAAATGAGCCTTGCACTGTCTCTCTCTCTCACTCCCCTGACCCTGGTGCAGAACAACTTGTTGACACAGAGCAGTCCTGGGGTGAATTATCCGTGCCACTGCCTGGGCTCTGCCTCAAAGGAAGCTATTTTGGCCCATTATGACAAAACTATTTAAGGTGAAGATACTCAGGAGAGTGGGATCTTGGAATTAATCATGGGGCTAAGTTATTTAACAGTATAAATATACTTATTGTTAGCATGAGTCATAGGAGCAAATGTGAGAACGAAGTGCACAACGTGATTTTAGTAGTAGGTTTTTCTGCTAGAACAATGTATTTTCTGCCATAAAACCCTTGTCTTTCCATTCACTAGCTCTAGAAACTTTCACCTCATATAGGAAGATATTTTATAGACAAAATGTACATTTACAGCATAACAAGAATTAAAAGAAAAAGCGATTTACTTCAAATTAAGACATGAGACAGTTATATAACCTTTTTATATGATTCATATTAGTACCACCCAGGGTTTAGTTTGATATCTTTTAAAATGTATTGTTTCTGACATATAAATGCTAAATCCTGTTCAAGAGAAAAGTCTCCAAAGGTTCACAGCACTGGTTTCATGAAAAAACAAAATGATTTTCACTTCTGTAACCTGCTGTTTAGTTCTGAATTTATGTGCCTTAAAAGGACTTTTCCAAAGAAACAATCTATTTGTGCACATGATAAAATTGCTCAATTGCACAGCTGTGGCAGGAGGTGAGTCCTGACAGAACTGCTTATTGGAGTGTGGATGCTTAGGAACCCGGTGTGAGTGTTTGAAATGTAATTGTTTCCCTTGCTTGTTATTAAAGATTCCAGAAGGAGAGGTCTCAGGTATCTTAATATTGAAAGTGTAAAAAGAGAAGCTATTGATCATCACTAAATGTGAGCTAAGGAGAACCTAGAATTACTGTTCCTAAGGGCTCATTTGTAACAAGAGTGCTGTAACTCTACAACTAACATGACAGTTTTCACCAAGAAGAGGCGGAGAGGGTTATTTTTTCTAATTGGTATTCAGATTTCCACAGCCAGAGTATGAACTATTAGTTAGATGTACAATTACAAAAAATCCTAAACAAACCATTTCTCCCAGCATCTTCTTTCCTCACAGATACTGTTAACATTACCTTTTTGGAATAGTGTATATATATGAGTGTGATAAGAAAGTGTTAATCACCCTCAAGACATATGACCTAGGAAACATTTCTGACATTTTGAACAGATCTTTTCAGTGATTACTTGCTTCGTCGACTAATAACAGTCACCACTAGCCAATAAAAAATCATAAAAGCTAATAGGTGTTTTGTTGGTACAACAAATGATGCTTCGCTTTTTATTCAACTTGTCACTGCATTTTAGAAAACAAAACAGTAATTAAAACAAACAAACAAACAAACAAAAAACAAACACACATACCAGTGTTTAATTTTCATCAGAGATATACCTTTCTTCTTCCTTATCATCTTACCAAAGAACATGCATTAAGTATTCATAAGGTTTTTGGCTGGTAGAACAACATTTTGCTGGTACATCTTCATGTCTAAGAGAGAGATTGCATCTAATATAAATACCCACTAAGCCAGCTAACTGGAGGTCTTGTGATTAAACCAAGAGATCTCAACATGCCAGCCAACATTAAGTGTTATTGCATCCTGTCAAGCTGAGGAGAGGAGTAGTGTGTTTGGAGGGTAAAAGGAAGCAGTTTCCAGGAATTCAGAACCAGACAATTGGTTTCACAATTTCATTTCTAGTTATTAGCATATTTGTAATAACTAGCATCAAAATAAACCTACCTGAACTTCTCTTCTTCAGTCGAGAAGAACAAAGTTCTGAAACAAAATGGAAGTGGTAAAGCAAGAAAAAAAATAAGAAAAAAAAAGGAAAAAAAAAAAAAAGCCAAAGCTCACACAAAGCAAGAAGACATTATTCACTTTTTCACAGCTCATCAATACATCAGGAACTTTTGCTAACAAAAGACTAGAAATGGATTAAAAAAAATAATCATAAAAGCAAGGCAGGACTGATAATAGTTTATTCTTCTTGCATTGCATCATTATTTGAGTATGAGTAGGACTTCAGAAGTCTCAGCCTAGATTGTATTTTGCTAAACATGTTCATTGGTGGGTGCTGTTCCTGGCCTGAAGAGCTTCCAGCCTACAGTTTCAATCAAGTGAATTGAACAAATGGAAAGAAGGGTGCTTGAAAGTAAGACAGTCATAGTTTAGGTGCCAATGCATCAAGAGCCCTGAATCATGTGGAAATATGTTGTTCTATTAGTAATAACCAATGTCTGTTACCCCAGCTACTGCTGACTTTAGTCTTCATTGGGTGGGCTTTATCAGATGTTGGCTCCTGATTCCATGATTTTATAACACCAGCAGTCCATTTCTGTGCTAGATGTGAGTACAAAGAGGAGAATTAGGGCTTGACCAACTCCTCAGAAAGTTCTTTTACAAGTTGCCTTCCAGTGCTCCACAGGCATACCTGTCCTCATCCTTCCCCTTCTATGACCTTCTTCATTCAACTGTGGCTTTTCCCCTAGTTTCATGTACACATTCCAGCCAAAGAACTAGCTTTTAATTCCATATTAAAAAGTCAGTTTCAGCCAACAGAATTTGTTCATCATTTATATGTTTACTGCGAAAACTGAAAACGTGAACAAGCAGCACTGCAAAACGTTAAAACCCTCTGCATCCTTATATTCTGGAAATGAGCACTTTCACTGCACTTTTGCTTCTTTAACTGGGTCGATCTGACCACTTTACCGTGTCTATTTAATTTGTTTATTTATTTTTCTGTGGGTAAAATTCCCCTTTCCCATTCTGGTTCAAGTTTGTATAGGTGCATTTTGCTTGACCCTATCGAAGCTGTTATTTACAAGTCAAATAAAAGCTCAGTAGCCTCTCAGAGCAGGAGAGGGAATTGCTGAAGCTACTCCAATCCTTCTATTTGGATTTTGTGTTCCTGGCTCCCCCATCACTTAGAAAATCACTCCTTCATGCGTGCAAACTTCATCCAAATGCCAGTGCATCAGCTTCTCTCCCCACTTGCACATTCTTTGTCTAAAGCAAAATTATGCAACAGCCGTATGACTAATTTGTTGTGAATAAAGCCCAGAGTTATAATTTGTGCCTGTTCTCTGAAAGTGGACTTTTGAGGATACTCCTTGAATACTTTATGCCAAACATGACTGTTCGGATATTCATGCAATTAAAATGGGGGCCTTCAGTGCTTCTGGCAGCTCTGCTTGTAAGTCCAGCTGCATTTGGCTTGCTGTTAATGCAGTAAAACCTCATTTTGCCTCTGACTTTTCTTCTTCTGTCTTTTAAAAGCCAATAAAATGACTGACTGAGGCAATTTCAGTGGTCTATGCATCTGCCAGTAACTACATTTATTTCTCCCATTAATTTGCTTTTAAACTTCAAATTGATTGCTATCATTTTTTTTTTCATTGAACTTAAAATTTGATATATCTTCTCTTTGAAGGCCAACATTTTAAATTCACCACCACAGGTAAACAATGGAAGGTAGCTGTGCTTCATAGCATGGGTTTATCATTTATTGACAAAAGGAAGTGATTTAGAAGCTCTGGTACATTCCAGCAACAAGTCAATAAAACAAAGGGAAACAGAGGAACTGCTGTTTGCATGAGAGTCATTAAGTTCTCATATACTGCATCTAGCTGCTGTTTCTGTGACATATTTTTTTCTATAAGATTTTTTTGTGTGTTCTTCCTACGTGATAATATGTGTATTCAGCTCCACAGCATTAGAATTAACACGGCTAACTTATAATAGCTGTTTTCTCTAAGGCAGACTTCGGAGGAATGCACAGCCCCAGGCATGACCACCTCACCCCAGGAGAGGTCGGCATTTGCAGTGCAGAAGCCCTGTGTTGCCTTTGCATGTGTAGTGCAGGGCCCTGTCTCCTGGGAGCGCGCAGCCTGGCTTTTCTGCACGTGTGCTAGTTGGCTGTTCTTCCCTGGACCAGTCCCACAGCATGCTTGCAGGGAGTCTGGCGCTTCTGGGAACTGCTGGGCTTCCCAGGCTTGTGCAGGAGGTTTGGTTATGGGTGGAGGCCAGGCGTTGCTGGCTGGTTTTAATGGAAACTTAAGACAAACAAGTCATGGAATACAATGTTAGGAAGGGAATGGGGAATGGATCCATCCTGAACCAGTGCTGACAGCCTGACAGTGCTGGATTTGGCTGCCTGCTGCTCTAGGATAAGATCTTGAGGTCAGTTTTATACAGTTCTGCCCCATTTCCCACTCTAGATTAATACATTTCTTTATTTTTATCCCCCTTCTTTCTACCTTCTAGAAGCATGGGATGTTCCTGGAGATCTGATTCACAGTGCCACTCCAATTCTCAGCACATTACCTACTGCTGTATTTAACCATGCACACTAGTGTGAGACCCAGTCAGAAAACTATGCTATTGATAAAATCAATCTGCTTTCAGATATTTTGCTTTCAAATCATCTCTGGGGGAAAAAAAAAAAAAGATATTACCCACTTTAATTTCTTGAACTCTTTTAAAATGTGTCTATTTGAGGATTACTGGAGGCCTTTTGTTTATCATAGAAGAAACTGAAATATTTTCTCTTCATTCTAGTCCCTGTAGTCTCTCTTTGCCTGACAGTTTTTTTTTCTCTCTCTCTCTCTTTTTTTTTTTTTTTTTCCTGAAGCATGTAACCTGTCATTTGAATAGCTCCCCTAGTACAGCTGTGCAGGGACAGCAATATGTGCAAATTTGATTTCTGTTGTTTTTACTCTGTCAATACATCAAATTATTTACCACTATATTGTTTAGGAAAAGGGGTGAATAGTGAGTGAGGTGGCAGAGTTTGTGATGATATGAAGTTCAGGATAGACGGGCAGAATGCAGAATCACAGATGTATTTAATACATTGAGCAACTGGCAGATAAAATGAAATTCACTGTGGATAAATAATATGGTGACATGCATGGGAAAGAAAATCAACATCACTAATACAGCTGTATGGATTCTGAGCTGGGTGTCATCACTGAGAGTGAAATGGGAGATTTTTCTATGAAAGTGTCATCACTGGTCACTAGCAGTCAAAAAGTATATGAAACATTAGGAATGATTTGAAAAATAATAGAAAAACAGCAAAAAAATGAGGAGACGTGCTATGCTGGACAACTTGTTGCAATATGCTTCCATTAATAACAATTTTGCACACACAACAAGTTGGCTTCCCTAACCCCACAATCACAGCCTTGCTGCTGTACACTGATGTAGCTTAAAGAGGTGATGTTTGGGACCCACAGCTGTACAGGATAGCATCTATGAATGTTGTTTCTCTCATTCCCACATTGTGTTCACTCATTCTTGCACAAATATCAATAAAAGCACTTAAGTCTGCATGAGGAATTAACCTGTGGTCACAACAAGATTCAGCCAATACACTCCAAGATACGCTTTTTATTCATGTTCATACTTTGCAGAGTGATACAATCTGTTGGCAACTGCAAAACAGTGCAAAAGGAGCATTAACAGTCTGATTTGAAACTCGGAATACAGCCTCATTATACAAACCTGAATTACTGCCTTATCAGAACACAGATTTGGGTTGTTGTAATTGGATTGGAAATACTCTTTCACTGTCCCCTGGGTGATCAACTAAAATTAACACCTGGCTATAAATGTCCCTGCGGACAATAGGAATACTGAGTTTGGATTCTATGCAAAATGCTGTATGAAGAATACATGTGGGCAAGCTTTCACTTTCTTGCATTGCATTATGTCTTTGATGATTTCCCACTGTAGCTTAAAATCTGATAAATCTATAGTAAAATTTTCAGAGACTCATTACCCACTCAGTGCTTTTAATCTTTTCAAATAAATTGGGATTTGGGGTCTTAAATCATAAAGGACTATAATCTCAGCTTTGCTTTTATGGAAAGAATGAGTGAGAATATTAAAGGTAGCACAGAAAGAAGACTATGACAGAAATTAGGATGGGACAGGATATTGCTTTAGTGTACAGAACATGGGACTTATTCTCCTTTCATCAGGAGTGTTTGATAACTGATGTTCACATGTTATACAGCTGGTCAGGTACTAGGACTTTTGGGAAAAAAATGGGAAAATATTTATTATGCAAGTGATGCAATCATCATTAGCACTTTTCTGAGTCATATTCTCAAGATACAATTAAATTTAAATATACATATTAGGGATGTGAATGTCTGAAGATCTTTTATATGATAACTTCTTTTGAGGTAAATAACCTGGAATTATTTATGTTTTTCAGTTCAGTCAGAAGTACTGGAGAAATAGTTTTGTATATACCAATTATACAGAGGATTCTGTCTCTCTCTTCCTACACACACACACACACACACTCCTCCTACACACACACACATACACACACACACACACACACAACTTGGAGCAGGGACAACAGTGGCAAAGTTTTGTAGTTACTCTGAAAGCAATCGGTGGTAATTAATGAGAACTTTAAAATATTGGGACAGATGTCTTCCCTCTAGTATCTTGCTTAAATGTACTGCAGCTGCCTACTTTACTCTTAGGACATTAAAATATCATTAGTATAATGTGCCCTTAGAAATGCAAGAAGACCTTCAAGCATAGTTGCCTATGTTGCTTCTCTGCTGAGCCCTCTGTACAGTCTGCTGGATTCCCATCTTCTCAACCTAGCTCCATGTCCCTTAGTTACTCCTGTTCCTCCCCTAATTACTCACCAAAAAGTTTCAGAAAGGCTGGAAAATCAAAGCCAATTCTTGTAGACTATTTCTAATGGTTGTAAATCTGTTCCTAGTGGACTAGTACAAAGACACACATCTCTGAAACCTCTAAACTGGAAGTGATGTGACATGTTGCTGACCTTTTGCTCTTTCTACCAACCCACAGGCAAATCGTGCCTGCCTGAGAATCACCTCATACTAGTGAGGACTGCAATGTAATTCACTTCTGTTCCTGTTAGAAGCATCTGCTCATACATCATTGTTACACACAGAAAAGAATAAGCTGTGTTTGAATTAGAAGTCTGGAAAAATTCGGCTTTTCACTGAGGACTGGCTGACAAGTGGATACCTCAAATGGATTTGTGTAAAACTGACTTTTTATAGAGCTATTTCTTCAGCCTGGTTCTAGTTGAAGAACACTTTCAAACAGATTCTTGCTTCCCCTTTAGCCTGCATTAGTGTCAATTCACCCTGAAAGATTTGTTCTCATGTTTTTTCTGCCACATTTCATGAAATACTTTAAAAGGTGCAGTCAGTGAACAGGAAACAGAAGTAGCACAGATAGCTACATTTCTAACTTTTGTCTTGGTGTCTTGGGCAATATACATTTGTTTCAGTTTTCCAGTCTGGAGGAAACACTTGCATGAGGCTTTTGGTCGAATCACTGAGATGAAAATGTCTCATGTCATTTAAGATAATTCATCCCCTCTTTAAAACCAAGTATTCACCTTCATTTCAGCCAGCAGGAGAAGGTAGATGAGCACTCCTTATCATCTTCAACATGGAGCCGGCTGCTTTCCTTAAATTACCCCTGGTGCTCTTCGAAGAAGCTCTTCCAGCCTTGACCAAACCCCTTGAGGAGTGTCACAAAGTCTGTTCATCTGGGTGAGCTGAGGGAGCAGCAGCCAGCAGCTGGGTGAGTGGCGACAGCAGGAGGAGTGGGTGGAGGTGAGAACCACAACTTCTGCAGTGATCATCTGGCAGGGACCTATGGCTCTGTAAAGCAAATAGTGTTTGTGTAACACTTGCAAGGAACAAAGTACTGTAAAGGGCATAAGAACAGAGTGCTTACGTAGATCTCAAATGATTTGAATTTGCAATGTAATCCATAATGATGGGTAATGTGAATTTTCTCTAACTGCATAAAAAGATTCACATTTTTAAAGACAGCCATTAAAATATTTATCTGCTGAACAATAAAACATGGATGAAGACAATTTGTTAATCTCAGTTTCTAGATTCTGCTTTTAACTAATTTGACAGTTATTCATAAAAATACTTTTGGGAATCTGGGTATGTCTCATTTGGTTACCATCATCAACTCAAAAAATCCTTACAGATGGAGGACCCAGTTCTGATTACTTTTGTTGCCTTGCTGTCATTCTGCTGACATCAAACAAATGATTCCCAGTTTATGACAATGTGAATCATACTAGTCTCTGCCCAAAAGCTGTGAAATGTCACTGTGACCACAAAGCACATGACAAATTGACAGCTCAGGAAATGAAGGTTTGGGATGTCAGATGACACATTTTTTTAAAAAACATTATGTAACGGATTCTGGTTTTAGAACACTTAATATCAAGATATGAAAGCTTGGAAATTCAAAAAATATCACTAATTAGTTTGTCTGGAGTCTGCCCATAGTTTGCTCACGTTTCATTTTTCACCCAATGGTGTCATTAAAGACTGGAAGTTGACAGACTGGGTCAGATCGCTCAACTCTGACTCTGGCACTTGTCAGAAATGAATATGTCACCAGGTCCCGCTAAAAACAAAGTATTCCCATCTGTCAAATCAGTAGCTGTGATTGGGCCCAAAAAAAGTCTTTCCACTCATTCGATTTCCATGGTTTAGTGTTTGCTAAGCGTTCAGCCACAATTCATGGCCTGTGTTTATGGCATCTGGGAGATCTCCAGTCCAAAAATTGGGTCCAGAACTGTTAGTTTCCAAGATCAGATGAATTCAGCTTGGCATTAAATGAACACTTGGACAATTTATTTATTGTTACAAATGAAGATGAGCATTTCTGACTCTTGTCAAGATGTGTCAACACACTATATACAATGTATTTATCCAGTGAGTATTAATGGGTTGTGTTGGGAATAGGATAAAAATCCATGGTCTGCCTTTTACCCTGATGCTCCATTCTTTCCTTGCTCGTTTTGCTTTTTTGCCATCCCTCCCCTCCATGGATTAAAGAGTCCCCACTTTTCCTGCTCATTTATACATAAATCTCTTATTTCACACATCAACTTTTAAGCTCTCTTTCTTTCCTTGTATTCACTATATATTGCATATTAGCTCTAGTGAAAAGGGAACAAAAGCAAAGCAAGGGCAGTGTAGCAGTTCCTGTGTTTTGTTACTGTGATGCCACCTGTGCTATAAGTATTAGGAAGAAAACAGAAAAAGCTCCCTACACACCTGATAACATGCGCCCCAGAGAAGGAATCCTAAACAGGGGACATTAGGAATCCCATCACCATTAAAATTCATGGAGAGAGAGACTAAAACATAAAAAGGTTTGGGATTAAGTCCTGTATGTAGCACACTGAGGATATGAAATTATTCTGGGTCTATTTTTTTTAATATTCTAGAAATATGTATATATATTATTTCTTTATCTTGAGACTTTATCAAAGGAATTCATAGAATAGGAAAAAAAAATCTGTTCAACATTATCCATCAATTTTTTTTTTGATTTTGTTATCAACTGAAATCTTTCTTTCCAAATCCTACTTTCCAGCTCATTTATTTTGACACACACTGAGCATATGTTGCCAGATGTTCCTTGTCACTGACAATTTTGCTATTTGGTATTATACTTCAGCCTCCTATGTAAATATTGTTTAAGAAGAACTTTCCTGAATTAAATATTAATTACTTTCAAAGTGTTTTTTTTTTTTTTTTCTGCCTATCAATCTTGTTCCATTGTAGTATATTTATTTATTTATTTCAGTTTGCCTTTGCATTTGTCATGACTTCACAACCATAAGATTGTTATCTTGACTGTTTGTCTTTCTGCTTGAAATTCTTTCTTGTAAGTACCCATATTTATTTTTGTTTCATCTGTAATCAGGCACATCAAAGTTGTTTCCCTCTAATTGGCAGAGCTACTGTTTGAATTTTGTGATCAAATATTTGGATGCACTTAAGGATAAATGAAACAAATTGCTAGGGAGAAGCAAGAGAGAATACAAAAGCTATTATAGAATACAAACAGGAAAGAGGTGACAGAGATGCCATGTAAGAATATGAGGATGGATTATTTGTACTCATGAGTTAAAAGAATTCAAACTACATACTTTTACTAAAGTGGATTTTGAATGAAAATTAATGTAGCTTTACAGGCGATCTCTTTTTTTTACATGGAAATCACTAGAGTACTGATATGCTGCATATCCACCTCTATCCTTAAATATTTTGTACAAAATCCCAGTAAGCCTAATCATTTAAGACCATCGATGTACTGACATGAGACAGCACTTATATCAAAAGCAAACCATAGCTGTTCAGTGATGGGCAAGTAAACAAAAAGAAGACCCGAAGTATAGATCATATTTCCCCATAATTTAACATTTTTACCCTCGTACTTAAATAAATTTATACCTAATTTTAAACTGGAACAACTTGTTCTGCGCTTTCCAAGAGACAGAGCATGCCTGTAGTTGGTTATGGCCAAGCCCACATCACATTTGTATGGAAAATGATCTGTGGATAGAAAGAAAGAAATCCCTTGGTCAGGCTGGAATTCTGTTTCATGTGGGCTACTGCAGTAATCACTTCACAGTACTCATAAGTACCCATTTCCCTGCACTCAAGATACAGCCATAAGGAAGACAGCTAAAATTTTTAAGCCCATTAGATGGACTCCTATTTGATGGAGCTAATGTTGTCTTCTGCTCAAAGCATAAAGGGTTAACTAGTCCCACACAACAAGAGTTATATCTCAGTGCAGTAGCAGAACTCCCATATAGACAGAGCCACCACACATCAAGAACTGTCACTGTTTCATTGATATCCAACAGGAATAAACTACTAACTTTATGCTTTTAAGTTTTAAGCCACTTTAAACAAATACAAACTATTGACAAATAGGAAAATGATGGAAATAATCCAATCCAGAAAGGATGAGGAGTTGGAAAATACAGAAAAGCAGGAGAGTAGGTTGAGAGGAAGACTGTCAGAAGACAGTCTAAACACTTCCTGGGAAGGATAAGAAACTTGAACAGAGCAGATATTTTCCCCTAGTTGTGCTGTCTGTCTCACATTTTTCTTCTGAACAAGATGAAGTTTCTGGTTTCTAAGAGTTACTGGCTCCCCAAAGGTGGCCCAAAATGCATGTGAGGGTAAACATTGAGAAAAAACAGTATTCATGATGCTGGTCATGTTTGTTATAGTTCAACGTTATATCCTGCCTGCCTATGGGGGATGTGGTTGGGGTCTGGATCAGTTGGGCAGGGGAATTGCATGATCTCTGAAGCAGAGTTTACACTGAAGATTTTAGCCTTGGAGGATGTGTGAGGTGCTGTGGATGTCCACCGAGATGTTTGGGTGAGCTAGAAGAAATGGCATACAAGGAGAGGCTGAGACAATTTTTTTTTCTTTTTTTTTTTTCAGCCTCAGAGGAGGTGTTGCTGTCTGTAACTATGTAATGTGTGGCTGTAGAGAAGACAGAGAGCCAGACTGCTCTTGGAGGTGCACAGTGCTAGGATAAGAGGGAACAGACAGAGGCTTTAATGACAGAAATTACCATAAGGTATTAGGAAAAAATATCACTATGAGGGTGGTCAAACACTGGAATGGGTGATCCAGAGAGTCTGTGGGATCTCCATCCTTGGATATATTCAAGACTTGATTGCACAAGGCCCTGAGCAACTTGCTGTAACAGGCTCTGCTGGATGGATGTGGTGACCTTAGGTGTCCCTTCCAACCTACGCAGTCCCATGAGCCTTTGTATGATTCCCTGGTGCTATGCATGCAGAAATGGCCACTATGTTGTTAATGAAAATACCAACACAGCTGCCACGATATTCCCTCTCCCCTCCCTGTGCGATTTTGTTAAGGTTAGTGTACACACCACTTTGAGAATACTGATAGTGCACAGGACACCACAGAATAACACACGCCATCTGTTTTTCTATTGTTAAAGTTTAAAAATAAAACCCTGTGAACATTTATTATGTTGGCAGACTGAAAAACACAAATCAGTACTTTGTATTCCCTCACTTAGGTAATTAGCAACTGTTAAAAAAATAAGTGGGAAAAGAGAAAAGGAGAGACAAAGCCTAGCTTGCATCACACTAAATGGTAATTTTATAGCAATTTACACAAGGTTTGTCACATTCCCAGTCATCCTAACCAAATTTTGCCTGTACTTGTACCAAATTTTGCAGTTCTCAGGCTGTATTCTTTGCGTTAATAATATAGGAGTTGATCTTCTCTGGAAGGTCCAGAAAGACATGGGGAATAAAAAGTCTGTCAGAGGAACTGAACAATACTGCCTTCTCCTACAAGATGATGCCACTTGGGAGCAAGGAGTGAGGTCACTGCTGTGCCAGCCACCTTCCCCACATCGCCATCCAGTGCAGGGAGGAGGATGGAGCAGGACAGAGGTTATATGGGATAGACAGGTTTGGGTTCTTTGTATAGATATTATACAAACTATCTCCTACCTGTGAGCAGCCACTATGTCCTGCACTGCTCCAACCCTGCCTGATCACACTCTTTCAGCATCCCTGTGTACAGGCTTGGTGAGCTGATAACCTTAAGTCCTTTCATGACTGGCAGCGATTATCCCTTTTTTTCTTAGTATAAGTTGATCTTGTTTTACAAGAAGCCAGCTTCCTCCCCAACCCTCCTCTTTCAGATAAGATTCTCCTTATGGAAAACAATTAGCACATTCCAGTCTTCATTGAATGTTGACATTAACCTGTGCTATGTTAAATCAGTTGTGCTGGTGAGGAAGGCATGGGGGATTTCTGCTCTGCGTGGCAGTGGGGAAAACCCACACCAAGGTGCAGCTGCCCTGCACCTTTCCCCATGTAGATTCACTGGAACAAGTTAAAAATATAAAGATCCTTTGTGGTCAAGGAAGGTCTGCCTTCTTGTTGTGAAATTGGTTTGCAGTAGTTCTTAATGCCATTGATCTCGTGGATTTCTCTTCACCTCCTTCCCCCTCTTTAGCTTTGCTCATTATGGTACAATATAAAATGCATAAGAATATGTCATTTTCCCCTGATTTATGTTTGCTGCACAAGTGCTTATTGCAGTAGGAATGTATGCACAGTGAGAAGTATGGCTGTGTTTCAGGTATTTTAAGATGAAGACACACAGAGTCTAAAATCAGGTAGTCAACTTTATACCAGATTTTCTCTATTCAGTCTGGTATTAACAGGGTTGGCTCAGTGTTAGTGAATATTCTCCGTTTTTGTTTGTTTGTTTGTTTGTTTAATATATATATATATAATTTATTTATGTATCTCCTTAGAACCACTTTTTGGAACAGAAAACAAAAAACAACTTTATGCAGACAAGCTGTTATGCAAAAAGGATAGGATGAAGGGAAATAAATTCTTTGACAAATTAATTGATACGTACTAAATAATTGTTAATAAGTGTGCTTTAATGAGAGCTTAGACATCCTCTGTCTGGAAGTGTCACTTAAAGAAATGTAAATTCCAGTTAAGTAAACCTTTTATGAACAATTAGCAATGAAATTTTCTGTTTCCCTGAGCAGAATAATGTGTACCTGCGATATTCACATGATTAGTTGAAGCATGGGCAATGTTTCAGATACTTGCATATATTCCTCTTTGTATTATCAGTTAGGATGTGACTGTAGTTGTTTAGAATATTAGCACTTTGAAAACTAGTATGACTGTAAAGCCTTTGAAAGGAACTGGAAATATTGGTGCACATTAGTTAGGAAATATTGCTGCACAAAAAGTTGCTGCACATTAATTCAAAGGTGAGGTTAGGTTATATACATGACAGGGTACTTGAAGTAACATCTCTGCTTACCTTTTACTAATATAAAACTCTCCCAGCCCTCTCCTCAAAACAGAATAAGAGTTTAAGTTTATAAGAAAAGGTTATTCTTTCCTCCTCTTTGCCTTTCTTACATAAAATATTCCTGTTAATAAATTGTGGTACTGTTTTATCTCACTAAAATCTTTGAGGTTATGCTTTCAAATGTGTTTTGACAGTATGCAGATAAAACTTTACACTTGTTTGTTTTATCCATCTGCATCAAGAACAATACAATTTGAGACTCCCAAAGAAAACTGAAAATGCTGAAGTATGTTTATCCGAATTAATTAAAAAAAAAAAAAAACACACACACACACCTGAACGCTCCTAAAAATTGTCAGTTTAGATATGCTAGGAATGAGAACAGCTTAGAATTAATTCTATTAATACACACTTATGTATTTTTCTTCTGATTATGGCTATCTTATTTCACAGGGGTCTGAACTGAAGACTCATTGCCTGCAGTAGGTTTCAGACTAAGTAATTCTATGCAGACTTCCTTGCAGTTACGGTCATCCAGGGTTGCCTATAGAAGTAGAAATAATCTCTGCCATCATGGATCCATGACACCTTATTTCTTTGGACACAGATCCCATGTGAAAGAAATGGAGACATAAGAGTTGTAATGGAGACAGTCTTTGCAGAAAACCTGTGACCTCTGTCTCCACAAACTGACACCGGTTGTATTTTCTGCTTGTAAGAGGAGTACTCCTACCATGCAGAAGTAACCCCAAGTACTATTCCATCATGCTTTAACATTTAAAAAGAAATACTCTGTTGATAAAAATAACATTGAAATTTCCAACAAGCTTACCCTTTGTGCTCATTAATGTATTTTATCTTTGAGTGAAGTTGTATATGAACCATTAGGTTTTTGATCTGCAGACTAAGCTGAAGAGCTCTGGTCCCTCAAACATATATTATAGAGTATGATCAATTCCTTCTTTGTCTTGTCTTTGATCAGCTTCACAAATCTAGTACTCATATATTTCCATAAACCATGCTTCCTATGTCTAAATTCATTCTTTTATTCTTCTCCAAAACTTTCCTACCTTATCAACATCTTTCTTGAACTGGGGGTGTTTCAGTAGCAGTTGCCTCAAACTGTAAAGTAGATACATAAGCTCCAACCTCTGCTTCTCAGTTTAAACACTGCAAGACTGCAATACCCCTTTTTACCAACTGAGTATCAGACATAAAGTGTGGGTTCATTTCAGGATGCCTCTGAGGTCCTATACTCTGTTGTTCAAATGTGGCCATACTATTTCCTTCTGACTTTACAACTGAAACCGTTCCTGTTCTACTGATCAGGACATCTTTTTCTACCTATTAAAATGCATTACACTGTTCTAGGGATATTATGTCAGTTTCACAGAATCACAGAATATCCTGAGTTGGAAGGAACTCACAAGGATCACTGAGTCCAACTACAGGCTCCAAATAAGATTGTTGTTGTCCAGGCCATTCATATAGCAAGAGCACACTCCACGCTTGATCATCTTAAAGGTAGTTCTCTACAAGATTCTTAATGCAACTGTAAAAGTAACAGGCTGAGATTTGCTAGAGGATAGAACAGAGGTTTGACAGTTTATCCTGCAGGCACACTGCCTGAAGTATCAGTATGAATGTAAAATAAAGAAAGAAACCAATCTCAGCTGAAAGAAAGGAGTTTGTTCCGCTGTTCCTAACTTGCTGCGTTATTCCTCTCTTTGAAGAGCATGTATCTGCACAAAAGGCAATCTTCTTCTGGTTTCATATGCCAGAGAAATTTTAAAAATATAAGCAAATCCAGAAGTTTCGTTCCTAGGATAAATAACTATTTATTTTTTTTTAGCTCTATTGCATTTGTACTCCCAGCTCTCATCATGAAACTAGCATCCCTGTCCCGTCTAAGCAAGCTGATGACCTGCTAAAGGCTCAGTTAACTCCAAGCTGGACTGGCGAGATCTATTTTCTGGAGGTTTGTGTTTGTTCTACTCTTTCATTTTTATTTATATTTTATTATGATGATTTTCTCTATCTGATTCAGATAGGTGTCAGATTGACAAACCTGGAACTGACTGGATCATTCAGTTAACTTAAATTTCAGAACAATATAATCTTTCAGATTTCTGAAGTCTATTTTAATTCAACTTAAATGACTTAGCATTTTTTAAGCTCCTAAATGCACATCCTAAAGTTCTTAAGCATTTTTAAGCTCCTAAATGCACATTGCTTCTATCTACTGATTAAGCATTTATTGTTTTGGCTTAATATAATATTTGAAAGGTATTTCTACCATCAAAGGAGATGAATTCTTTACCTATATTTCTCCAATCTACAGCTAAGTATGTTTAGAAAAAACTTCTGCTCTCTCTCATCACTTCATCACTATTGACAATTCTACCATATTCATAATAATAGGCGAAAAAAGCATAGTTAGAAATCTTCCCATCATCACTTCTTGTTCTACTAGATAATAGATTATAAGGTTTCTCTGTTATTCTGGCACAGCAATTAATCATTACTCAATAGTTTCAAGACAAACAGTAGAGCTCTTCAGAAGTTTGAGCACACAGTCCCAGTATAGCAGCTCACAATGTTTTTATTCTGCAATCAGGCTGCAGAAGTTATACAGCACACTTCACACTCAGCAAAAACACTGAAGTGTTAGCTGGATCCTTTCCGTCGTCTTCTGTGCTAAGTGCTATTAGCAGCAAAGTTGATCTGCAGTAGCTGCTCTTTTTGAGCCCCAACAATCTCACTTAGGTCTCTTCCTTTGCATTAGTACTTGGCAGATATTTCAGCCAGAGGAAGACAGCACTGTTGGAAGCCTGGGCTGAAAGAAGTATGTCTACAGAAAAGCAAATGGCAAAATACAGGAAGGAATGTGTACACAGAAAAGCAGGAAGATTTCAGGGAGTAGCTGTAGGAATGAGCCAAGCAAATTGCATGGCTCTCCTTTGAGAAGAAGGCTGAAAGAAAAATCACAGGAGAGTATGTTTCTTTGGAGTAAAAAAATAAAGAAATAAAATGCTTAAAAGAAATTACAGATGATGAGAAAAGGAAGAACACCTGGTAATTTATAAAATAACTTCCAGCCTCTCCAGTTCTTCCTAAATCATTTTATATGAGCATTGATTACTTTGATTTTCTAATAAGGCTGCTCAGGAAAACAGGACTTTGAGGTTAATTAATGTGAAGATCCCAAGTGAAACCACAGACCAATCAAAAATATCAAATAATATATCATCAGACTTGACTTCCTACAGGTTATTTTTTTTTCAAATTTATGTAAAGCAGCTACTTCTATAAAACTTTGAAACCCAAATTACAGAGGACACCAGGTTCCTGTAATCGATGCTCAATCAAACATTCCTTTCTAAAACAAAACAAAACAAACAAAAAAATAAAATCAAAACTTTTATAAAAGGCTTTTAACTGTGAATGTTTTGGAAGTGTACATCTGCACTTCTGCTCTATCCTCCTGCAAAGCACAAAAACCTCACTGGAACCAACAGAAGGAATACAAGAGCATCAGTCAGCTGCGGCCAAGCTGCTTGTGGTAAGCTCACTTTGACTTGTTGGTGATGAGTATGCAGGAATTGCCTCTTTTGAACACCATTCCAGAAAGGGAGTATGTGAGAATATAAAGGAGAAAATTATCTCTGGAATTTCCGTCTGTGTTATTTAGGTTGGAAAAGATCATGAGGTCCAACAGTCAACCTAAACTATCGAGTCCTGTCAATAAACCATGTCCCTTAGTGCCATGTCCATACATCTCTTAAATACCTCCAGGGATGAGGACTCCACAACTTCCCTCGTCAGCCTGTGCCAATGCTTGGCTGTCCTCTCAAGAGCATTTAAAAAGCTTTGGTTTAAGGTCTCGTAAATCAGTCAGGCATTATGCAAGATGAGGTTTCTATATGTGCTACAGCATCTGTTACTAGTGTTGTGAGGTTAAGTATGAGCACAATTCCGGATGGACAGCAGACTCATTAAGAAAAGCCAATCTATGGATGAACTGTTGGCAGAAGGTACTCCAGCAAAGTCCTTCCTCTTCCACCATATCTTGTGTTTGGGCTGCTCTTGGCAAAATGAGAAAGGTCTATCTGGTAAGACTGCCAGGAAATTTACAGAATACCCAGACCTTGCAGGGAATGTCAAGTTCTCTCAAACAGGAGGAGGAAATCCCAAGACAAATTTGATAGAAAGTAATCTCATGTTTGCGAATACAGTTTAGTACAGCCTATGTGCCCAGGGTCTCACATCACACCAAGGCTCTTCCTTGCTTCCTCAGCTCCCAACTTGTGCTCAAGCAAGAATACCAGCTCTCTCCATTATCATGTATAAGTAGGCTGCAGAAACCAGGCTGGAAAACACAGGTGATGGAAGCAGGGATATTTCAAAGGGCTTGCCTTAATGCAGTTTTCATTATGTTTGGGCTTTTGTTCCAAAATCTGCCCCTGTGTGAGAGGAGATGCAGGTGCACTGGCAGAGCAATAAGTAAAGCCGATTGTCTCAACAATCTAGACAAGGTTTCCATCCACTCGAGTTAAAAGGTGCTTAACTCAGATAGTAGTGTTACCAAAATAAAAGGTGGTATCTTTTATTTTGGTGGTAGGATACCACAGCATGGATAGAGCAGACAAATGATAGTGGACTGTGTGATAGATGTGCAGGAGCTGTGGGTTAGGTGCCATGAAGAACAGTGTCACAATCTTGGATGTGATTGGAAACTCTGGGAACTTGAGATGGGCTTAAAAGACAGGCAAGGATGGGCTCTTTCAGCCTTGGTGTTATGCTAGGGATGGCATTCAGGAGCCTATAGAGAGGGAAAGGTTGGTGCCAGACTACAGAGGAAAGCATAAGGCTCTTTCTAGTGTTACTGTAGCCACACTTCAAAGCAATTTCATCTGTAAAATTTTCCCCAAGCCACTTTCCTCATTGGCTGCTGGGTCTGAGTGACACCCAACCTTAATGTGTCCATATTGCTGGAAATTAATCAGAAAGTTACGATTGCATAAAAGAATTCCAATATTCAGTCTTCCTTTTTTGACAGGCTGAGGAAGAAATTAAATATTCTCTGCCTCATCATTTATTATGTATAGAATAATCATGAGTACAGGGGACTTCTTCATCTTTATGCAGTGGTAATAGGAAATAATATAGCTTCGACTCTCTCTCCATACATAGTCTTATGGCAGTTAAAATGCCTCATTACAATGATGCAGAAAAACACCAAACTCTCCTAGATTGTTATATTTGTCTACTTGTATTTCCCCATTCTCATAGACAAGGGATAAATGAAAAATTCTGTTTGAAGCCTAGATAGATCATCTGTAATGACTTATGAAAGGAAATTCAAATTGTCAGTCTTCAATGCATCACAAGCGTTTCTGCAAACACTTTGTAAGGGATAACAAATAATCCTCGTTTTCCATTTATTTGTATATTACTAATGGTGTTATTATTGTTTACATTTGCTTATGAAAACAGATGAATCTCTCTTATTATTAAGATTAGGCTTGTAGATATTTGAAATCAATATTCTTATAAATTTACATTAAATAGAGGAAAAGAATGTGAATTCAGGAATGCATGGCAATATAATGGTTTTAAAGATAACTAGAGATATTTTTTTCTTTATAACAGCATTCCTTGTCCCATGCATATAAAAAATTCAAACTACTTTACCAACTGGCTTGTGCACTATAACATGAACAGATAAAAAGATGAACAGAACACTAAGTACAGGTGATGCACTTTTTCCTGGCTTCTGCATGTTACATTCTTCATTAATTTATAGTCTGGGGGAGATTCTTGCTACGAAGATGTAAGATAATGACGAATTTGCAGTGGTGTGTACTCATTAAATCTGACTTTCTGTACTTTTAAAGATGAAAATGAAGTCACTGCTCAGATTTATGAAGAACCAAGCAGGTAACTTTGCCCCACTATGAACAATAAAACTGTAGTCACTTGTTTCAAACAAGATGATTGTGTGTTAATAGAGTCTGACTGTCAGATGCTGTAAAAACTAGAATTTTTCTTATTTCCAACATCCTACAGTAATGTTCCTGCTACTACTTGCTACTAATTCTGGGATAGTTTTCTTGTTCAATTTGACTTATGCAATGTGAAAGAAAGAAAATTAACTAGAATTTCCAGACTGTTTTTCTGTCTCTCCTGTTTTGAACATTCATTCTCAGAGAAAAGTCCAGGTACAACATAACCCAGAACAGCCTCCACCCTAAATTGGCATGAGGACATGGGAACTGGTGGGCCTTGTCCAGGTCCTCCAGCTGCCATTGAACATAGCCACCATCCTGGAGCCTATTGTGGACCAAAGACTTAGCTGGGGAGGGGAGCAATAAATTATTCCCAGTGTGGTTCAGGGACAGAAAAAAAATAAATCTGGAGAGATGAGGTGTTCTCTGGTACTGAGAAGCAAACCTGACACAGATCTTGGTTATAAATACGGACCTGGAGGCTTTCTACACAAGCAAATGTGCACAGCTGCAGGCTTTGGTCCTAGGGCTCTCTCAGTGTAAGGGCTGGGGAAATCCATGCAGTCTGTTTAAAATGCCACAGGTTAGATGTTATAGAAAATCCACTAGCATTTCAATGAGCTGCTGTTATTATATATTTATCCATTTGAAGCATGGCTTTTCCTTGCCAGTGGCAATCAATTAGTGTCTTTGAGAAAGTTATTGCCAAGACCATACAATACACATCACAACTTCAAATATTATCCCAAAGGAAAGATATGAACAGAGACTTTCCTTTGGGTGCAGGATCATACTAATGAATTGCAAATATGTGATTTGTCATGTCTGATGAGGATGTAGGGAAGTCCTAAATGAAATCCTGCATAACCAGGATCAAATAGGTACTTTAAAATAAGAATGATCCATAAATCAGCATTATTTGTATATACAAATACATCTACAATATATATATAATATATATAATATATATATATATATTATTTGTATATATTATTTGTCTATACAGAGGCTCGAATGCCATTCTGAATAGATACTTTCTTAAATTGGGGTCTACAGTTGATATCTTAACTTTAAATACATATATAAGTAGAAAAGATAGAAGTGAGATATTTCTAACTTTAGCTCTTGTGCGACAGTTTCCATAGTTTCTCAGCTTTCCTTAAATATTAATGTTGATTGCTCACTAACAGCCTAGTTTGAATTTGATTTTGCAGTTCTTGGATTAGGTTTGGAAACTGCTGGCCAAAAATATATGAGTTGTCTCAGGGAGTCATAATACACAGTCAAAATTGGTCTTTCAGTGTCTTTAAAATCAGACTAGTTAACTACTTTAAGAATACGTTAATACATATTAATTAACAATATTTGCTTTGCTGTAGTGCAGTACCTTGTTTGGCCACTTATTTTTATTCCACCCAAGTATTTTTTCTTGTTCAACTTAAAAGAAAACCTACTGCAGCTAAACTATACAAGAGACTGTCTACACAAATTGCAGAGGAATAATTATAATGGAACAATGGGATTTAAAATTGCTGATAATTTGAATGAATAAAATGTTAACAAAAATGCACAGAGACTTTGTAAAAGCAGTGTATGCACAATACATCCAGATGTGAATCTATAATGAGTGCTAGAGGGTGATACTGAAATACAGCCAAAAGTCAGGAAAGAAAATAAACAAAGAAAATCAATGCCCAAATTTCAGGAAATTTCTGCAATTTACATTACAAATTTTCTCATGCCAATGACAAAGCTGTCTTTTAAATTTACAGATTGACAACTTGTGTGTGGGCTTTGGCACGACTGTGTGAATTTGTCTCCTGGTTATCACCAGGATATTGCATGGAACCAGCATTTGTTGGGAAGCTGATGTGCCACCTCACAACAGGGTAAGAAACTTTGCCTCAGTAACAAGTACTGTGGCAGTGAAATTATATAACCTTCTGAGCTGTTGTTCAGACTGAAATGAAACCTAGCGCATAAGGCTAACACTGAGCACAAAGAAGGGGAAAGAGAATTTCTCAGCAAGCTGCCAGATCTCTGTGAGGCAAATTAAAAGGCAAGAACAAAGACCAACAGTCAAAACTCAAACTAAGAAAAGAAAATTCAAAATGTGAATTGGAAAAACACTTCCTAAAGTTTCTGTCAAATATTAATCACAAATCTTTTGTCTTCACCCCTCTTTGACCAATCCCAAAATCAGATTAGGAAACCAAATTAAACAGCGATAACATAACTCCTCACTGGAGTACCCTTTTCAGATACCAGAATAAAATTCAATCACCATTGGTTCGCATGCCTATTTCTAACTTGTTTGACATGTTGATATGTCAGTGATGGCTAGAATATGTAGGCCACAGTAGAAAGAGAAGAAGGAAATATTTTATGTATTCATGCCGCTTAGCAAATTGTTCACCTGCTCCGGGAACCTGAATAAAAACATCTTGATTCAATATTAATCTGATAGTCATTTTCTCCCTGATGGGGAACACACAACATTTTTCATGGGTTTATCTCAGGTTGCTAAGGTGAAATTTACTTTTTCACCTCTCCATCCACAGACTGATTACTTCTCTGTCTGATAACACATTCTGATTCCTCCACAATTTTCTCTTTCCTTTGGGTTCCCCATAGGGGAAAAGAGTTGGGCTGTTGTGTTTCCAAGGAGTGAGTAAAGTAAAAAGCATACTGTGGCAAGGGTAGGAAATTCTGCTGAAGTCTGTCCCATCACCTTGCTTTTGTTTTCTCACCCATGAAAGTATGACTTTTAATGGGACAGTCTTTGGGAAAGGGAGGTCAACACCAGCCCCAATTCTTGCTAGAATTTCTCTTTTATCCTCATGACATCCTACTGACACCTGTAGAGCTCCAGTGCCTGAAATTCCTCCTACATGCATAGGACGACTTTTTTGAATTAATATTGTTATTCATTTGAGGAATTTCTCACACTTTGATAGCCAATACCAGAAAAAAAAAAAAAAAAGGCTTCTGCTCACAGTTTGGGGAAAGCCAATTTTCATCAGCAGCAAAATTGCAGTGACTTAAATTATTCTCCTGTCCTGAGGCTTTGCTACTAATTCTTTTGTATCTTGTTAGTTGCTGTGCAGCTATCAGGCACTGTTCAGCCTCTCTCTGCTCATCATAAGGAGTCAGGCTTACCTGTACATGGGAATGTTTTATTATTATTATTATTATTTTTGTATAAAACCCAACAAATGTTGCTAGAAATCTTGGTGGATTATTCTGTATAGCTCCTAAAGATGTTGGTCTGTTTAATGACACTGTAAATTTAATGCTTTCAAACAGATTATAGAAAGGGCTAAATTGCTTTTGATTACTCAACAAAATCTAACGTGACAATATACACATGACAGAGTTAGGAAAGTTTTCAGCCATCTCCCCATAGTCAGAAATTTCCAGGGTTAAGTTTGTTTCCTTGCTTCATTGTAGGGTCAATCATGGGGAATTACAGACATTTTCAACTTCTTGTAACAAGTGACCTCTTCTCTGTTAAAATTATCCTGGTTTTATGATTCTACATAGTGGAATCAAGCACTAATAATGGTGATGTTGAGTACTGTAACTGATAACTAAACAAAAGTATTTCACAAGTATGAGGATACTACAGTGTTTTCTAACTAAGGTGTTGCTTGCTGGTTGGTTTTGGAAATTATACTTTAACTTTTATTTATGGATCTGACATGAATGAATTTGGTATGAATTTGATAAGATGGGAAGAAACAAAAGAAGTAATTATGTGCTCTGCTGTAAAATATATATTATCCTGTGTTTGTCATCCTATATACAGAAGGATTTCTCCCTAAGACCATAATACTCAAGGCTTTTTGTTCTATAGAACAAGAATCTGTACTAAATGATGAGGGAGAATATCTAATAGCCTCAGAGTGTTCACTGAATACCCCTTTTTGAGAATATTATATTTATATCAACTACTAATTCTCTTATATCTGGGATTCCATTCCTCAGTAAATAGTATAAACATGTGATTCATCCTACTGTGATTGTACCGAAACAATTGCAACTTGCATTACTTTAGTTGGCTCCTGTCTGCGGACTTTCAAAGTGGTTAAACATTTGAGCTGGTACAACTTCACTCCTTGGGCTTACTAACAGACATATTTCCTGCTCAAATATTTGTCTCTTTCATGTGACAGAATTGCCTAAGTGGGACCAAACTAACCCAGAGATATCTTTGTGAACAAAAGCAGCAAGAAGGCAGAAATTACATTACTCATATTTAGTCTACTCTATCCAGAAAAAATCTTAGTTAATTTTGAAAACTTCATAGATTTCAGATTTCATGTTTATTCATCTGAAAATTTTCAGTGAAAATCCATTATTTACTAGTCCCTGGTTTTAAAAATTCAACCATACTTTTTGGAGAGGAAAAAATAATACTGTGGGACCTAGCAGATATTTGAAAAATGAATAGTTGAAGCAAATGGTACACAAACAGCCTAAACTACAGACCATTCAAACACGCTGGCAAGTAGTTGCTAATAACAAAGACATTTATGAAAAACTGTTTGAAATTGCCATTTAGTTTGATCTAATAGTGGCACAAACTAAGAAGAATAAGGGAAGCAAATAGATTATATGAATTTAGATGCAACATGGCTTGGCAAAAAAACTTTCCTTCTGAAAATGTGATGGTTAATGTTAAGACACTCGATAGTATTGTACTTTTTATCATGCATTTATTCAATAAACTTGTCAGGTTACAGGCACAGGAAATGCAAAAATTCTGATGACAGATGTGGCACAAATTGGGGCATGGCCATATCTGCAGAAGCTCATGGTTTACCTGGTATGGGTTTGAACAAGTAAGTTGGGCTTGAAACATTTGAGACTCAATCCATTCATTTCGTTCTGTATACAGTGACATGAAATTAACCTTTAACCTATGGAGTTCAAAATCACCTGTATCAACAAATATCTGAGATAAAAATATGGTAAACACATTTGGTAAATTGAGATTTTTTTTTGAAATTTTTTGAAATTTTTTGATTTTTTTTTTTTTTTACATTAGCTGCAGGTAAAAATGTGAATGTGATATCATCTATCAGATAAAGTTGTCAGGGCACACTATTAACCTCATTTTGTGAAAAGTGCCCTCTCTCTGTACCCCTCAGCTCATATTCTGTTGTGCGGGGTGCATTATCAGACTGCTTCAGACTTGTTCTCAGGCTCCCATCTGTTATCTCATGTACAGAAAAATCTTCTCAGTAGGACTTCAGTGTTTTTAGGAAAGGGTGGTGTAGGTTAGGGTGGAAGAGGGATTTAGCAATCAAAGCTCTAGTTTTGGATTTTATCTAATCTTTTTTTTTTATTCAGATCAAACAAAGGCAGTTTAACAACAGAAAATGCTGTTGGGTGCTTTCTCACTTATAATTCTGGGAGAAAACTGTAGAAGTTTCTTCTTTTTTTTTTTTTTCCTCTTTTTTTTTTTCCTCTTTTTTTTTTTTAAAGAGGAAAATGGAGAGCCTTTGAAGAAGAAAGTATCCCCAATGAGCTTGCTAGATGGTTAACAAAGCAATTTTTTTATTTCTATTTTTGAGGAGAAAGAGTACTCCTTGGCTAATATCACATTTCCACTCTTGCATTCTTGTGCAGAGCAGAAACGAAAGTATTCTTCTAAGAGTAAATAACTTTTCTGTTGTCTCAATGAGACAAATCAACTGTAAAAGTGTAGCAGAACAAATTAAAGTTATTAAATGCAGTAGCTAGAATGGGCACACAACTTCTCCGGGAATGTAGTTTTTCAGAATTCCACACTTTAAGGGAAACTGTGGCAGTGAGTAAGTTTTTAGGCTATGGCTAGGACTATTGAGCCATATGTTCATCAAATTTATGAACAAGTATGAGGTTTGTAATTCTTTGTATTCCATCTAATATTTTTAGCCAAATATTATCTAGAAGAAAACCGTGAAATTGAACCACAGCACAGTATTGAAAGTCCAATAACCTGGTAGAAAATAAGTTTAATGTGTTCAAATTTTGATGTGGGATGAATTTGCACCTAGTTTTTCTTCACACATGGCTTAGGGATGCTATACTGTACATTATCTAACATTTAGATAATATAATGTTAGATAAAACAGCCAAAGTCCTTGTGCAGATGGAGAATATTTGTCTTGTCTCTGCATTACCACTCACTGGAGCAATGCTTGCTCTTGGGGGAGGTGGAAGCAAATCCTGTGCTAATAAATGAAACCCAGAATTTTTGGTGCAGTATTACTTTGCCCAAGAGAAAAATCACAACCATGTGGTAGATGCTTATAACTCTCCTATGATAGCTGTTCTGCCTTCTTCCTAGCTCTTTATTTTATACAGGATTAAATATCCAGAAGAGTCTGAAGATATCTGGGCTGGCTTGCCAGCTGCATCTCCTGTTAATCTTACTGCATGATCACAGCTACACACATATATGTCATGTTATCCCATGTTTGCTCCAGAGTCTGGACGTCACTGGTTAGACCATTTAAATCACTGGGGATACTTCTACAGACTTGCATAATTTCTGGGTCAGGCCTGTGTCCTCCTAACCACACTATGATGTGCTGAAACCAGTTTTTGAAATGCCAGGTCTCTCTCTGCGGGGTTTACATTGCTGAGTAACTTTAATTCCCACAGCCATGCCTCTTAGTCATGTCACACAGGTTTTAAACATCTGACACTTAGTTTGTTTCTTCATAACAGAATCTCTGTGCCTACATGGTAAAAGCAAAACATTAATCTTTTATTCTTAAAAGAAGTCCAACTGGTTCATCAAGTAACACAGAATCATAGAACCACTGAGGTTGGAAAAGACCTTCAAGATCATCAAGTCCAACCGTCAATCTGACCTCCATGCAACCACATGCTGCACTTCCAGCTGGTATTGTTTCACAACAGTGTGTGTTTCCCTCTGGTCCTCTTCCTTCTCCTTTATTTCAATGGTGCATCACAAAGGCTTCTGCAGGGCTGGACTGTAGCTGTGTTCCTACCTAAATGTCTTTGTAAAGGAAAATAACACATTGTTGTCTTTAATGCAACCTGCTCCAGCTGGTCAATATGTTTTGCAGTTTAAACCAAATCTGGTCTGCTACCCATGCACCTTAGCCAACAAGCAGCCTGTATATTTTCTGAAGAATATTGATTTCATGCATTCTGCTCCCACTCTGCATCTGGAAGCCCTGATATCATGAGAATATCAGTTTGGCCGTTCCTCCTTTTTCAAATTCTAGACTACTGCAGTTACACTTAACTGTTTATAAGTAAAACACAGGGCAAAGTCCAGCTAAATTTATTTTGAATGATTCCCAGTGAAATGTACAGGACTGTTAGCCTAAACTATCCATTACAGAAATGGTGGGATGAAGTAGTACTTACAAATCTATCTTTACTCCCCCCAGATTTTGGTCTCCGACGCAATCCTATCCTTGCATTTTCCATGGCCTCCTGGCTGCCTGGAATGCCAACGTGCTACAGCCCTGTGCAATGCACCACCTTACTCCAGCTTTCCTATTCCCTGATAATTACCTGATAATGAGGGAATTCAAGTTGAAATACCTTAATTATTATGAATCAAGATCCCAGAATTGAGTCCCTACAAGGCAGCCATTAAAACATTTTTAGCAGTTAGCCTTTCAATCTGCATTTAACATTTTTACCCAGCAAAACTTGCTTTCTAGTTGGAGTATGTATGAATTATAGTGCTTTTTCAACTGAGGGGCATTAATCCTACCTTCTTTTAACATGCAGTGCTTGAGACAACAATAATAAAAATTACATGATATATGAATATATTTTTCAACTGTATTGGGTTTACAGGGCAAGCTTTTAGTAGCAGGGGGGCCGCAGGGGTGGCCTCTGTGAGCAGAGCCCAGCAGCTGCCCCATGTCAGATAAGAGCCAGCTCCAGCCGACTCTGAAAGGGACCTGCTACTGGCCAGAGCTGAGACAGGGAGCAATGCTGGTTGGGCTTCTGGGAGAGCAGACTGAAGAAAAGGGAAAAACTGCTGCACAACAGCAGCTGGGAGAAAGAGGAGTGAGAAATGCCAAACCTAGAAGAGACAAGGTCTGGAGGCACATAACTGAAAGTCATTGGGTCTGAAATACCAGAAACAAGAGGAATAAATCCCAGCACTATACAGCTTGCAGCTAGTTCCTTTCCAGTATTTCTCATCTTGAATCTGAATTGAGGTTTGAGCTGGCAACTTTCTGATGTAGTAGTCAAGCTTCTTCACCCAGAGTTCTAGGATTAATTTAAGCCCAGTATTTAGAAGCAAATTTCAGAGAATCATACAATTGTTAAAGTTGGAAAAGACCTCCCAAGATCATCTTGTCTGACTGCCCCCCTACCATCAATGTCACCCACTACACCATGTCTTTTCCAACCTTTCCTTAAACACCCCCAGGGATGGTGACTCCACCACCTACCTCCCCGGCAACCTGATCCAATGCCTGACTCCTCTTTCTGAGAAGAAATTTCTCCTAATTTCCAACCTGAACCTCCCCTGGCACAACTTGAGGCCATTCCCTCTTGTCCTATTGCTAGTTAAGTTGCCTGTTTCACAAGCACATTGTGGTGTCTTCACCTTAACAATTGTCAGCTAAGGAGATAATAAAGATTAAATCTTCTTAGCAAATATTCTTAAAAAAATAATCTACTGTATGTGTTCCTGGCACTAACCCTCTCGACTAGCTCTACATCCAAGTTATGTATGTAATCATCATCTTCATGTCCCTCACCACACTACAGCATTGAAAAATTCATTGAATCAAGTACTTTGCAACATGGACATTTTTATTTTGTGCACTATTTTCCTTACCAGAAAACATATTCTTGAGTTCAGAGATTTCATCCTCCAGCACGTGATACTGAGTGACTGAAATCTGTTCCTTGACTCCTATATTTTGTATAACACACCTAAAAACTATAATAACAAATACAGTGATGAACCTTATTTCTATAAAATAGTTGCAAGTGTGTGATTTAATTTTTAAATTTCAGCAGCTGTCTTCTCTATGTCAATAAAACTATTTTCTATCAAAATATTTATTGCAAAAATGCAAACAGATCACCTTCGTATTCTCTCTGGCATCTTTCTTCTTGCTTTCTTTTCTCCCTTCCTCCTCTTATCAGATGGCATCTGCCCCCTCCTTGTTATAAATTTGTCAGATGTGATCTCATTTTTAACAGCACAGATTGTAATACCACATAAACACAATTCATAAGTAATGAGCCCATTTTAAATCCCTGTTTTTGCTATTCCTCCTAGTAGAGTCATACTGTATTCTTGCACAACCAAATCTCAGATTTTTAAAAAGTGATCATCACATTTAACATTGCATGTTGGTATTCCAAGAGGAACATGGCAGCCATAAACTACAATAAATATCATCTAAGGACTTGTGGCATATATAAAAGATGACTTGGTAATTTCCCCATTCAGCTATGCTTAGAGATGTTTATATCGATTCACAGAATTTGCATTATGTTACCAATATCATGTTAGGTTTCAACTTAAGTGTAGTTCACATGCTTATGAAATGATAATTTCACCTAAAACTGGATTTGTCAGAAGTTGTCTTTGTTTATTCCTGGTTGGCTTATAGATAGTAAGAGTTGGAAGAGTTATAAAACACAGTACTTAATACAAAAAGGAGAAAAAGATAATTTTTTTTAAACACCTACTTCTTAGATTTTTCTAGAAGGGAAAATAGCCAAACTTAGTATTACAGAATTTTTTAGAGTTAGGGAAATTATTTTCTCACAAAATAAAAAGTTCTTTCTCAGAAATTCCAAGAAAGTAATACTTTTGTGACTTTATCAGAAAAACGGATATTTTTTTTTTCTCTCAGTCTCAAAATAATGTTCATTATACTATTCTGAATGGCCTGCCATTTTCTGGAAAAAATTAGGGGGACTGTAAAGTCGTTCATGATTGTTGACAATTGAGAACCAATTGCGAAACAATCAAGTCACTCATGAAATAAAAAGGACAATGATTATAAATAACAAATTTATTTGTGATTTCTGATAGATTTTAAATTTGTTCTTCTCAGAAGGGTTACAAGAATAACTAGAAAAATTCAGTAGTAACACTTCAGATATCCTGAACAGCTAAGGCTAGTCAAAATCAAATATTTTGATGTGTTTTCATGAGTCAATATTATCAGAAATGAGAAATTGGAAATGACCTGATAATCTTTCATATCTGGGTCAAACAGCAGTGATAGATTTAAGAAAAATTAAAGATCTCTTTTGTCAGTGAAAGTTGAGTAAGTAAATGTTATATCCAAAATGATGTTCTAAAGAAAATACCATAAGAAATAAGCATTAACTCATATTGTTGCCAGAATTTATATATGCAAACAATTGTGACTGCATGAATTTGTGTTAATATTTCAGGTCCATTATATAGTTCTACCTTATGAGAAGACAGTTGCAAGTAATTGTCTTCAATGCAAAAATGAATCATTCATGTCTGGGTTTTATTTTTTAGAACAAAAAATGAATTAACTAGCTGTCAAGGCATATGAAGTCTTAACCAATAGAAAGTGAAGCAATACTTAATTCAGAATCAGAATCCAACTCTTATTATTCCATGTTTTTCTCTAAAGTAAAACCAACATCATCAGTAAAACCAAGTCCTTTAACCAAAATAAAATCCTTGTTGTAAAGGATATGTCAAAATTACAACAATCTCTTAGAAAACCAAAAGCCATTACAGATAAACTTTCAGATGTCAGTCAGTAACTAATCATGACTATTCTGAAATATCTTAATATAGACTGAACCGTCAGTGCCCTGCCCTTTTGGGAAGATGCAAGCATGTAGGCATGGGAAAACAGCAGGCATTCTAGCTGTGATAGCTGTGCTTGAAACCCACATTGTTTGACTCTACAGCACAGTTCCATTTAATCATCTCCAAGGGAATGTATTTTATTTGCTTCAGTCCTGTCTTTCTTACCATGTGCTTTAGAGAGTTGTGTTTACTGTCAGGTAAAAGCTATTATCTTTTATTTTTCTTTTCTTTTTTTTTTTTTCTGTTGTATATGCAATTGTTTTGCTGGTTCCTTTCATCTTTTCTTCTGACAATATCATAGGGAGCATTGGTGACATTACTGAGAACAATATCTATCAGAAAATTGAATAAAATCCAACAAACACAATAAAATTTTCTATCCCAACACAGAAATAATGGGTTTGCATCCTCTGTTTGTTGATGCTGTCTCTATCAAGTACTCTGGTTTGAAAAAGCTGCTAGTACTATTGTTGGATAGAGAATATAGACTTCTTCAAACACGGCTCCACTGTCCCACGCAAAGGGCAAGCAAGCTGTAGCTCTGTTCTTTTGATACAGCTGCAGCATTATAGGCAGAGCAAGACCCTTCTTCCACAATGCTTGAGTAAGCAAACTTTTGTGTGGACATTGCTGCAAAATAATAAATTACAATGTTATAGAAGCCTCCCTTCATGGATTTTATCAGTCTGTAGAATGGTCAGAGAGATGAGGTTTATTAAGAAGACATTTCTGAAGTGGGACAGACACTAGGACGACCTGTAGGAATTGTTTTTGCCCTGACTCCTCACAGCACTTCCCATCCCCATAGCCTGGACAGGGACTTGATTATGACCTTCATTGATGTGATGAGGAGAGGCAGCAGCCCTCCACATGATGGTTTTTCTTGGGGTGGCAAGTGCTGATTTCTCTGCTGACTGCAAACTAAAGTAAACCAAGGTAAAAGTAGCAAATAACTAATCTAATAAAGCAGCCATGTGAACCCACTACTCCCCTGACCCAATTTGCTCTATTTTCCACTTGACACATCTGTTTTAATGCTTTATCAGTTACTGGTTGGGAAGACGTAGGCAGTAGAGAACAGTTGACCAGTTGGCCATCCTCTCTCTCCCTGATGTGGCATGTCTGTAGCATCTAGAGGGAGTGGGGATGTTTGACTGCAGCTGTTTCTCTTCCAGTGCACACCAGGAGGAGAATGTCTGTAGAGTGAGACAGTTGGTGCTAAACAGCAAAAAAAAAAAAAAAAAAAGGTATCAGAGACCCTATTTATGTCCAGTGGACCCACTCCTCCCACGCCCTGCTAGTGCAACATTCAGCTCTTAAGACTGCTGCAAGTCTCATCAGAATTAATGTTGAAGCCTGCGGACTAAGGTCTATTCTTACTGAAATCTTCATGTCATCAAAATCTTTATGTCTTTGTATACTATTTTGTTTCCTAATGCATATTATATTCAGTGTTCTCTCATGAAATATTCCTGAAGAATTTCCTGCTGATGAGAATGGAATAAGATGAATAACTGAATATAAGTCTTTTTCAGCTGCCAGAGATTTTTCCTATCTATCAGTATCAAAAATATAGTTTCTAGGCAGATTTTTTTTTTTTTTCTGGGGGTATGAACAATTTTTGGAAAATCCCCTGCAGTGTTCACTGCCCTCAAATCTTGTCATTTGCTCTACAGCTTGTGCGTAAGTTGACGCCCCTGTTTCTTAAAGTTACAGTTAGAGGGCAGGTGTACTGAGGTCCCTTGGCATGGTAAGAAATAACGAGTATGCCAGCATGAACCAAGTCCTGCTTTTCATTTCAGAAACCAGTCAAACCACCAGAGAACAGTGGCTTGTAGGTTACTGCGCAAAGGTTCTCCTGATTATACTAAGAGTCCTAGAAGCTCAATACTAAGAAGTTATAATTAAAATCTGTCACCAGTTAATTACGCAGTATCATTTGAAAGGAACTCTGGTAGTGATCATTATGTCCAGAAGTAAATTTTAAACTGGAGCAGCTGTGTAGAGTTTTATTAAAGTTTTTTTGAATATATTCAGCATTCTTTTTCCCACTCAGTGAGATGAAGAAATGCTGCTCATTTTGTCATTTTCTCAATAATGTAAAATGTATTTTATGTAGAATCTGTTAATAGCAACAAGAAAGCTCAATTAAAGGGCACTAACTGCTGTATGGCTTGCTGGTTGAATACTCATTTACATCATTCAGCACTAAAATCAACCTGGAAACTATTTACTCATCCTTTCCATTTTAACAGTGTGGGAAGAAACACAGTAAAGATAAAAGCAAAGAGAAAAGGCAGCTTACTGTCATGCCTACAGCATATCCTGCGTAGCCAGCCCTGAGACTGCTGCAAGAAGCCATGTGAGTGTGCTAGAAAAAGAGCATCAGAAAATGTCTTCCCTGACACATTGAGCATATTTGAATTGCAGAGCACAACAACTGGGTAACAAAGTTGTCAAACATACTCCGTCTTTAATCCAAACTGATTTCTTGATTACTCAAGTGGAAAATTAGTTGAGAGAAAGGGAGCAGTATAATCATTGTAAGTAACTGCATAAGACCTTGCCAAGTTTACAGTCGATAATGTGCCAATTTTCTTTCTAATTGCTTTGCCACCAGTTTTGGAAAGCTCTAATGTGCTGGATGTATGTTATTTTCAAGGGGAGTTGCATGCACATCAGGAAGCCAACAGTTTGTTAATGGTGAGATGCTGATTTGTTCAGCTGTGCAAAATGAGGAAGGACAGATCACAGAATCACAGAATTGAAGGGGTTGGAAGGGACCTCGAAAGATCATTGGGTCCAACCCCCCTGCCAAAGCAGGTTCCTTAGAGCGGGCTGCCCAGGTAGGCATCCAGACGGGCCTTGAATATCTCCAGAGAAGGAGACTCCACAACCTCCCTGGGCAGCCTGTTCCAGTGCTCCATCACCCTCACTGTGAAGAAGTTCTTTCTCATGTTGGTGCGGAACTTCCTGTGCTCCATCTTGTGGCCATTACCCCTTGTCCTGTCCCCACAAACCACTGAAAAGAGGTTGTCCAAATCCCTCTGTCTCCCACACCTCAGGTATTTATACATCAGATGACTGATGCCTTTCATGACGGGATATTCTCCTTTCTGGAGAGCTAGTTTTTTTGCTGCTCCTCTAATTACCTGTAGAAGGTGTGCTGCATTCTATAGCAGTTTCACCTTTCTTTGGCTGATATTGAGAGTCAGTCTTTATGAGTGGAAAAATTCACAGAATATAAATCTATAAAAACAGGTACATTGGTATGAAAACAGCAATTTTCTCCACTCTTTAAATATCTTGAAAATGAAAGTGATTCCTTGATGTACTAAGAGCATGCTCAAATGTGTTATATTCTCTTCTCCCACAGCTCTTCACCCTCCCTCCTTTTATTTTCCATCTTTTTCAGTGAATTATCACCTCTTCAAGGTCTGCCTTGCCTCTTGAGTGTCTTTTTCAGCCTCCACCATCTCACTGTTAAATAGCTCACCACCTTTAGCTCAGATGCGTTGTATCTCAGAATCACAGCATCACAGAGTGGTTGAGGTGGGAAGGGACCTCTGGATGCCATCTGCTCCAACCCCCTGCTCAAGCAGGGCCACCCAGAGCAGGTTGCTCAGGACCATGTGCAGGTGGCTTTTGGATGTCTCCAAGGACACTCCACAACCTCTCTGCGCAAACTGTGTCAGTGCTTTGACACCCACACATAAAGCAGTGCTTCCTGATGTTCAGAGGGAGCCTCCTGTGTGCCAATTTGTGCCCATAGACTCTTGTCCTGGCACTGGGCATCACTGAACAGAGCTTGGCTCTGTCCTCTGCACTGTTCCTTCAGGACAGATTTCTCCATCTCATTTTTGGTTCTCTCTACCTTTTTCCCCTGTTTTTCATGGGCTCTGGCCACTCCTGCATGGGGTAGGCAATTTAGGCATTGGAATGGGCTGCCCAGGGAAGTGGTTGAGTCACCATCCCTGGAGGTCTTTAAGAGACGTTTAGATGTTGAACTTAGTGATATGGTTTAGTGGAGGACTTGTTAGTGTTAGGTCAGAGGTTGGACTAGGTGATCTTGGAGGTCTCTTCCAACCTAGACGATTCTGTGATTCTGTGGGTAGCCAGAACTGCCCTGCATGCTACTGGGGCAGAGCCCCATTATAGGGTCAAGGTTTCTCTGCAGGTCACATGCAGCTAGCATGGCTGTCCTTCCTGAATGCACAGTGCCCCAAAGCCCCACTCATCCCTCTGAGGAATTGCCTGGCTTGTTCATTTTAGGTCAGTGCTGCCTATTCCTGCACCTCTGCATGTGCCTGTTCTAGATCAGCTCCATCTTCGTCCTTCTCACAGGTCATCCAGCAGTTCCCTTCCCTCAACATTTGCATGATTTTGCTGTGGTTTCAGCCATGTCTTTTCCACACTCAGCTTTGTACTTCATCTTACAGGTGCTCATCCTCCAAGTTGACAGTACAGTTTACTAGTTGCTTCCCTCTCATTTCTGATATTTTTGTTAATAAATTTTGATGGCTCTATTTCCATTAACTTCCAGATTAAGCCCTAATATCTGCCTCATTCTCTTAATGAAGGGAATACAGGACTGCAGAAACGCAATTTTTAAAGTCTAACCTTGAGCAATTCGAAGTAAGATTCTATAGAAAAATTGTTTTCAGATATTCACAATGAAGTGAAAACTTTATTTGTTGGCCAGTGATAAATAAACAAATTTCACATAGCCTATAGTGAAGCTTTTAATTCATGTGTGAGTATACTTTTTTTTTTTTTCTTTCCAGATGTTTTTTGGTGCTTCAGAGCACCATGTCTGATTTCAAACTCTCTCACAGCAGTGTCTTTTCTTTGTACAGTTTGGGAACAGCAGTGTTAAGACGTAAAAAGAAAAACTCTATTAAAAAAATCCAGCAACAAATGACCTGGATAGATCAGATCAAATGGAGACCACCAGAGAGCTTCTGTGTGAAGGGAGAATAGGAGTTAATTACTCAAATATCCACAGAAATAACACAGACAGTGTTCAGATAGAATTGACTCCTCAACTATATTACCTCTGTATCAAGTTCTATAACTGGTCTAGGAAGACTGAGGGCTCCAGCCTGTTAAGCTGTGAGGGAAAAAGAGTATTGTCTAATTAGTTAGTAGTTCACTTTCTTAAAGACATGAGTTTTATGTGATGTTTTTGCATCTGCTGGTCTTCTTTTCAGCTGCAGTTCCGGACCTGTTGCTCAACTTCAGCCAAATGTGGCATGGCAGCAGTCTCAGGGGTGTGAAGCTACTCCAAGTTTCATAGAAGTGGATTGTTGGGTAGAAGAAAGAGATCCTCTTGACAGCAAAAGGATCTTGACAAATGTTTTTAATGCCTCTGCTGAGGGAAAGGCTGCTGTGCAAACACAGTGCTTATCAGATATCTTTCCTAAATGAACAAGAGAGCTTCTGGCTGCAGAAAGCATTTTGGTGAGGGTTCATGCTGTTTGAGACAGCAGACAATCCAGTCAGAGAACACAAAGAATGCAGCTTTCACTTGGTCTACTGAATTGTGTACTTACTGGTTATAGAACTTATCAAAGCATACATTTGTAAAACTGTGAGTTGTGTCCTGTCCTAATTTAAGGTGTGTGCTTGACAGAGCCCTTCTGTATTATTGTGCTGATATTTAGAAAGTCTTTTTAATTCTGAATATGAAATTCCTTTATTTGCTACTTTTGTGTTTTCAGATTAGGGTAACCAAGGCCCTGGAGCATGTCCAGAGAAGGGCTACAAACCTGGTGAAGGGCCTGGAACACTAGTCCTGTGAGGAGTGGCTGAGGGAACTGGGGTTGTTTAGTCTGGAGAAGGGGAGGCTCAGGGGATACCTTATTGCTCTTTACAAGTACCTGAAAGGAAGTAGTGGGGAGGTGGGGGTCGGCCTCTTCTCACAGATAACTAGCGATAGGACTAGAGGGAATGGCCTCAAGTTGAGCCAGGGGAGGTTCAGGTTGGAAATGAGGAGACATTTCTTCACAGAAAGACAGTCAGGCATTGGAACGGGTTGCCCTGGGAGGTGGTGGTGTCACTGTCCCTGGGGGTGTTCAAGGAAAGGTTGGATTTGGTACTTAGGGACATGGTTTAGTGGGTGATGTTGGTAGTAGGGTGATGGTAGGACCAGATGATCTTGAAGGTCTTCTCCAACCTTAATGATTCTGTAATTCTATGTCATGTTCTTGGAAAAATGGAAAAAGAAGGTGAATTTCTGCTTATTTAATAACTGGACTATCTATCAAAGCTAAAGCAGACAAAGGTGGTATCATTCCTCCCATAGAATGGCTTTTTTTAAGTAACATGTCTTGTGTGCAGTTAGCTTTCATTATTATTTTTTTCTGCTCTCTGAATATCCTACTGAATATTCTTACATTTCAGGGCTTCAGCCAAGCCAAACACCAGTGCCAAAATATATAATGAAGTGCAGTAACAGGTATTTGTCCTGGAATTACTACATTTTATAGTCAAAGAAGAACTCTTAAACATGAGGGCTAACCCTTTGTCCAGCACTCTGATGGAGAAAATGAAGTGAGATAGAGTGAGTTACAAGGAGATTTGACTATGCTGTTCAAAATCAGAAAATTCAGGCCTTTGTATTATCTCTGGGAATTATTCTGGTGTGGCACCATAGTAATTCTCTGCATTTAAGGGTCACAGAGGCGTGAAATCCTGTTGTATATTTCAAAGGTCCATCCAAAGGTGAGGCAATTCCTCTGCCTTCAGATTGGGCACAGTATAGTTGCAGTTAACTTGCAACTGGTGTGAGAGAGTTAAAGTTGTGTACCTTTTGAATATACAGCTAACAGTAGGAATCAGGCCTTGGGCAGTCTTTGTGTATTCTGGAAGAGTTTAAAAATGTTTGCCTAACTTATCTCTTCTGCCTGCCTCCTTGGAGATTCTATTAATAATAAGCTCAATTTCTCCATATAATTAAACATATAAATAATGAAACTCAATTTTCCTGTATTAAACATTGCTGTTGAATGCCAGCGAATAGTTTGGTCTTTAAAGAAAAACAGCTCTTCCCTCCCCCTGATCCATGCAAAAAGAATTCAAGGAAATTAATACTCCGATCTGCATATTCCATTATCAATCTGAGTTCAGTGTGATAGTCATAAATATTATTTCTAAATTATTTGTTCTATTTAAAATAATATAGTTGAAATCAAAGTTATATGCAGGGAGGGGAGAAAGATATGTCTGAAAAAATCCTCACTGACACTAATGACTGTCTGTTAATGAAAGCAATTGGCATTTTTTCTCTTGTGATCACTCCAATTCACAAAATAGTGTAAGTATTCATATTCACAACAAATTACTTAAATTACACTAAAAAAAGTTAGAGTATTCCATTGTTTTCCCCTCTCCTGGAATGGCTAGTCACTTCCTTAGGCTTGGGAACTACTGACCTCTCTGTGGGTGCCAGCACAGCTAGAGATTAGATAATTAATCCATAGTAATGTATGTGATGGGTTGTATGGGGACAGCCAGAGTGCAGACAATGCTGCCTGCTCAGGTTTCTGTGCAAGGCATGTTTGAGAAAGAGGAGACAGGGTAGGATCTATGAAGATACATGACTCTTCAGGTTTTTTACTTTGTATTGCCAGAGTCCAGTTAACGAGATTGTATGTTAACAAGATTGTATAATGGCTCTTGTATCTAATTTAGAGATTCATTTTTCTCCCTACAGAATGTGCTCAATATGGGGTTCAATCCAGGGTTAAACTCTTGCTGCTTTGTATTGTCTAGGTTATTAATGCCTGCAAATAAAAATGACTGGAGAAACTTGTCTCCATAGAAACTAGCATCTAACTAAATCTAAGAAGACATTTTCTTCTTTCTCTTTCACCAGACTAGACCAAGAAGAACATGATGTCCTCACCAAATGAAAGGACTTTGTTGTTTAAATATGTAGCCTTCCATTCCTTCCCCAGCAAACCCACAAAACATTAATTTCTCTAACACTTATCTTAAGAATACCACTGTTGCTCTCACAATATTCCCAATACATTAGCATCTCTTCATTTATTCTGTAAAAGAACAGGGAAATTCAGATCATAAAATGTGCTAGTGTTGTGTCAGGATCCTGCAGTCTGTTCTTAAAGAAAAAATTCTTTCTTAAAGAAAAATTCAGTCACATGAAAAATTACTTTGAAAAATTTTGTAGCTATTTTCTCATTCATGACACTGAATTCCTGCCAGAAGCAGAACATTGCACAAAACTGATATTCAGGCCACGTGGTGCTATTTTTTCTTGTATATTGACATGTAAGTTTGAGTTCTTCTAAGCTTAAGAAAACCGAAAGTCGAATAATGGGAGAGAATACAGTAAAATATAAGCACAGTGGCGTGTAAAAAGTTTTTTTTTTTTTTTTTTTTTTTTTCCCCTAGGGTTAAATTACTTGTGTTTCTTTATATGTCCTCTCTTTCTTCTCCTTGAAATTTTGTCCTATCACAATTTGAAGACTCTAGCCATTTTCCTGGGTTTTCCAGATTGCTGGAAAAATGGCCAGAGTGGTAGTACTGTGTAGATATATGGAATTAATGCAAATGTCATACATGGATTTCCTTCAGGTCTGCAAGCAACCTGATGCATTGCATTGGACTGCTGAGATTATCTCCCTCGTGGAAGTGTAGTAGAGGCACTGAGATGGCTTGGCATGTGATACATAGGTGGTTTGAGACACAACAACCTTTCTGTGTATGTGCAGAATATAACTCATATGAGATGTGTCCCTGCACCCTGTCTAAGACACAGAGCTTACACACATACTTCTGTATGGGACTTGTAAACCAAGACATATGCCACCTACAAATTTATATCCTCCAGTGCCTTTTTTTCCCATCACGTCTAAATTTAAGATGAAATTCACTCAAATAGCTGTTCTCCTCTGGGACGTAAAACTCAGTTTTAATAACAGATGCCATACTCCTTTATTTATTTATTTATCATGTTGCGTGCAAACCTGAATTAAAGTCATTACGATACATGACTTCTAAGCAGAGGACTTATATCATGACAATGAGTTACGAAAACAAAAAAAAATCTACAAGTTCTGTCTTTTTCTGTCATTGTAAATAGGGCTGCAGAGACCTTTGTCACTTAGACAATCTCTTAGATACCTTATCTCACTTAGATAAACTGTTTGAATTTAGAAAGATTAATTTTTACGTATACCAGTAAAAGACTCTATACAAAGATTCTGATATTAGTGGATGTCAGAAACTGATGTCATGAGCTTGGGTTTTAAAATGACTTCACATCATTTTCAAGGAAATGAGCAATGTACTTATACCCTATGGCAAATAAAAAAATGAAAATTGTTGAAAATAGCTTAAAATCTATTTCCCATACCTGAATTATAATTAGAGTATTAGATACAGGGATTTGTTTTTAAGGCTTTGATATGTCAAAGATCTGTCTCTGTCAAGCAGAGATTGGGATGAATGGATCCTTCTCAAAGGGGGCAAAGTATTTGAACTGTAATGACCATCTCACTGCCAGAGGTCAAAAACATGTGGATTCAAAAGCTGGCCACCTTCCAGTTCACTCTCCAAGGCTTCTACTTATTTTAGTGAGCTTGGCGGTGCCTAAAGAGCCTGGAAGAGATCAGTATTTTTCTTTCCAGTCTGTTAAATGTTTCCTTTTCAGATTGAAATGTGATTGGTTCAGAGTGACAGAAATTTTGGGGAAAATACTGTGGGAGAAAGTAGTTGTCATCCTTACAGCACTTTGGGTTTTCTCTGGGGTATAGATGTAGAAGACAGAAGGACAGCAGAAATCAGATTTCCCAGCTGTTTTCTTATTTGCTCATAAGTACCACATGGTACCATCATGTCTGGTGAAGATTCATTCAGGTATTACTTGAATGTAAAGAAATTTTATTTATTAACCTGCTTGTTTTGGATTTGTGCTAGATAGAAAGTGAAATAAGAGAATAGAGATACAGATGTTTTTTAACATTTTCTCCCTATTTCCTTCATCCAAACCCAGAAATCTGTCTGTACCCTAATGGCTGGGCCTACACTGTTCAGCTGCAGCACCCTGGTTTTGAGGGCCTCTGTCCTGGTGATGGGCCGTTCCAGCTGGAAGGAAGAAAAGCTGAGGCAGCATGTGACCCTGACTGAAATGCACCTGTGCTCCACGGGGTCCACCTTCAGCTCTTCTGCCTGAAATGTGCCTCAAGGCCTTCGGTGCTACACATCATGCTGCATTTACTCCATAAATTGACTGTCCTCCTGTGCATGTTTCTGTCTCTCTGCTAACTTAGTATCACTGTCACCTCATCTGTAAACAGATGGCACTTTGTTGGGCTAAGCAGTCCCACGTGAGGGACAAACTGGAGTGAAAAGGTCTGCATGCTACTTTCCATAGTGGAGGAAAGGCCATTTTTGCAAACACCACGCAGAGCACTGTCTCCAGTCCAGCAAGAAATGAGGGCCTTGTTGCCTGGTTTATTCAAGGAATATGTGGAGACAGAGGGCAGAAGTTAGTTGTGGATTTGTCAAAAGCAGCATAGAGTCAGGGCATGCCAGTTCCGCTTGCCAGGATGGATCAGGATGAGTTCAGCTGGCCATGAAGGATACCTACTGAAAGGTATGTTGAAGAATGAAGTGCTCTTGCTAGGAAAGGCAATGAAAACTAGTTTTCTGTACTCAAGAATATCCAAGCGAATAAGGTGGAAGGCTGGTAATATCACGAGTTTTCCAGCAATAGAGACAAAACAGAAAAACTGTAATCTCTATAAAACTTGTCTGGATCTGTTAGGAAAACCACAAGACAATCCTTCCATCCCCATGACCTTGCTCCTGCTCTGTGTGCTCCTTTGCTGTCTCTGAGCACCAGAAAGTAGCTTCCTCCAGGGCCTTATCAGCAGCTGATGGAAAGACCTGGGGGCATCTGCAATGTTGTAATTGTGGCAGTTCATTCACTAGCAGCAGTGAAGGAGCTACGAGTAAAGAGAACCATCTGTGGGGTTACAAATGCTGGGGCAATGGATTTTCTTCCCTCTGGCCAGAGCTCTCTGGAGGCCCTACCCTTCATCAGTCCACAGGCTGCAGCAGGTGCTAGTGCAAATGCGATCTGCAGAGACCCTGCTAAATCACTGTGATATGTCATACAGAGGAGAGCTGGGAACAAATCAGGTCCTGAAGTACTAAGTCTTGCGGGATTGCTGTTTTTCCTAGAGGTACTCAATGCAGAGGGTAGTTGGGGTATGTCTTGGACATCCTGGAGATGTCCTGTGAGCTCATGATACTGATTTAGACTTGGTTGGCAGTCAGTGGGATAAACCTTGAGAAAGTGCAGTTGGATGAATAAAAAACAAAGCATTTTGGTGGAGAAGAGCAGGAAATAAATGGATTTTGTTTTTGATTAACCCACCCATTTAGGCACTTGAGAAAAAAACACATCAAGTAGATAATCGTATTTAATCACCACCACAGCAAAGCAGATGACCAATGAAAGAGAGCAACATTTTATTGAGTTCTGAGCATGTGAGGAAAAAAATAAATCTATGGCTGTCACAAATGAATGTTTCTTACAAACAGGTAATTATTCATAATGAGTGGCATAATGATTTCTCCCATTTTCTCTGGTAAGTTGCTTCAAGACATCAGTGGTGACAGATTATAGACAAATCCATAAGCAAAGTGCACAATGGAATGCTCACCCTGTTCAGCGGGTGGGTGTTTGAGCTGTATTATAGCAATGTCTTCTGGGCTTTGCAATTTAGTAGACAGACTCTTGGAGCTTTCGCTCACTTTCAAAATACATTTATTTTCTCTATGAGCTGTCGTTTCTGGAAGGGATTACTTCTAAGTTTTAATTGTAAACCTTAACTCTTTGCACAAGAATCTTGAAGGCTAAGGGCAAAAATTGAACTGCAGATAGAAAATTAAATATACCCAACCAAATAGATGGAGCCTATCTTAAAATATAAGGGCAAGAGGAGTCTGGTACTCATAGCTATAATACTGGCTGTTAGTAGGTACCTGCTTTTTCCCTTCCCTTTCTTTTTTGATTCAATTTTATTCAATTCTGGTTTGTTCTATTGTATCATAACAGAAAGAAGCTAGCTTGGAGGGGACTGGGGAATATTTAAAATAAATGTATTGTGTTATAACTCATTTAAACATTATAACTCATTAAACAGTTCACATTTCATATGTTGCACTTCCATCTTGAGAAGAAGTTAATCACCTTTACAGGATTACAGGTGTTATTAAAGCAGCAGAAACTGAAGGCTCCAACACTTAACTGGACTGGGTCTTTTGTGAAAAATCATGGTGAAAAGACAGTAAGACAGAACTGATGGTGATAAAATAAATGTGAAATCCTGGGAGACAATCTTCCTCTGTATAAAAATAAAAAGGCATGGAGAGAATTTTAAACATTTAATCAACCCTATCAAGTAAATGTGTATTCAGCAATTAGTGTTGTTAATGCATTTGATTAATAAATTACATCAATGTTTTGCAGTGAGCCTGGAAGAATTTTCCTGCATATGAAAAGCATTTTTTTAATTTTCACTAATTGAAAAGAGAAGAGTGTTTTTTTAATTACATGCATTATTTTTTTAACAGAACAACTGGTTCACAGCAAAGATGCTTCTGAAGGTCACAGTAACTATAACAGTCTTTATTTGTAAAAGTAAATAGAAAGCAGAAGTTGAAGTGTGTGGTATTTTACAGTAAAAACAAAGGCCAAAGATTTGCAATAATTTTCAGAATCAGAAAAGGCAAAATTAAGGTCAAGGAACAACATGGTTTAATTGTCCTGGTTTCTACAGCCTTAGCTCTCATCTCTTGCTGTCATAAAGAAAAGTGAGAAAAGTTTAAAAAAGCAGTGGCAACTTTTCTTTTCCTTCATTCTGCGCTTTGTGCTGGGGTAGAACAGTGGATTCCAGTGAAAAGCTAATGCAGGATACTAAGATTTTGACAGCAAACCACCACTAATTCTGATGTTACCCATATTATAGTGATTCAGGCAAGTAGAATAGAAGAGTAGAGTCAAAAGCAGAGTGCTAGGGATCATCTAATGTTTGCAACCAACTTCTTACTACCAAAACTTGCAAAGAATTAAGATTTTTATTTATTTATTTTTAGCTTTTATAACTGGAAAAAAAAAAAACAACACAATTTCTATTCTCTGACAACTTCAGTCCCTGCAAATACACAAAAACTGCCACATTAGGCAGCTATGTGCTCTCCTGTGTTAGGTCCCTAAAGCACAAGATGTGGAAATTCATGCTTTGGGGCATTAACATTTCAATAGAAAAACTCCAAATAGTTGTTTATGAAGTTTATTTTCTTGATCAAGCCATCAAAATAGTGCTATTTTGAAGCTGATGATGCAGAGCTGGTCTCAGTGCTGTATGACTGGCATTTTTTCTAGGATGTTTCAGTCTTCCCCAGTGGCTCCACAGCCAAAAGAAATGAATCAGTCAGTGTCACTAGACTGATCTGTGCTGCATGTACCTGGGTCATGACCATCTGGGAGGACTGAAGAGCAGTACTGGCAGTACTACAAAGACTTGGCAGAATCCTTTGGCAAGTGTCTCTAGAAGTTTGCTCAACAGTGAGAAAAAAAAAATACTGGCATGCAGCTTGTGAAGATGGTGGCAATGAGGAGGATTATTGCCAGGTACACTGGAAGGGTTGTATGTAAAGGATTATTGTCAAGTATACTGACTTCACAACACCACCCCAGGAGATGTAGCTGTCAATCTCATTAGGAAAAAAAAAAAAAAAAGAATTTACCAAGAAGCAGAGGTGTGCATACTAACTGGGGATATAATTGGATTCAGTTTTCCTGCAGATACTCTACTTCTTCTCTTTCAGGCATGAGCTGAATTCAGAGTCTGATCTACTTATCTTGTTGGGTAAGTAAGTGATGATTCCTTGGTCTCCCTAAGCTGTGTTCAAGGAAAACTGTAACTAGACCCTGGAGCTGAGACTCTCCATAGTAACTCAACCACTGGCATTATGGAACTGCTTCTTGGGGGATGTTAAACTGAAGGGACCTTGCAAGCACAGGCACATCTTCCCATCTCATATCGACTGTCAATGGTTGGTAGCCAGGCAACCCAGTAAGTTATAGGGTTTTCAGCTGGACCGCTTATGTGATCCTACTTCAGCAGCAGGATCAATAACTCCTGCTTCCTAAAGGACTGTGTCTCAAGGCTGTGAATGAGCATGGGTTCTTTGATGTCTGAAAAGGGTTCAATTAATGTATTGGTCTAACGGTTTTTCTTCTTGACCCAGACAACTTTTTCCTTTAGGCATATGGAAACATCTGCATCTGTTGAATTTTTTTTTTTTTTTTTAAATTGACATATAAGCTAAAAGTTATTAGGGAGAATAAAGAAAGAACAGACATGAGACAGACATGCCTCATTTTCTTGGGAATCCAAGTTAAAAACTACTGGGACTTTCAAAGACTGCATTTGCAACTTAAACCTAAACATTTGATTTCCTGACTAGGGGTGGGAAATGAGGAAAACAATAACCACTGAGTCTCTGGAATGGTCTTCTGAAACAGGCTCATGCAGCACGTATTATACGGCTTGCAAGGCTGGAGCAGCTGGAGTTTTCATTTGGAAAAGCAATGCAATAAAATGAGCAGCTGTGAAAAGCACATGGAATGGGAATTAAAAATGAATGTAAAATAAATGTATGCCCAAGTTTTGTTTTCTCATTTGAATATGACACTGAATTCAAAGAGGAGTCATTGCAAACAGTTCAAGCTAGAAGAGAGCATAGAGAAAAGAAAAAGTCTGTGTTGAACATTCACAATTGTACTGGCTTTGTGACAATAGGTTAAGAAAGAGAAATGAATAGCAGTCTTGTATTCATATCCAGCATGCAAAATTTGCCAAAGTTTTTTTTGTATTCATATCCAGTTCGCAAAATTTGGAAGTTCTAGAAAAGCATGTTAACTGAACCACGTTATGAAAACCTCCTATCAAATGTTTTCCAAATAAAATTTCCTTAGTCAATGGTTAGATCAGAACACCCAAGATATTAAAAAGTCATTAAAAGTTCCCAAACAAAGTCTGTATTGATTTACTTCTTTCTCAGATTGGTGACTGCCCACATTCAGGCATTTGTGGGTTATCCCATTTAATTTGCAATTTTGCCATTACGGGATTAGTTTCTTACAGTCATTGAAGTTGGTCTTTGAAAGTAAATTAATTCATAGGAAGTTCTAATTACAAAAGCATTCATCTATTTGTTACATTAATTGTGAACTTTAATGCTTGTTGTAAAAATAGCTGAATTGATACAGAATGGGTTTTACTGGAGAATCCTGGAACATATAAGCGAAGTAACATAAAAATGGAAATCTTCCTCTTGAAAATGGACACAGCTGAGAGAAAGAATTTAAGTGGCGAGCTGAGGAAATGGAGCAAATTTAGGTAGTGAATGTAATCCATTTCCTGTAAACATGAGGAATATTTGACAAGCTCTCCAATAAGAAACCCGTGTGCAGTCATGGTCAGAAGAGCCTTCTTATCCTTAGAAATCAGAGCTTTACCTTCTCTGGCACATCATCTGGTTCCTTCTTTTAGCAGCTTGAATAGCATCCAATAAACAGTTGATGAAGAGTATATGTGACAAGATTGTTTTATTTTGTGCCACTGAGCAATTGTGGACAACACAGCTCTCTTTTGCTCTTTCAATACTGCAGGCTAAGACCCATTTTTCTGATGTGCAGCATAGCTATTTGCTTGTGGAAATATTGCCTGTGTGGGGAGGCTGACACTTATGAAAAAAAGTTTTCTGAATACATTGGGACAAATGTAAATAAGCCAGAGCACAGGAAACATAGGCAATTAAGATGACAAAATACCACATTGTTGACATTGCCTTTATTATTTGTCTTGATTTATTTCATCTCAAATGGCTGGCAGCAACAGAAGGAGAGTGAAGAATAAAGTTTGCTATTTTTCACAGATAACATAACTAATTACCCATAATCAAGCCCTCACTTCTTATTTGTTCCCCAACCAAATTTCTCATTTATAGGGAGTAAAAAAATGTCAGAGAGCACACCTCTTTTTGCTTGCATTGAAGATTTCAGAAACACCTTGTAATGTGAATGGGCCTTGAAATCTCCCACTCTTCCTTTTACCAGGTTTTTCCCAGCTTTGTTTACTCCAAGGCTCTCCTGCTTTGCTACCACCACATTCCTATGATTTGCATAGCTTGACTGAATGCCAGGTGAGTCCCCTGACATTTTGTGCAATATGGATATCCCATGTGTGATACTGCAGGAATCACTCAGCTAAAACCAGAAGCATTATTAGATCCTCTCTGACAGTTCTCTAATTGTGAAAGAGGCACATAAGAGTGTGAAAGAGAGAACCATATGGGCAAAGGCAATCTGCTTCTTGAAACAGCTTTGGACTGAGTGTTGAAAGTGCAGGCTGGTCCATTGGAGTCCTTTCTGGTCCAAAAGCATGAGTTCAGAATATAGAAGTATACTATATATAAACTGAAGAGCTTTGGTTAATTAAGACACACTTGGTATTATAAGAATTTAGGAGATTTTATAATTTATGAGATTTTGTAATATTTGCAAATTGGTGGTTAATTTCCATGCAATGACAAAGAATATATAAGTTTTTAGGAAATTTTGATACGTTTAGCATTGGGTTTTCTATGTTTGGATTTGTTAAGTCTTTTGAAAAAAATGAGAATGAGATGCATCACAAAGCCTTACTATGAGAAATTAATTTTTCTCTTTGGTCATCTCTTGCTTTATTTCAGAAAAACAGTAGCAACAACACAGTTAAAATTGTAATTCCAACAGTTATTTCCAGGCTCCTTTTGGACAGTGTGATTCTGTTCCTGACACAAACTTTGAGTAATGCATCAAAATGTGACATAGTTTTGAATCTTAACTGCTGTGTAGCATCAGCAGTTTTAGTGCTACCCTGGTTTCAACTTGGCCCAATAGGTTGGTCCAATAATCCCCAGTTTTTAGAAGGAGAATCTGATTAGAAAGTGCAAAACAGATCCTGTCTGCTTTTTGCTCAGAATTCATTATAATGGGTTTCACAAAAACTGTTTTTAAAAAGTCTTTTGAAGAATTTGATAGTCTGCTTTAATTGTTGTGCAATTATGTAAAGAATACCTAAACAATCTTTTCCATGTCAATAAGAGTTGCCCAATATAGTGCACTTCATCTCCATGCTATGACAATAATTAGGAAGAAGAGAATGTTGCACGGCAATAATGCTTCTCCCTTTCATCTAGTCTCTATTAAACACAGTAAAATTCATGTTCTCTTTGATGCAGCTAAAGCCAGTCTCTCCATTTTGCATTTCCTACCTGGTGCAGTGCTGCCTGTAGCAGAAAGCCTTTGAGCTGGGTCCTGGAGGAGTAAACCCACTGCAGCACACAGGGAGAAACATGGACAAGTCTCATTAGAAAGAATGATGTGATTAATATATCTAACTCCCTATGCATTGCTTGTAAAAGATTGTTCTTTACACACAAAAGAACTCCGATGTTAGAACATAATTATCCATGTATTTGTTGATACCTTTGCTTCCATACAAAGAAAAAATTGTACTTTTCTTTCTGCTTTTGAAACTTATCTTTGAGAAAAACTCATCTTTTTCAGAAATCAATCTAACTGTTTTTCCTTTGATGACTCAGTGTATAATAGGAAAGATCCATGAATAATCATTGCGGGAGCCTTAAAGTATAATTGTAGTAAGCAGTTTAACTTCAAAGGCAAAACACCTAAGATAAAATGATATACTGCAGCCTACTAATAAATTCTCTTGACAATTAATTGTTCACATAACTTAGAAAAAAAAATTCTAGTAGTTCCACTCTGTGTGACTTTATGCAGCACTCATACATTGGTACATTCAAATGTGACAGAACATAAATTTTATTTCCGTTAATTTACCCATGAATCTTCTCACATTGAGGTCTTGCAGTTTGTTAGGTTTCTTGAAATCCAAGGAAGTGACCTTCTAGAATGGACTGAAAAATAATCCTTTTAATGCAAACCTTCATGTCAAAGCTTAACATGGAAATTCTCACAGTCTATATTAAGGAAAAAAGCTTGTTATTGCCCCTTGATCATTTAAGAAAAATAATATTTGCATGGTGTACATTGGATTCAAAACTGTTGAGGAAAATCAAACCAGTGAATTAACTGAAGGGCAGATACTATAATTGTCTGTACTAATAGAGAAGCTTTTAATAACCTTATCTGTTCTGATGATGTTGAATATGTATGTCTTCATTTTAATTTATATAGTTGGACCAGTTCATTAGGTAGTCAATTCAAACTTTAAAAATACAATTGCAGTTTCGAAAGGGAATCTTCCCATCTAGACATAGAAATTAAGTGTCATTTTCCTCTTTGACTAGTACCAAACAGAGAGGTGCAATAACCATAATAGCCGTAAGGGGAGAAGTGCAGTGCAACATAACCGTAGCCTCCCATTCCAACCCATTGTATATATGGTAATGGAAAACTTCTAAGGATTTATGGAGAGGAACAACATAACATTTTAACATGCCATGATTCCTGTTTAAGGTGAAATGGGAACTGAAACCTTAAAAGCAACAGCAGATTTAGGAGGAAATGACAGCGTGGGAGGAGAATATATCTGCCTTCCTCTACTGTCCTGCTGTGCCACTAGGTATGGGCAGACATGTGAGAATCTGAGAAATTCAATAACCTTCTAAATACACACAATGGTCTTTATTATATTTTATTGTAAACTTGTCCTTTATTAATAGATTTTTAAAGCCCCTGAAGACTTTTTTGAGTCATTACAGTTAACCACCTCAGTTTATCAGGTTCTTCCCTACCCTGTAGCATGTGCTAGCTCCCTGGTCCCAAAACTGCAGATTGGCAGAGCTCATCTCTATCTTCTGCTGCTTAACTTCTCTTCTTCTTCCCACCTGAAGCTCATGAGCTTTGCTGGTTGTTTCTGGGAGTCCCTGTTAATAGGTATAATCACTTCACCTGATCTTGTTGCTGACTTTGACTCTCTCAATGAGATTCAAGCAAAGACCATTTAGAGCATTTTGCACCTGCTGGATATAGAGATGCTCCAGAAATCAAGAATTTTGAAGGCAGTGTCTTGTAGCATGGAAATTCTCAGATGCTACTGGAATCTGCAATTTTGTTTGTTTGTTTTATTTTGTATTGATGGAACATTTGGAATTGCACATATTTTTGATCTTGTTTAGCAGGGTTCATTTTGTAATCTTTGATGTCACTGTCCAATGTGTCTCATGTGTGTTACCTTTTCTTTGTACATCTATGTTTATCTGAACATAAACCTTTAGTGACAACAAAAAATAAAAGAGAATAATTCTTCAGCATTTTGTATCCTTTGAGAGTAGGAGTATCTTACCAATGGATGACTTAGCAATAAAGCACATAAAATCCACCAAAATTCTGTTTGCTTAGCACCTTTAATTTATAAAACTTTTTATTTGGGAAAGTGATTTAGCTGTAATGCTTTCATTCAACTCTTACAAAATATGCACAAGCTCTCAACCATGCAAGTTGCAGCTTTCTCTCCAAGTCTGTCCCATAATATTGACATAATTGCAGCATATTTAACAGAAACAAACCAGTCCCCAAACTAAGGAAGCTGCACTGTCTTTAATTAGTGCCTGCAAAACATGATGGTGATCTCACAGTCAGCCTTGTGGGTTAGAACACAGCCTTGTAAGACATTGCTGTATGTACTCAGACTTGCCTAATCAGATTGAATGAGTTCCACATTCGTATACCGGGCAGTAAAGGTTAAAAATCCGTAAAATTTCCTGTACCAAAGCCAAACTATTTCAAAAGCAAAGAGAAATAGAGGAAAACCCAATGTCAGAAGTTCATTAAACAGAAACAGTAACAAAGCTCCTTTTACTCAAGTCAAATACAAAACACAGAGAGTATGCTCAAGTATAGGGCTCTAGAAAAGGAAAGGTATTTCATTGCATCTGGCTGCTGCTAAGTCTTAAAAAGGATAGCAGACATGGCAGAAAAGGGATCTGGAGAAGCATAATGCCTGGGTTTCCATGACAGCAGAGTTTTCACATGTGGTCATCAAACCAATTCCTTCAAGTGATGTTTCCAGGTGGTCTGTGACACGTGTGACCAAAAGCAAGAGAAAAATTAGCAGTTATTTTTGCTTTGAAATCATCCCAAGTAGCTCTCACCCTCTCCATTTTCCAAAGCTCCAGCATGTTTTCTCATATGCCATGAATGGTTTACTACAGATACATACAGAAGAGGGCCTGACCTCTACAACTCTGGATATTGAAATTCTGATGAATACATTTTTTTTGTACACATTTTTTGAATATCTGCCTAGGAATTTATGGATGTTCCACTGTGCAATATTTAGGACAACTAGGAAAGCAAATTTAGGGCCTGAGACTATAACCATAAAGACAAACAATTGTTTAGGTATTTACAGAAAGGCCTATGGTCACAAATATCTCCCTTTTCAAGTATATTTGGAATAGTTAGCCCATTTGAGTGAATTAACTCGCCATACTCAATGGGACTACTTACACATCCTGAGGTGTTTTTATGACCTAGAGCTTTGATTGTGACTGAGAAAATATGACTCCTATTGACAGACCCAGGAATAACTTCTGACAACATGTAGTGAAGGAGCAATTACGTATACACCTGCAGACATTGTGTAATGCTGCAGTCTGGCTGTTACTGCAATTTTGTTTCATCACACAGATGCTTAAGTGGGGCTTTGTGGTTGTGCTTTGACTGGGCAAAATACCAGTATTTCTTAAGTCCCTAAACTAAAGCAAAACTGCTGGAGAAACATAACAATGTACATGTGGTTTATATATATATTTAGATATTTTTAATCAGGGCCTTAAATGCCTGCCACCAGCTGTCAGAACTCTTAGAAGCTTTTACCTCTGAGTGTAATAGCAGTATCCAGATTAAGCCTTTCATTGTATTAAAAGCATTAAAGAAGCCCACACTTCATTAGCACCTACAATATTAATCACAAATGATGCAACATCAACGAGATTAGCTGTAGTGTAAAGATAATCAAATACACCCTAAAGGCTCTGTATTCCTGCTTATTAACTGCATACTATCTTTCATACTTTGCCTTTTTTAATTGCTTGAGATGTGGCAATAGTTTCATATGAAGAAGCACCTACAGCTTGCACTTGGTGAAATTACTTGCACGTTGAGTACATTTGTCTTTTGTGGAACAAATAAAGTTGTCTTATGTTTATGTTTCCAAGAGGAACAGAAGAAGCAACTGTGGAGGGAAGGCTCTCTGTAGATGGTGTTATAGTGGAAACAGAAGCTACCTTGTGAAGGGAGAAACAGCTCTTTGGGGGATGGTGTGATATTCAGGTTATCTTTAACAGGGCAGATTGAACTCTGACATTGTTCATAAAACCATTTTCCTTCCCCCTCTGCCCCTTTAAAAACAAAACAATACAAACAACAACAAAAAACAACGCTTTTATATAGCTCTTCTTTGAGTCAAACCAAAAGGCATTTTTAGATGTAATAATAATAATAATAATATGAAGCCTGTTTCCGTTTGCCTGTTTCCTTTAAAATCATTGTTTTGACTTTTTAAATTTCTTCCTCATAAGGCAGTGTGAAGCTTACAGCTCACAAATATATTTGTCATTTTTACCATGACTGGTAAATCCAGAATTTGGAAATTAAGACAAATAAGTAAATACAGTTTGCAGAATGCCTACTGGTTGGGAATGAGACACAGAACAAGTTCTGACAATGCAGAGGTTGTCAAAATTACTACAGGCATTATATCAGCCAAAACTGATGATATTTTAAAGAGATATCACTTTTGGGCAGGCCGTCAAATTTAGTGTATCTTCTCAGTTATTTCCCTACATGCTTTGTTCCATCAAGGCTAGGCCCAGAGATATTTTATTTCCAGATGCAGGCAAGGAAACAGAAAGTGTTAGAGATATTAGTGAACGTGGGTGAATGAATTGTTCTTCCTAAAGGAATACTTGTCTCTTTTTCTTTTACTTACTACTGTTATTACTAGGCCATAAAGAATGGCTAGTATTCATCAGAAGAAATGTAATCTAGTGCTTATTTTTTTTTTTACATGTGAATTTTAATATTTTTTTTCTAAAATTAACATAACCAAGTAAAGCAAACTTTGAATATATTGTAAATACCTCCACTTTCTGGACAGTGTGGTTTCTCCACACTAACAGCATAAGTTTTGTGCTATGTAGTCCAGCATGACTCTTGAGTTGGAAATCCTAATGAGTCGAACGTTCACTCCCATACATACCCTGCATGAATTGCGTTTTTCTACTAAGCTGCCACATTGCAGAAAATTCTCTGTCTTGGTTCATTTGGTTTCAGAATTAAGGTATTGATCCCCTACCCTGAGTTCAGGACTTACTTCTTTTTGGTTCAGGTTGATACCTGTGGTTGTGATGTTCCTAAAGAGGAAAATCATGGATGCCTCTGGAAAAAGAGGGGGGGAGAGAGACAGAGAGAGAGAGAGAGAGAGAGAGAGAGCGAGCGCTTACAACTGGCATTAAAATTGTTGTGCAGCCATCACCGTATTTTTAAGTGGTATCTTGTTCCAAAAGTATATCACCTTAGAAGGATACATTTGTTCTGGAAGAAAGCTTGACATTTCTAGAAATACTGTATTGCTGACATCTCTGAGAATGCTTTTTCACTCTAAGCTTGACATTACTGTATCTTTTTTATTAACATTACTCATTTCAGCATTTTGCAATAACTGGATTATATGTGAGTATATAACCTTTAGCTAAGAAATCTTTTACAGATTCTTAACGAATATATTTGCAGTCCATTTATAAGTGCAGATTGAAGACTAGTATAGGAGCTACTTGAAAAGCATATTTCAGAGAAAAAAAAATATCCCCTCCCCCAGAATAAAAGCACCTTCTAATGAAAGGAGTAACAGTAGAGACCGTTGTTGGATCAAAACTCCAACAACTTTCACTGTATCTGTCATCCCCAGGCATATTTCCTTGCCCTTGACAAACAAGGGCAGATGTTCTGACAACCCTGCTTAGCTCCCTGAAACAGAAGAGGGGAAAAGAGATGAAGATTAGGGCAGGAACATCTAATGACCAAATAGAAATGGATAAAAAATATTCTAATGCTTTATAAGTATATATACATATATTTAGAAAATTGCACTTCAATAAAACCAGAACGTTCCTGGGAAACACAGATTTAGTCAAGTGCTTTGTTGAAGCACATCCAGGGAACTTGCTCCTGTTTCCTCTAGCACATCCATTTCCACTGCAGCCCACCAGCAGGACAGTCAGCTTGGTAGGGCTGGGCCTCTTGGGTAACCTAAGCTCTCAGGTTTGGGTGTCTTTTTAAAGTGATATTAAACATACGCAAGGTGAGAGAAAGGCAAATCTGCAGAAAGTTGGTGGTGGAGTCAGAGGAAAGGGGGTGGCAGGGACTGAAGATATGGAGCTGTGTGCCTTGTTACTGTCACATTGCACATCTTTTAGGTGAAAAGGCATTAGTGGTCAAAAACAGTTTGCTGGAGGCTTTTTCTAACAGCTGTTGCAAATTGCTCTCTGGGATTGAATAAGCAGGCAGGGCTATATAGTTCCTAGTGCCTTTAAACACTATATGCCTGCAGCTGCTAATTAACCTGATTCTCAGAGTAAATCCTCACACCAAAGCAATATTGCTTGGGCTTATTATTTGCTAAATTACTTTGTAATAAGGATCCTCTGTTTAAAGAGCTTAAGCCCCAACAGCTTATTCTGACTAGAAGTCAAAGGATTGACCACCCAAGCAATTCAACTGGCAGGTCTGAGAGGCACTGACCTCCTTGCACAAAGGTTTGGCAGCACAGCTACAGCCTGGAGCAGATAGCCACCTACCTGATCATTGCCATTTCTTTCACAAAGTGATGCTCAGAAGACACACAGATGTTTCACATGGGCACTTCCCTTACAGCTTCGAGTGGACTGAGATTAATACTGTTAATTCTGTTGCATACTCATGGGAATTGATCCTTGTAAAAACATCAGTGAGGTTATTTCCCTGTGTACTATTGAGGGATGTCTGCACAGTGAAAGGATCCTGCAAAAATATTGCATGTCACGAGGAAATAAACTGAAGAGAATTCTAAAAGACATCAAAACTAGTGAAAAAGCTTTTACTGAAAAGCATTGCATGCAGGAAATTTAGCATAGTATTAGAGGGAAGAAAGAAACTTTGGCTATAATTACATGCATTAAACTCTAAAACACAGCTTTAAGTAGTTGAAAAGGAGCTGCTGGTCCTTTGGAAACCCTGGCACATAATCATCTCAAGGACAGCTACAGAAGGGAGACATGTAATCACTGCTGTTCGTTATAATTACAGGTAACAGGAAAATCTCTAATTCCTTTGCTCATCCTGATGAATTAGTAATAGGTGAAAGCAAAAAAAAAAAAGTGATGCTGTAGGTGGAGACAGGCTATGTAGTGGAATCTGTTACAGGGTACGTTATATTAACATACTTTTTATTTTTATCCCTATTTAATGAGAATCAGCAGTGGAGACAATTATTTTTTTCTTGTTTATTGGATTAGGTTTGTGCAAGGCTATGCTTTTGGCATAGATATAAAAACCATCATTATGCTTATATTTTAATATATTCTTACAACATTTAAAAGGTGGTTATTGTTCTTAGGGTTAAAAAAAAAACACTACAAACATACATTTTAGGACTATGTAGTATTTACTATGCAACATAACTATAGCCTACATTACTGTCAAGGACTTTATTAGAGCTGCTGGAAGAAGCTAAATAAATATGATTAATTCTGGACTACTGTAGATTTCATGGCTACTAACTAAATGGATATTCAGAAGGAACACACAAAAGCCCACCAAATTCCTGCTGCATCTAGGATACTAACATGACATCCTCAATGTTTTCACTGATTTCACCTGCAAGATCCATAATCACCATCATCTTTTGACTTTCCAGATGTCAGGAATAACATAAAAATGGCAACAATATATTGCAAAAATCCAAGGAGCAATGATTCTCCTGAAAATCTTGCTACAATCATAGCACACTCCAAAAAATCTGTTAAGCAACCAAGACCTAAATAATATGAAGACAATTTGAAGACAAAATAATATGAAGACAAAAAAGACTAGTAGCCTCCTTTATAGCATTTACTATATGATGGCAGTTCTCTAAATAGCTAAAGATGCCATCAAGTATTACATGCAAACTTACCTAATATGAAAACTACCCTCTCTGTAATGGTAAGCCCATTCAATATGACACCTAAACACTATATATACTAAAATCTTACAGGAAATCACTTCCTTCAAAATAAAATTAGAACTGGCAAAAACTCTCTCTGAAGTTTTGAACAAAAATGCAAAGTCTTCAAACAGGCCTCAGGAAGCAAGTCCCTCAAGGGCCAACAGTCCCTCAGTATGTCAGATAGACCAGACCTGGTACTTCTTCAAAAGAAAATCCTCTTATCAGCAAAACTATCGAGAACAGTGCATCCTTGTGATGAAAATGTACTGGAAAAATTCCTGAGCACATACAAGCACTGAAAAACAGAGTAAATTGGGAAGGAATTGCCTACAGGCTTTATGAAGAAGGCAGGAGAAGGCCTGGGAAATGAGGTCTGGGTTAATAATGCTTAAACATAGAGACTTGGTGCAGATAATGATTTGATGACATACAAACACTTTCACTGAGTCTTTCCACAACTAACCTTGCCCTGAAGTGATAATTTCATGTTATAATCAGTAATTCTTTGTTAACTTTTCTCCAAAAGGACTCCCTTGCTAATGAGACTAGCCATGAATTTTATCTTGTCTAGTTGATAAACATAGTTAAGCTAAATATAATCAAGTTAAAGTCAGAACAAGTGTTCCCAAACACTGTTTACATTAATGTTTGCTGATACAATTTCAGAACTGAAAAAAAAGTACTGAGACACCCTGTTTTTTCAAGCCCTGTAGGTTTTTCAACAGGGATAGTATGCCCTGCAGTCATGGCCTCCCATGTATCCTTAGGCTTATCAAAACCTCTTCATTACCAGAATAGAAAAAAAACAAACGTACAGTAGAATCAGCATAGCGAGGAGGAAGGCTGTATGTTATCCAGGGGTGGAAAATGGGATAAACTGCAATAAATTAATCAACTGAGCAAGCTTAAGATGCTAACAAACAGGGAGATTAATATATATATATATATATCACAAAACAACAACAACCCCAACAAAACAACCTCAAAACATTGCCATATCTGATGGGGATATAGAAAACATTTAAAAAAAAAAAAAGTATCTGTTACTAATTGCAATTTTCCTGGTTTTATGTTGCTGTCTTTCATTGATTTAAACCACCTTATAGGATGTACCACTGGGGATAAGATTAGAATTGCATATTCAAGATTAAACATAATTAAGTTTGCAATGTTTGCAGAGAAGGGCAAGAATTGATTTCACTGGAGGCATCAACTTCACTTTTCAAAGCCAGGCCACTTTTATTTATTAGTCTCTCTATAGTTTTAGTATTTTAATTTAATTTGAGCAGCAACATTCATAAACTTCACGTATAGGTAATCCCTGAATGTACCAACTAAAGAAAAAATATTCTCCTGATTAATGATTATTATGTTAAATTTCACAAAACGATCTAAAAGGGAAATAAAAATATAGCAAAAAAAGATGTATGTATATAATTATATATATATATATATTTTAAATTAAACAAAGCTCAGCAAAGGAAGGAAAAGACAAAAATATAAGAGCTGTATTTGTCCAAGATGTCCAGTTAAGGGGAGATTCCCACCAGCCTGCAGACTTCAGCTCACAGCAGCTGCTGTAACATCCACTTCTACCCTTTCTACACTGTTCATAACTCAGTAGTACAATACCAATGTGAGGTTCAAATGAGGCCTCTGAGTTTTAGTTAAGAAGCAAGCCATGGGTACTGAAGGATTTTATTGGAAAGCTTCCATCTGGTCCAGAAACGAAACTCCGTCAGGAAGATGGCATATCATATCCTGCTTTCCTTTCACAATGCACCAAACTCCAAGTACTTTTGCACACAAAATAAAACACAACATGCATACTTGAAAGTATGTATTCACCCATAGCATTTATACCCACAAAAATATACACATGCTCATACTTCTTTGTCCCTAGATACACGGTTTGCAAAACCATTGTTTATCAAACCATAGAGGACTCCTGTGAGTGTTTGTGAGGGACATGTGCTTTTATGGTTTTGAAATATCCTCTCTTGCAGTGTTTGATTACTCATATATGACAAAAGGAGGACCACAATTTCCACAGTGGAGATTTTTCACAATCTGGGCACTTGTGAAGTCTCCATTGTAGAGAAGAATATAAAATGCAGCTTCAAAGTCTTTCATGAGATATTTGTGAGAGTGCAGAGGTCCTGCTGAACATCAACCAGAGCTGCCCTCCGAGGTCATTTACATGGCTTTGAAAATTTGCAGCTTTCTGCTGAGTCTATTACTAATCTTGCTGCATTTGCTGGTATTAATGATGTAGCACTGGACCAGAGTTTAAATGTAGGTAGAGACCAAGAGAAAATAACTGAAGAGTAGAAATGGTCAGAATCCACCTTTATGTCTGAGTGCTTGGCAGTGCCTGGTTCCTGTCTTCCCCCATGTCCCAGCACAGAAGGTAGTTGTTGAGAGCTCAGGACAGGTCTTCTCTCTCCCACCCAAAGGAAGGAGAGAGAATTCAAGAGAAGGCTGGGCCTATACACTACTGGTTATATGTACTGGGAAGTATGCTGTATCAGTGGTGACTGGTGGCCAGAAAAAGCAGAGAAAGTAATATCCATTGGATTTACTAAGTCTCGCCTTCATGTAGAACATTTTTTATTTAGTAGAGAGACACACAGAGGGCAGAGGATGTGCAGAAACATGGTATGATGGGGAAAGATTTGGTGGAGGAGATCTAGGGTTTGGTGGTAAAGTTAAATAGAAGATACCAATGAACTAAACAGGTGATGGTAACATTGAAGGCACCAGCTTGAAGGGAACAAAATAAACATGCTAATCCTTCAAGCACAACAGGTCACTTCTCTTCACGTCTTTAAAACAGGTGCATATAATCTTTGCATTCATCAAGAAAGCATGAAAAGGCTTAGTGTGCATTAGAAAACTGAAGCAGAAACAGCGTTTTCACTTTTGGACATTCATTTCTGTTAATATATTTGCAAGCTAGAGGAATGTTAAGAGGAGACCAGCAAAAATGATGAAACTAAAGGAATTAACTAATAAAAACAGAATAATGTATGAACAAGGCTGTTGTTTCAATGGGTGGAAAGTTACATGAACGGCACTCAAGAAAACTCTCTTGTTTACTTGCTTGTTTTATTGTTGGTGTTTGCTTGTTTGGTTGTTGGTTTTGTTTTTGAACAATGGGTGAAAATAGACCAAAAGAGATGAGGGGAAGAAAACAATGAACAATAATGCTACTATGACAGTTAATAAATGTAGAACATGTGTCTGCCTTGTGCTGTTGTAACTTGTAAGAGTTCATTGTTCTTAAACACAGGGAATGAAAGTTTCACATAAATCATCACTCACCATCTCTGTCTCCTTCTCTTCTCCCCAGCTGCTCTAATGTCTGTTTTCTTTGTATGGGCAGACATTAAAAATTCAAGGGTGGCTCATGACTATAATAATGAATTTTCTATAGGACTCATAAAAATCAATATTTGGTTTGGCAAAATTTATCACATTTGCTCATTGCCTATTTGCTCTCTATCATTAAGAAAACATGATTATTAGACTTAAGCACTACAATCCAGTTAACAGTTTTCATTGTTTTCTGCTATTAAGTTTTCTACAAACAATTTAGAGAATAAAGAAGATCTCTTTAATGGAAAAAGCAGCTGGTCAGTTTATTTGTATTAATTAACTCACAGGGTAGGAGATTTTAAACTTTCTGTGACAAAGAAAAACTAAAAACTGATTCTGCCATTTTATTCTTGCCTTCCCACCTCTGGAGTTAAGACAGCATCTGTAAACCAACTTTTAACATACTTAGTATCACGGGTGCAAAATATGTAAATGTACTGGTGTATGAACCCAAAAATTTCCATCAGGAAAGCAGGAAAGAAAGAGAGAAAGACCATTTTTTCCAAATAAACCATCTCTTTTGGTCTCCTTTGCACATAGAAAATCGATGGTCCAAATAGGCCTTTAGTAATTCTCACCTGTGATGAAGAAATGCAAGTACAGACAATTAGCTATGTGAATTTGAGTCAGTCAGAAATTTTTACTGGAAAAAAAAAAGACATTTTTTACAGATTTGACATGTTCCTCAGGTAAGTCTATTTCAATTACATTTTCTCTGTGCAGATGTTCCCTGCCAGCTTCCCCCATTGACTCACACAGCGTCCCATTTTTTCAATAACCTGTCGGGTGAAGAGTCCAAGTTTCAGAATATTCTGAAGGTCTCATAACCAAATCCTCCATTCTCCAGAAATTTGTACTGTGAAGCTTGCAGATGGTTATCAAAAATCTTCTCTTTTTCACATGAAGCAGAAGTTTTAGCCTTGCCTAATTGTAATGATAACTGATTATAGAGAGCAAAATCTGGGCAAGTGAAATAAAAGTGACGGTAGAGGAAGAGTGTCCTACTGGCACAGGTTATCACAACACATTATTAATGTGGCAACATCTTTCTGAACTATCCATGAAGCATTTTAAGTGTGATTCATGTGTGTTATACAATGTTTTACTTGGAAGATTCCACTTTTTCATGTTTGAAGATGTTTCTGAAGATCTAAAAACTGCTCAAGAGAATTTTTAAAAAGTCTGAAAGTCAAAAACAGAGATTTATGAATACAATGAGCTGTATTAGGGCATGGGTCTTTGAGACTTTGTTTCCTTTATTGTGTTATGTAATCTCAGTCTTTGAAGATATTCAGAATTTGACAGGACAAGGCTCTGTGCAACCCAATCTAGCATCAAAGTTTGCCCTGCTTTGAACAGGACTTGTGATTTGGTGACTTTCTGAGGTCCCTTCCAACCTGAATCAGTCCATTATCCTGTGAGTATATTTTCATTTTGTGCTTTTCTGGTGTCTTGTTTGTTTGTTTTTGTTGTTGTTTTCAGTTGTTTTCTTTTCATCATTTCTGTTACCCAACGGTAACCAGAGCAGTAAGTGAGAATCTCTTGCTCTTTCTATTGTTGTCACTAATTTGTTACTAAGCATTTAAGTTTTTAACTTACCCATCCGCAAATGAATCTCTTGGCTCTTATGCTTCTTTCTGTTTCAGAGGTTCCAAAGTCATATGTATGGAACACAGTAATAGAAATTGTGTTACAAAACTGTAGCCAGATAGTTTGGGATTTAAGTATTTTCTGGTGAGATAACCATGCAATTTAAATTCTGTTTACAGATGTGTGGCACAATGTAGCAGTAATTTAGAGTGGGAATCAGAAAACATGAAGACCTGTCCACAGCAGTCTGTGCCATGGTTAGCAGTTCTAGGCTAGTGTCAAATGAGATGCCATAGCTTGCATCTTAGGTGTAATTGTGATGTTTTCTTTTGGTCCGATAGGCAGGAAAAGGTGTCAGTATTTGCTAGCTGAATTATTCACTGAGCATTATCATTTAATTTCTCTTTTCTTTGCTAGTGCTATAGTATTTGGTGATATAATGTTGGGTTGTCAATCTACTGCCAGGTCTTCTGTTGAAAATCTTCAGAATAATTAGTTTGTTGGATATTAGATAAATTAATTTGCCTAGATTTCTGAATGTGTTCTTTGTCACTTTCAGTGCTGTTCATGACTGGAGCAAAAGTAACAATGAACAAAGTGCAAGTTTTGTGTTTCAATGGAAGCCATGGGAATATCAGATGCTCTTCCTCCTATTGTTTGTAATTTCAAAGTTAGCATTCAATTAACTTGTGTCAGAGATTGAAAGACCACATGAGAGGAACATCTTAATCTGCAGTGGGTCAGTAGCTGATTTCTGCCAGCAATTTTTTTTTCTCTTACAATTTAAAATTGTTGCCTTTTATATTTATAGTTCTTGCAAATGCAGTGACAGTTTACAGTGTTTTAAGTCACAGTGAACCAACAGGAATCCAGCACATATGGAACCTAACAGGGCAACCTCCTGTAGGTGTCCCTGCTTGAGCAAGGGGTGCTTGGACCAGATGACCTCCAGAGATCCTGCTAAATTCAGCCATTCTGTGATTATGTGAATACCTTACTATCAGCATGTAACATGCAGAAAGTATTGTAGCAGAGCCTCCTTTGTTGAAAATACCTTTTTTTGTTGCATTCTGTTTACTAATATTTTCACTTTGCTATACCAGATAATTTTGGGTGTTTGGGGACTGGTAAATGAGCTTTCTGGTTTCTGCTAGGGTAGGTAAAATAGTCTTGACAATTCAGGTTTCTTTCAAAGTACTGACATACTCTACCATACCCCGCTGATCAGCAGGCATTTAGGAAGCTATGCAGACTTCTAGTGAGGAAGCACGTGGACAGCTGTATTCAATGTTGACATGCACCTCTATGCTTTCTTTTCATTATTCCTGGCTGTGATAGCTCTGTGAAGGAAGGTGAAGGATGAATGGAACTCAAAGTGTTCAGTGTAGCAAGGAAAAAAAAATAACATTTTTTTTTTGTATTTCTCACTGAAGAGGAAAATTCATGATTTCTATTCATAATCTATAAGTTTATGAGTTTATATCACATTCTAAATTCATTCTAAATGGTAAATGACAGATGGCTTAAGACCAAACAAATAGCACAAAAGTAGAAGTAAAACATAATCTCCATTTGATTATGAAAATCTAATTCACCTATTCCCTGAACCGTGGCACTCCATTACCTGGCGTACTTCATTACTTCTGAGAGCTAAGCTGAAAGCTGGAGCAACATAGTCAAGTTATGTTTCTGCTTTGCTGAGATCATGCAGAAATCATCAGTATTACAATACTCTGCATATTGGAGTAAAAGTCAGTAAATTTCTTGTTAAAAGTGTTGATATTTAATTTGCCAAATTGCCTTAATTTAAAAGCAAATATATTATTTTATTTATGTTCCAGACCATTTGAGTTTAGTAAACAGTCTGCAATTCACATTGTACTGCAGGAAGGATTCTGTGTTTGTTTCTCAACTGATTAGGAACACAAATCACAACATTCACAAATGAATTAATTAATTCAAAATTTGCCAAATTGTTTTTGAAAATTAATATTTAGCAGATCTGCTCCTTTTCCACTCATCTATTAACAGGATAAATCCAGGGAATAGATCAAGATCAAGACTGTTCTTGACTTTGATAAGCCATATTCAGTGAAAAGTGATGTAAAAGAAGCAAAGCTTCAAAACATAATCATATGACCATAACGTTTTCCCCATAGCATTGTAACAGTTCTATAACATTGTGCTTTTCACATCATCTTTTTCTTTTTGCACTGTGCTGCTTCTTAGAGTGTTAAAGAATATTCTGATTTGTCATTCACTAGACTCTAGGATCATAGCATGCTTTTTCTCCTAAGAAAGAACAAAACACACATTTTTATGAAAAAAAAAAGTCTTTGAAGGATTTTTACATTCTAGAAACAATTTAGTTTTCTTATCATGTCATTCTGCATTGTAGGCATAAACAATCCACATAAAGACTATTTTCTTATCTACATTTAATCATTTAATCTCTTGTGGTACATAGTATGATTAGAGTTGCATTTTTAATATGCCACAGAATTAATCACATATGCAACATGGATTAATTATGAGAGAATTCATACTAAACACTGAAAACATTTTTTTCTACTGCAGAGAACACCACTTTCACCCAGGTACATTGGTGAAATATTGTTTTGTCAGCAGGACAGAAATAGAAGACTCAAATGAAATGAATTTTATAAATTTGAAGATGTTTAAAAAGCACAAATAATTACAGCATTGCCCAATATCTGGTATCAGATACACTGGTTTAAATCAGGGGAAATTTAATGGAAACTAGTGACATTATTTCTGCTTCACTTCATGTTGACCAAAAGAAAAAGAAAAAAATCTGCATTAAGTAAAATGAAGACTTTCTGAGATCTTTAGTGAAATCCAGTAAACCTCTCTAATGAAAAAATGGAGAGATGAACAGATCCTAGAAGCCAAATTTATGTTTATTTTCATTTTTACTGGTGCTGCATATCTGGTACAGAGTTGCAAACGAAGAGATGAGATACTATTATCATGTGTAAGCTGGCATGTAGGTGCATGACATATCATAGGGTCCTTCTCCGTCATGTGTGCAGACTGGTGAACTGGCTGGTGGTCCAGTTTAGATGCTGTACCTTTTCTGTGACATGTCCTGCATGGTAGTCTAGCAGAAGGTGTTCCATCTACCAGGCTGATGTTGAAGAAGTAGGCTGATACCTGATTTTGTTTGAATGCAACATAAAAGAAGATAATCTACAGCCATTGCTAGTACTCTTACTCTTCCTGTCTAGGAAGATTTCCTAACTCCTTCCATATCCATCCTCAATAATCATGTGTACTCATCCACCTGAAGGCTCACCTCCATGCCCAAGCAGCTGAATGGTGTCTGATCACTTCCCGCAAACAGGTGCTGGTGCTCATGGTATGTTATTTCAAGCCATCCCGGCTCAAATCCAGGTAAAAATAATTTTAACTGAATGTGACAGGGAAATCTGGGGTGAAAGGCGTGGCTCAGTTGCATAGCTCTAGGCTGGTGTACCACCTGCTGGCAGCCCAGAAGGCTGTAGGTCTCTCGAGGATCTGGTGTCAGCATGGCTAGCTCCATGCAGATGCTTGGATAGCCCAGTGGATATGAAATTTTTTTGTCAAAGGAGGGAACAGATGCTGTCCTTCCCAACCTTATTTCAATCATTTCCTATTAAGACAGCAGAGATGGTCAAGAAAAGTTCACAAGATACATTTTTTAAACCTTCCTGCTTGTCCTCTAGCTTTTGAGGCTGTATCCCTTTTTACACATATTTCTGCATCAGAACTGGTCTTTGGTTGAGAACAGATATGGACTAGTTTGTCTTGAGGTAGAAGCTGATCAAGGCGTATGAATCTGAAGACATATCTAAAATGAATACTATTTTGTAACTATTTGTGTTTGCTTATGGCAGCTATACAGAAATCTTTAAATACCATGGAAAGTTCACAGCAGTTCCCTTTCTGTCTTTCAGGTTAGAGTATTGTATTGGGTTTATGTGGCAAGGTTTTAGCAGCAGGGGGGCAGCAGGAGTGACCTCTGTGAGCAGAGCCCAGCAGCTGCCCCATGTCAGATCAGAGCCAGATCCAGCCAGCTCCAAAAGGGAACCAATGCTGGCCAGAGCCGAGCCAGGGAGTGACACTGGTTGGGCCTCTGGGGGAGCAGATTTAAGGAAGGGGAGGAAAAAAAATGCTGTGCAACAGCAGCTGAGAGAGCAAGCAGTGAGAACCAGCCCTGCAGACCCCCAGGTCAGTGCAGAAGGAGGGCAGGAGGTGCTCCAAGCATGCAGCAGAAGTTCCTCTGCGGCCTGTGGAGAGCCGGGGCAGAGTGGCCATGAAGGAGCAGCGGGGACGAAGCAACAGGGACTGACCGCAGTCAGTTTCTCATTGCTCTAGCCTGTTAGTAGCAGGCAATAAATTATACGAATCTCCCTATGCTGAGGCTGTTTTGCCCATGATGATAACTGGTGAGTGATCTCCCTGTCCTTCTCTCAATCCTGGAGCCCTCTCCATTCTATTTTCTCCATTTTTCTTTTTTTTTTTCTCTCTGAGGGCAAAGAGCAAGAGTGTTTGTGGTGGAGCTCGGCTGCCCAGCTGGGTAAAGCCACCGCAAGTATCCAGACTGACGTACCTCAGTATCAAAAAGTCTCCCAGAGAACCTCTCAGGTAGAAAAGCTGCTGTCAATTTAATATCTTGACAAGAAATAGAGAAGTCCTGTGTGACATACAATAAAGGATTATATACAATCGAGAATAAAAACTCCTTTTAATCTTTTAGTAAATCGTTTAAATTTAAATGCCTCTAATTTAGGGCAATTATGCAAATATTTCTTCAATGAACACCATGGTATGTTTAATGTATTCCATTAATGCAAACTTCACTCCATTTTTGTCTGATATGATTGAGGCTGTCACTTAGCATGGAAGGTATTCAATAAAACTGGAGTGTTTGCACAGAGTGCTAAGTATGTTCCAGTACCTGGTGAAGCTAGAAATAAAAAAGTGTGGAAAAGGCTGGGCAATCAAATCCCATTGTACTTAACAAAGAATAGCATTATTATAGTTTTTTTAAATAATCTTTTTGGTGGAAAAGTTTAATTTTAAAAAGAAAAGGGGGGATGCTAAGCAATATATTGTGCGTGTATGCTTTTCATGTTTCTGCTTTAAGTGCCATCAATACATCCTAATCTTTTTTGTGATATTTTTTCTGTTTCTGTGACTTGTCATTCTTTAGTTGTTAGTTATATCACTTCTGACATCTCAATCACTGTCATAATTGGACTTTTTTGGAGCCTTCTGTCACTTCTGCCTAACTGCAGAAGGGTTTTTCGGCACTTCAAATCAGGTGTGTGTAAGCTTGAGGAAACATCTCTCTTTGTGTCCAAGACTTAATATATTACTTCAGAATGTGTTAGTTATTTTATAGTCAACATTAAAATACAATATCCCTGTTTCAGGTGGCTTTGACTTTTGAGCAAGCAATAAATAGCTAAAAGATCTGTTGGAATGAAAGCACCAGAAAGGTCTTCTACATTTATTGACACATCTTCTGTTTGCTAGCAGAGTTCTTCAAGATACGGACTTTTTCTAGGAAAGCTTCAGAAAGCTATGTCATTTGCAAAGGTACAGGGGAAGTGAGTGATGGTAACAGATGACAACATTTAGAACAAACATTTACATGGTAAAGGAAAAAAAGATCGTAAAAGAGACAACATGAAGTTTCCCCACAACAAATGTAAATTTTTTTTGCCTGGGGAAATTATTATTTTTTTTTTCCTGAAAGAAAGCAAATTTCCTGTGGTTTATATGCAATTCTTCTGTAAATGTGTGCAGAAGGCATGAATTCCATAGAATTGCCTGTTCCACAGTGAAATATTGTTCTGAGTCTATAAATCAAGCCTGATTCAAAATCAAGTATTTCATTCTTAGACAGAAAAAAATGGAAAGGAAAATATAAATAATAAATAAAGGAAAATGGCTTAAAATGGCTTAAAGTTTAGAGGGAACACTACAGAGATTAGTTCAAGGATATCTATGATAAAGTTTTTGTCCTTTTTTAAATAGACTCTTTCTTTTTTCTGTGTAATAATTCTATCTTTTAGATTTCAATAACATGAAATAATAAAAAGGTGCATCTGTTCCCATCATACAGTATGTCCAAGATATTTCCTAGTTGTAATCACTGTTGCTTTTTAAAGGACCTTATGGGAAAAACTGCAGACAAGTTTGAATTATAGCTAGTTCACAACAATCTCCAGTTGATTCACTCATCCTTACTGCCCTCTCCAATTGCCTGAGAAGGAAAAAATAATGGTCTAGGCTTGTGCTGGAAACACAAGTACCCTCTGGGCACTGTGTCAGCTAAAAATCCCAAGGGATGAAACTGGCATGATGTAAACCACATCAGAAAGCTGCTGTAAATCTAATTCGAAAATGGTATTCTGGAAAGACGCTGAAGGGAAAAGGCCAATTTTCTCTAATCAAGAAAATGAGCGTATCAGGAGGAAAACAATAACAACAAACAAACAACGACAAGAAAAAAGGGGGAACCTTCATGTTTGAAGAGTACCTTCAATTCCTGGAAAGAGCAATGAGATAGACTGGGAGAGTGCTCAACAGTACAAGAGAATAAGCCTTCTACTTAATATGTTCAGGATAACCTAAAAGGTATATTATAGATGTTCTAAATTGAGCTAGAGTGAAACAGAAGGAATGGAAAAGGAAATTAATGAAATTATGTATTTTTCTCCTTCATATAATTTTTTACTCAAAGACACGAAAGTGACAGTGGCTGCTGTGGAGGCTGGAGGGTGTCAAGGTGATGATTTGTACAACACACTCCCTACTGGTGCTATGGCCACTGCCACTTGGACCAAAGCAGAACTCCTATCCCTCATTCAGGAGAGAAGTACCGCAGCATTACAGCCAGAAAGAACATTTCTCCTCTGTCACTTTTGTGTCTACATTATTCTGTGGGACAAAACTTTAAATGATGATGAAATCCTCTTCTGCATGCCACTGCTCCCTGTTTCTTTGCTGTTCCTTTGCTGGGCTCTGGTAGCTGGCAGTATACACCACCCATTGTTTTCCCAATGAAGTCTTCTCCTACCCAGATTTCACTTAAAGTTTTCTGAAAACCTCACTATTCTGGTATGAGCTTCCTGGTAACAATCCTTCTGGGCAGATATATGTAATGATACGGTGAAGTGCAGAAACTGCTTAGAGAACATACAGGGTATATGTTCCAAAAGATCTGCAAAATGGCAGCTGCTTGTCCAGGCATCTCCCCCACCCCATAAAAGACATCCAGGCTGCGATTTTCAATATTTGGGTGACTTTATTAAGAGATGAAAACTGATTGGCAAAGTCGCTTGGATGTTTTAAATTAGCAAAGGTGGGCATCACACAGCTTATGTGCTGAAACTCTTTCCAGCTAATGTCAGATATACTTAGGTTTTTATTAATTTAGGTAGGTTAGTAATTTGTGAAAAATGTCTGCAAAATGTAAAAACAGCTGTGGCTCTAAGTAGAGGATTCTGGGTAGTAATTAATAGAGGCATTATTTAGGGCTGAGAGTACTCAACAGCTGAATAGATTTGATTCTGTAAAACATGAATTCAATTAATATATTTGTCTTACATTTTGGCCACATTCAAGTGGGTTGAGCAGAGCAAAAGGCACAGCAGCTCTATTTTTCTAGTCAAAGCACTTATTTTAGTGGCAGCTGCTCTAATTAAGGATGTCTGGGTAAATGCAGCTTTCATGCTTTGTTAAAAGAAAACATTTTCTTAATGCTACATTTGGATTTATCATGCCTACATACAATGGTACAGATGGACGAGTCCTTGGGCACCAACATCTGAGACTTTCTGCAGTGATTCAGCTGTCCTGAGCTTTCAGCACCCAGCTGTGGAGACAGAGGATTTGGTGGCTCTCAGATAGCATAAAAGGGCAGGGGGCTCCCAACAGTTTTAGGGTTCTCAGTTAGGCAGGCATTGCCCTCTGGGAAGAGAGGGATTTGCTCTAGCAGCTTCAGCTCATCCAGCTGCTTTCCATCAGTGTTAGGAGACAAGGACAGAAAATGATAAGAAAGGAAAGTTTATTTTAGAACCTATGCAGAATTGGGTTTTCAGGTGGGTTTCCAAGAGAAGGGGGAACTTTTCAAGGAATGTTTCTCCCCACATTTTGAGCAAGTTCTAAATCTCTAGAGATGGAGAACAGTAAAGGTGGATTTTACATCAGTTTTGAATGATGACTACATAGGGCTTATTTGAGTAACTGACATCTAACAGAGAAACTCTGGTTAAAATTTCTAGTCACTTCTGAGTTAGAAAAAAATCCTTGAACTAATTCCTTGTCAAAAGAAAACTCAGAAATGAACATAGAATTCCAACTCTTTCAGCCTAATATCTTAAAGACATTTTTTCAGATCCAAGATTCACATCTATGGCTCTAACAGCATATAATCCCAGGTTGACCAGGAACTTTCCTCTCCTTTTCCTCATCTTCTTGTTTTTCAGACTAGCTCCTAACCATTTTCATAGGATAACCTGTCTGTAATTGTCTCAGCTCCAAAACAGCTGAAACGTAATCCTTGTTTGCTTCCACAGCTGCACTTTTCTTTCTAACTGACTTTGTGTTTATGGAGCACCAGGGACTGCAATTTTCTTGCTTTTGTTGTTGTCTTTTCCATTTTTTTTTCCCATCATATTCTTCCATCATATTCTTAACTCTGTGTTCAAGGACAAACCTGGATACGGCTAGCAATAGCTCTTGATGATAAACTTGTAGAGTAAAGCCCAAATGGCAGAGGGTCCCTTAAAACTCCTAAGAAGATGTGATAAGCACCAGAGACAATAAACATTTATGTTCTTAATGTCCCATTGAAATACTCTGATAACCCAATCAAACCATTGTAGGACCTTGGGATTATATTTGTTGCCCAGTGAATAAAGTATAGATTGATTTTCTTTTTTTTCATATATAATGTCATTTGGACTTAGAGGAGACCAAATGACATCTCTGATCCGCATCCTAAACAGAGCAGTAAATGTCACGGACCTTTTGAAAGCTCTCTGCTCTTAAACATTTCTGCTTTGCTAGTTCAACATGGATTTATGTGCCAATTTCTGAAGAATCAATTTCCAATATGAACAGGAGGATGTTGAAGCACAACAGTCTTTGGATTGAGAAGAGGTGAAATATAGATATGGTTAACTGTTAGCAGTGCCAATACTGAAAACTTCTTCCCCCACCCCTAATACACAGTCACTAGCCCTACAGGTCAGACTCTGACAGGTCATCCTGAACTCGGGTCCTGTAGGTAGGGATATAGTCAAGCATATCTAATTGCACTTTTTCTTCTGTCAGGAATCAAAAGGGATAACACAAAGATTTTATTTTTTTAATTATTATTATTCAATTCCAGAAAATACAGAGCTTTACAAAGGTGTTGGGGCTTGGCAGATTTAAAAAAAAAAAAAAAAAAAAAAAAAAGAATTATTCTCCATAGAATTATTGTGACAGACTTACAGAAACAGAGTGGAAACAAAAAAATAATCATGGAGCAGTATTTCTTCCAGCTAAAGAAGACCATGATTTCCAATGCCATCAGTTTGATAAGTCATATACTGAATATATTCTAAAGAATGATATAATCAGTTTATATTACTTTTGTAGAAAACCATGGAATGTATAGAGATAAACATAATAGGACCTGTCCCAGCCTCTCTTATACCATATTTTTTTCTATTTGTTAGTTTGGGCAGCATCAGAAATTAATCAGATATCCTCAAGATTTCCAAGTTTATTTCACCTCCTTCTCTCTGATTTCACCTGTAGTTCCAGAGCTGTTCACTGAAGTGTTCTTGAGGACTTTTCCTAAATGGTTGTCATTCTGAACAGCTCACAGCACAGCACCCCAGATTAATACCTCTCAGTCTAGAAGTGATGCTTAAGGAGAAGAGGAGAATCCCTAAAGTGCTGTACACTCTCCACTGAGATTGAAAAACTGTAGCAGAATTGCTCTGAAATTAACTTTTGTTCAATGCCTTACTTTAAGACCTTTCATGATAAAACTTGTGCTTTCTTTATTGCACTGTCTAGATTTCAAATGTCCATGGCCATTGTTCCCAAATAACCCTCTCTTTTGCAGATAAAATTTCATTCCCCTCCTTTATGTTTCTACAGAACCAAACAAATGGATCACAATTGTACTAAAAAAAAACTTATTTGTTTAATATAGACAGATCCAATCCAAAGCACTGAGGCAAAACAAAACACAAAACAAACACACCTTTATAACCTTTAACATTCTTCTTGGGAGAGCATAACTGAAATTTCCTATAACAGTTTACCATGCAGATGTATTAACTGAGATTTGTTAATTCTGAAAGGTAAACTGTTCACATTTTTGTTTTTCTCTCTTGAAAATGGCTCTTCATCAAGGAGAAAACTGAATTTCACTTAACATTTGAACTGAATATGTAATCTTAAAACTTTCCAAACTCATAGCAGTCACTTATCTAGCAGAAATGCAAGAAAGTAATACTACACTGTGCTATAAGTGTTTTTATCTCTATCTGGATTAGGAACATATGTACAATTAACCAAACGTTACAACCAGTTCTGAGTAATTGATTTTACTTAGTCATTGTGTAAGCAGTCAGCAGATAAATATATAGATATATTACCTCTGTAGTTATTTTATTAGAGTCTAGATTCGGGACAAAGAAAGGGATTGCTTATTCAGTGGTAAAAAATGCTTTCTGTGTTATGATCTATATTCTGTAGACAGTTTCCTACAGAAATAATAGCCTATCCAGATTTCTTTAACTTTTGATTATGTGATGGTTGACTGACTACTGTCTGTTTGCGGCAGACCTGACTCTGAAGAAAGCAAGCTGTGTATCCCTTGTGTGTTTGTTTTTCTCTCTCTAAAAGGAACATTTCCGAAAACATATAGCGTCTGCAGAACAGATTCACACTTCTCCTCTGATCTCAAGTCACTCCTCCTGACAAATACAAGGTACTGGCACACCAACAATACCCTCAAAAGGAAGGAGTAACTTTGTGTTTCAAAGCACCAGTTCTGTGATGTGTGCCTGATAGCCAGGAGTAATTAAAAGGGAGAAGAAAGTCAGCGAGATCATGCTCACGTGCTTGAATTGGTGTTACCTAGGTACATGAAATTAATGAATTTCACCTTGATTTATCTCAAGGTATACAAGAAGCAAAGCAGGTTCATTCCTGACTGCATAGAAGGAGTCTTGTGAGCAAAGTTGGCTCAAAGTTTTCCAGCACGTTAATGGCAATTGAATCCATTCACCCCAGCAACAAGAAGAAAAGAAGGGATCTTCACCATGCAGACCTCCCTTTTCCTGGCTGAGGGCTGGAGCACCCCCACCCCCTGCTGGGGTGCAGCACACCCAACATAGAGGTGGTGCAGCCGTCCTCCATCCTGCATCCCGCTGCTGAGCCTTCTGGGAACCTGTGGAGCTGGGGGTCAGGAGTGTGAAAAGGGTACAGGGAATGCAGAATTGAAGGCTCTGTTAACCCTGCACCACTTTTTGCTTTGAAAAATCCCTCATCACAATCAATATGTGCAATTTAGAACAAAGCTTTTTAAAAAGCTGATCTTTTCATACTATAAAATATTAAGAACAGCATCACACATCCTGAAAACGAATCAGTTATTTTTACTTTAATTTAGTATTGCCTGACTAACAAGTGCCTCTGTCTATATTCATTTACTCGAGGTAGGCTTTAGGAGGCACATAAAGCGTTGCTACTGAAGACCTTTGTGATTAACTGTGGGCTAGCAATATAGTAGTTTCCCAATGCTGTTCCCTTGCTGCGCAATAACTTACAAGTTCAAGCTTAATAACGTGGTCTCCAAAATAAGCTCTTGCGTGTGTCAGGAATGTCTTGGCAATAACTGCAGCTCTCTTGGTGTGCTGCAGTAGTATAATGATAGCCAATTTTTAGACTTCCCTCATGCTCAGAATTACTCTGATCTCTATGGTCTGTCTATTAGACAGCTACTGGTTCCTAGAAAGACAAAATGATGTCACTAAGCCATCTCTTCCATGCTGTCCTTTGCAGCCATAATAGAGAGGCCAATGAGGCAAAAAGCTGCTGTCCTATCCAGATATTTCCCTAATGTGACAGTATCTTCCAGTTGGGCCAGAACTGTTTTGATGCATCTTAAAATATCCCCAGGACTGAGGAGGGTCTCAAAAATAAACAGGGGAAGTGCTGCTATTATGCAGAAATCAGTAGCAAAAGAGATCTCTTCCAGTGCTTTCTCAAACCTCCATGTCACAGCATCTCAGAAAGGCTGTGGGGCAAAGGACCTCTGGAGGCTGTCCGGTCCAACCCCCTGCTCAAGCAGGGCCACCCAGAGCAGGTTGCTCAGGACCATGTGCAGGCAGCTTCTGAAGATCTCCAAGGAGGGAGACTCCACAGCCTCTCTGGGCAACCTGTTCCCTACTGAAGTTCACATGACACCACGTCCTACTGAAGTTCACAGGCTTCATAGCACAAAATCATCACTACCAAACAGGCTCCATTAACCTTAAAACGTATGTGGTATAGTTATCTGTCAGAATAATTTCCATACAAACTTCAAATGGTGGCAAGAATTGGTAAAAAAGCCATAAAATCTTTTGCACTTACCAGGACTGAATGTCCTGGTTACTGACTGTATTCCACATGGTGAATCCACCTGGAGGCCAGGCAGTTACGGAGTAGGTAGCACTTCAGTGACCCAAAATGCCACCTGTGTTTATTGTGAGATGCCATTGTGTGCTGACTGTTTGCAAGGCAACACATTGAAAAGGAAGGCTTCATATAAACAAATAGCTCAGGGATGGGTCTTTAGCTAGCATAAACGTGCATTGCTCCAGTTACCCCACAGGATCTCTGCTAACTTCTAAATTTGGTAATCAGACTATTTTTTTCAGTATTTATTTAGAAAAAGATATAGTAGTAACTGCAAAAAGCTTTTGTAGACTAGAATATTTGAAAAGACAATCTGGGAACTGAGCGATGTCAAAAAAAAACACACCTGGTACATCATTCATAAAAGGAATTCCCGAAATGATTAAGGGTAGAAATATGGAAAAACTGTCTGATGACATCAGGTAAATATATGTAGAATAACACAAAATGTTTTAAGAGTCTCTGTAGTAGCACAAAATAATTTTTTTCAAATTTTATGTGTGTGACAACTTTATTAGTGCTAACAGACCTAAAGGATTGATTCGGAAGCCTGAGGAATAAGGTTCCTTCCACAAATGACCTACAAATAAGTGTAAAGCTTCATTAACTGAGTGCAAGTCCTGGACTTCTCTTTTCATTTAAAACCTAAAATGATTTGCACCAAAGTTCCTCTTTTGATTTCCCCCCTGAAATATTAGGAAGAACACTAGTACCCAGAAGGCAAGATAAAGACAGCTGTGCTGACATTTAAACTGGCAAAACACTGCAGTGGGAATGCACTGCCCTGGAGAAATTTATGAAATGTGCATATCCAGATTAAGTATATTCTTTTTTATTGTTTTGGACTGTCTCTGAAGCTGCTGGAAATGCTTAACTGCTTACCTATTAAATGAATGTGTTTTGTCTGTGGGGAAGGCTTCTCATGAAAACAGAGACCCAGCAAATAAGTAAGCAAAATAAAACTCCAGAAAATGATAAACATTAATTCAATATGTATATTAATTTATTTCAGCTGTCCTAATCAGTCACAGTAATAGCAGATGCATGTTCTTATGTATCTTGTATTCTTAGTGTTATTTGTACACACTGGAATTGTTTTATGGAGGTTGTCTTTTTTTTTTTTTACTAGTTATTACATACACATGAAATTGAAATATGCTTTCCAGGGACAGTTCATACAGATTAAGAGCACACATTCAAGGAAATGCATTGGAAGTTGTTGTGCAAACACCAGTGATGTGACCTGTTTGAAGAGATAAACGCCTGACTTGGCTTCATGCTATGAAACTGTTGATAAATGACAGCTGGTAGGCTGGCATTACTGGATGATGAGAATTAAAGGAGGTGATAAGGAGTTGTTGTGCCTCCCATTGGGTTGCAGGCTGGCAGAACAAGTTAGAAGAAAGGAGAAATACAAGGAAACATGCTTATTTTCTTGTATTTTGATTAGCTGGTAGAGAAGGATGTTGCCACCTTTCTTAGACAGTGTTTGCCTTTGGGACATAAAAATAGAGAGACTGGGATAATTGTGTTAGAAGGAATTAAATTTACTGTGATTGTTATTACCTCAGAAACTAGTAGACTCCTATAAACACCGTGACATCAGTGGGAATGCACTGATGTTTTTATGGAAGACATGCAAAACTGGCCAAATCAAAGAGAAAAAAACACTTATTCCAGCATCTCCACAAGCTCTGGGTAAATCCTGAACAGCTCCTGGAACATCAGCCTTCTACTGCTGCTGTGTGCCTTCAACCTCCAGTCACGTTTTCTTGCTTTGTTTTGGTTGTCTTTCCTTTCATCTTGCATCTCCAAAACATTTGGCTTAACCACTCTCCACCCAACAGTTACCACTGTATCCCTGTAAGTAGAGGCAATTTTTACTGGGACGGTTCTTGCTTGATTAGTCCCACCACCAGATCTGTGTGCCTCCAAAAGGAAAAATGCCAAAGAGAATGAGCACTACACAGGGAAAGGGGCTTGTCCCAGCTTTCTTTTTCTCTTTCTTTGTGAGCACTGAGCTTGTGCTATCTGCTGGGAACCAGGAGGGCACTCCAGCAACGAGAGTGAGAGATCTAGAACAGATTTTTTTTCAACCTGTGCATTGCAGGATGCTGGGAATATGTGGAGTACTTTCAGAAGGGTCTGGGAAAGATGCCTTCAATGAGATTATTGTCTCCACACATCAATTTCCTTGTCATTGCAGCCATACCTCCTCTGGAAAACTGAGCAGGCACTGCTGGTCTAAAAAGGTTGCACGCAGCAGGGCTTCAGCCTTTGACTCCATCTTTTACCACTGAAAAGTGAGATAAACTCTTAAATGAAGGTGTTACCATTTAACCTCCAAAAACGCAGTGACAAATCTAGCTGATCTTCTTTCTGAACAGATTCTCTGAAACTGAATGGTTGTCTCTTCATGCCACAACACCTGCATGGGCAATAATGGACATTACTTGCGAAGAAGGTAGTCTGCTTTGGAATCATTTTAAGTGTCCCTGAATGAGTTTTTGGATGTGGAATTGTATTCCCTCAGGTCAATCTGCTTTACATGACTCAAAATACATTCTGCCTTCTGAATATGAGAAATATTCCCAACATAAAGAAGTTGGGGAAAGGGAATGGTACCTTCAATGTGCTTTCTCTGTCTCTCTCTAGTTCTTCAGATGCTCTTACATCCAGCTGAGAGCCTTTGTCTCTTCATAAGGAATTTGTCCAGATCGAATTCCCAGAAGGGCTATGTTCAGGTCTTGCTGGGGTTCAGCAGTGAATCCATCTAGCTGAGAATAAATCTCATTAGTTTATAGCAAAATACTGCCACCTACAATAGCAGCGAGGAACAAATAAGGCAAACACACTGCCTCCCACTGAATGTCAATTTTCTGAATGCAGATTAGGGCATGTTATTTCATTGGATTTTCTGTGTCTATTCACCTGTTCAGAAAAAGGTGTTCATTGATGTGAGCACTCATATACATTTATTCAAGACAAAAGGCTTTGCTTTTTTCTGCTGCATCAAGAGGAGCAGTGTATGCAATCTAGAGATGCTGTTCTCCCTTCTGCGATCACATGGTAATTTCTTTTTAGAACAGGCAGAAATAAACAAAATGATCATTTAAAGTACATGCACCTCTATGTAAGCATTTTTCAGAAACACATTAGAAGTAAATGTTATTTTCCCACCTCCTTCGAGGTGGCTAATTCTTTAGATTGTGTGCAATAGTATCAATAATGCATTTAGCTGCTTGGATAAGATTATGTTCTGTAAAATTAAAAATTTAGAACTGTATATTTGACAGCTGGGATTTCACAGCTGGCATTTTATTAGAAAAGGACTTTTATTTTTTATTTTTTTTCAAGTTACTGCTCAGTAATATAATCCTCAGAAAATTAAAGGATCCCATAAGTGTTCATTTGCACGAGCTGTATCTAATACACTAGAACCTTATCTACATGGCCAAAGCAGAAGTGATAATGAGTATGTTGCAGTATATCCAAAAATGGCAAATCCTATTCGGTCTCCAAAAGTTGTTTAATGGAAACATAATGCTAGAAAGATGAAGTAATGTACCATTTCTTTAGGAACCGTTGACAATTCATACTGCCCTTTTTTTCACCTGGCAGAGGGAGAGCTGGATGAGACCTGGTGGTGGGATGGGGGAAGGCCTTTCATGGGAGGCCATGAGGACAAGCTCCTGTCAGGAGCCTGGGAAGTGCCAGGAGAGAGGGAAAGAGATGAGATGGGTTGGTCCCACCCTACTGCAAAACCTTCAAACCTTATGTTTCTGTGATACTAGCATCAACCTGTGAAATAGCTCATCAAATGTCATTAAAAACCAGGGAGCAATTGCTATTTATCTTACCTGCCACATTGTCTGGCAGAGAATATGGGATGAAGAGAACGCTTACTGGGAAATTGTCCCTTCCCTTTGGGAAATCCCTATTTGCCTGATAGCTTTGAAATATTGTGCAATGTACAACTCTGGTGTTGATGTTTAGCCCTGCTCTGATGTGGTTATCAAGGCATACCTGGGCCCATAACAGAGGAGGTTCTCCTGGTTTTATGCTCCTGCAGAGTCAGATGGGGATCACTGCTAAGTTCAATAGCAGATGGATCTGCCTCCATGGTCTTTTTGTTTATCTGTTTGTTGGATTTAAGCAGTATGTTCTTCTCTCATTTTTCTTCCTAGCACTCAGGCTCACTTGCTGGCTCTTACCTCATTTCACGCATTCAGTCAGCGTGAGCTGGCTACGGACTGTGTGCGGAGCTGGGCTGGACTCAGTGGCACTTTCTTGAGCCTGACCACATGTGCTTGGCAGATGATCACCATCTTTAATTAGAAGCTGCTCGTGGCAGGAATGCTCATCACTGGTATTGCTGTACACAGCTGGAGCTGGCCTCCCAGGGTACGCAGCACACGACAGAGCCTCAACACGCTCAGTGCAGGCCTCACAGCCTGCCATACCCTGCCTGCACACCAACCCGGGAGCAGGCTCTTGGGCTGGTGGTGGGAATCAAGCCCAGCACACCTCCTGGACAGGCTCCATCTGCAGACACAAAAACCCCTGAGGTTCTGCAGAGCCTTGTGCCCAGCTCCTAGCTTTAGCCCAGATGTGGCAGTCACTAAAAACTTGACGGGTTTTGACTGCTCCTGAACCCCTGGGTCAGCTGAAGTGATCAAAAAAAAAAACATTTGGGTGACTACGAAATATTCTAGAAGTGGGTGTGGATTTAGGAAAGAATGACAAACTCTTCAGATAAAAGTTTTATCTCGCTCTAGCAAAAAAAGAGGCTTTTACTCCTTTACTTTCTTTTCTTCTTTCAGTTTTTATTCCCAAGTAGCTAATCAGAAATTATTTCCAAATGTGTATCACTACTCAGCACGTGGCTTGCAGTTAGAAATAAGCTTTTAATTGAACTTCCATGGAAAATTACTGTTCAGAAAATTCAGAAAAATCATTTTTTTAAATAAAACTTAACTCTCTAGCTAAACTGAAGATGATGTCCCCCACTTCTACCTAAACACTGACTTCTTCATGTTCTAGATTGTTTCCTGCTCCTGAAGATTTGAATTTATCAGGAAATAGTCCTCAAGAACATAATTATACACTATTCAGTCACAAATTTCACTCAGTCAATATAAATACATATATTCGTTAACCAGTCTTGCAGAATATCTTTGTTAAGATTTAAGAAATTTATGATCTTGTAAAGGAGGGAAAATATCTCTACATTTATTTTTCTACATTACTGCAACATTTAAAACATACCTGTGGGAACCACTGCTCCTTTCATTAATTTTTCATCATCAGGACTCTTTAGATGTGGTCCAGATGAATGCAGACCAGGTGATGAGTGCAGACATGCTACCTGTGTTACCTGTGATCTGTGCTCCCTGCGAACACTGCTGCGAAGAGCACATCATAGATCAGGCTGCCTACTGATCTTATACAGCCTTCCTGTGCCCTGCTAACAAGGAACAGGCTCAATATGTGTCAGCAGACTGTCAGCAGATATCATGTTAAACATTGTGGGATGTGTAGCAGAAAACTTTACACAGTCCATCCAGGGAAAAAGCTGCTCAGTTAAAGGCTAACAAAAGCACAAGTGTTACCATGTCCCATGCTCTGGAGTTTGCCCAGCCCATGGCACAAGGACCTCAAACAGTAACTGATCAAACTTTTGTGACTGCACATATATTATATCATTGACATAGTAATATTATCTAATACTAACAAAGAATAATATTAATAAAGATTAAGGTGATTCTGTTAAAAGGTGTATCAAGAGATTGAAAAGACAATTAAGCAATCTTGCTGAAACATTTGAACAAATATTTGAGGAAATTCAATGCAATGTTCCTTTATTTTTAGTTCCCAGAATGAGAGGCAAATCCACCTGCAGGTTCGTTGAGTTTCTAATCAAAAAACAAACTGTGTTTAGACTATTTGGAAAGGTACATGGTTTCAAAACATTATATATACTACATATTCTAATGATTCAGTGTTTGCTGGTATCTCTGAATGTTTGCTTTTAAGCTACTTTCTTTTTGGTAGAACATATTTCAGTCCTTAGATTAAATAACCAGAATAATTTGATACCTGATCAGAATTATTGTACTCTGATGCAAAACCCATGTGGAATTTTCTGTGAAGAGGAAAACAAATTCCCAACATCTGTAATCTGAAATATCACAGCTGTAAAAGTGTTAAACTCCTGGTAATAAAAAGTGCATTAATAGAAAAGGGATACATCACTATTGCGTGGAAAGCGATGTGTGTACTGGTTACGCACATGCATTTACTGTATCTCTTTTTACGTCAGAACTAGATTTACAACTTGTCACTTGGCTCCTTTCACTTTTCATATTAGCCTTTATTCATTATGCAAGCTGATGTTAACTAATAGCTCTTGGCTTAGCAACTATTTATGCTTTGGTGTACTTATGTGATCACTTAAAAAAAAAAAGAAACAATGTGAACTAAAAAAACTTCATAGCCTTTTATTCAAAATGATAATGTAATTTTCTATGTTCTCATGTTGAAACAGTCATGCAACAGAGAAGGAAAGGAAAGAAAGCAAACACAAGAAATGCTCCTGTGAAAGTTCATTCTTGACTGGCCTGCTGATGCTGCTTGCTTATACTGTGCAACACTAAAATATTGAACTGTACTAGTCTTCTTGTAAAGCTTTAGTCCAAAAACATATTTATTCTTCTGTCTAAAAGGGTTTAGAGGACTTAAAGGGTATTTTTCATGATGGAGGTGAATATGAGGCAGTAAGTGGTTCATGCAGACAAATACATGTGTCCTCATGAAGCTCACTTAGATATTCATTCAAAGTGCCAGAAATACAGCAAAGAGGAGAAGTGCTATTGGTTGGTTTTTTTGTTTGTTTTGTTTTGTTTTGTTTTGTTTTCCCTTTTGATATTGAAATGCTGTGCTTTAGTCTGCTTGGTTTTCCAGTTCCTGCCCCTGCAAGGGCAAGGCTTGGGCAAAACACGCATTAAAGGGAAGGTTCAGCTGTCAGAGCCCAAGGTGGAAACCAGATGAAAGTGGAGCTGGTAACTCATGAGACTGGCCCTACGCTGATAACATCTGTGGGGTTTTAGGAAACAACTGTAGAAATTTAAAGGAGCATATCCAGGAGGGATTTGCTTGGTACTAGCACACTGGATAGATTAACACAGGATCAGGTATGAACATAAGGCACATCAAAGAAGGGAGCAAATGAAATGGGGGACAGAAGGGTTATTAAAAATCTTACATGTTGGGGAGATATTCCACAGAGGTGGGATGGGGTCTGGATGAGAAAGGGGGAGCTGAAGTTCTTAGTAGCACAAATGTTTCCCATTAGAAGTCCTACAAGACCAGAAACCCCACTATAGTGAACTTGGGAGCTGTCAGGTCCTTTGCTTTGGCTTGTTCAAAGCCTTTCAAAAACCTGCTTGAAGTGAGCACACCCAGGAGTACTGGTGAAGGTGAAGGTCCCTGGCTTCCCTCACTTAAATCACATGCCAACTCTTGCTTGTTTTCCAATAAACTCTCACATTTCACAGCAGAAAAGCTGTACTTCAGAAGCAGATGTCTTTTCCTTCTGTGTGCATGTTTTATATAATCTTTGAAATAGCAGAAAAAAGACCAAAACAAATCTCTTCACATTTCAACAGTTCCCGTTCCTAAGATCATTCAAATATCAGACTCTTAATTGTCCACTTAATGCTGCCATGGGCTATGCCAAAGTGTGAATTCAGAAACTGTTCTGGAGTTTGCAATGCGACTGCAATGTGCTTTAGGAATCAGCACCTCTTCTAACGAGCATCTACATTAATGGTTGGTGCCACACAAGTCATTTAGTGGAATTTGTTACTTATCGAAACTTTTATGAACATCTAAATTGAATGGGGGTAAATACTGGAGAAACTTTTGTGAAAGACATGGTATATTAGCTGCTCTCAGTAGAAAAACAGTCTAATGTATAAGGAACAACTCCTGGGAAGTGTCATGGAAACAAATTACCCAGTAGGCAATAGAAAATCCTTCAAAATAAATGATAACAAATGTAAAAGCTGGATGTAAAGAACAGGAGAGAAAGATGAGCCTCAAAGTGTTCCTCATTTGGGAAGGTCAGGTCTGGAAAACAGGGCCCTACGCAAAGCCCCTTGCCTTATGGTTAGGCAGGCTGCAAAATAGGAAGCCATAAATGTGGTTCAAATATCTGACAGCTTGAGAAGGGCAGCCTGGATACCAGCTGCCAATGTCAGTTTACGGACCCTAAATAAAAAAAGGGTCTCACTAATCTAAACATAGCAGGAGGGAGACAATAAAGATTTTGAAATGCTAGGGTGTAGATTTGTTATTACACAAACAGAGACTGGCCTACAGATCTGTTTCAAAAATACTGTAGTCTAAAGTACCAAACTACAATAACTATTTTATGCAAGATTCACTGTTTGTCTGAAAATTTCTGCACCCTACTGGTGCTAGCAAGTAGGACTTAATAACACTACTCAGGTTGGAAACCTGTGTGTGCAAAGTGATTCATTATGAGCTCTGCCAATGAAAGAGGCATTTCTTTCTAAATGGTTCTCTAAAGAAATATAAAACCTGTTTCTATTTCTCTAAAAATATATGATGATGAACTTACAGTTTTTCTTTTGTTGTATTCTAGCAGGTTTACAGAGTCATGCCTTTCACTTACTGGAAATAGCATCACGAGATGACAGTTTGGCACAACTATCCCAAGGCTGGAGTGAGTAATGAGGAGTTACTGGGTAAAGATGACTTTAATTAAAACATTTGTCTACATTTATATCAATTCTAAGATTCACTGTGTTATTGTGCTTTTTTTTTTTTTTTTTTAATCTCACCCACCTGGAAGTTGCCCGTGTCTGCTTTCTTTTTCTAAAGAGAAAAAATTACGTGGTTAGGGCTCTGTGTTCATCCAGGAGGAAATAGATGAAATGCATTTCTCAGCCATGTGCAAGATCTTTCACAGTGCATAACTGCAGTAATAAACATAAGGTCCATGTTGTCTGTCAGATCTGTTCAGCACTCAGAGGGAGAGAGAATGGAAATGAAAGTGTGCTGTAATTTCAACAAAAGCAGAAGCCTTTGCAGTCTGTGTTTTCTGACAACAGAAACCCCTGTGACAAAGGAGGGGAAATGTTGATCTGGTGTGCTGAGAAGCTCTCTGTCGGTACAACTATCTGTTGTTAAAGTGTTTTCCCTATGACTGGGCATCTATGCTCATTCTTATTTTGAGAGCTTTTATGACGCTGTATTTTTTTTCAGAAATTAAACATGAGTAAAAATTTTTCAGTGACTACAGCTACATCATTTAATTTATTCTCCAACTGCATACCTGAATTCACCAGGTGTATTTTCAGGATGGCCTCAGACTCATAAAGAAAGCCTGCACACAGTAGTGATGATTATCAGAGCTGCATGTGCCTAGTAATTAATCAGTAATGAGATCGCTTTTTCAAGAGTCTGTGAAGAAACTTCCCCATGAGGTTTGTGTTACAGACTTTTCTCTGGCTCAGTATCAATGCGGGACCTTTAATGTCAGACTGTGAATCTCCACAACTGACTGGGTTGCCTGAGTTAGGTAATGAGCATCTCCTGAATAATCTAGTAGTACTGTCTTTTTATATTTTATATTTTGGTACTTTTCTTCAAATGCTCAATATATTTCATCCTAAGTTCAAGTACAGCTAGTCATAGTCTGAGCCACTTACACTACTAACATCTCTCAGTAGGAAAGTCTAACGAGGGAAGTCTTCACTGACTTCACTGATTACTCTCTTTCATTATGTTCAGGATGGATTCCTCTTTTTCTGAAAATTACCTGCCTGCTCCAGTTCCTGTTGGAGTCAGAGCTGCCAACTTTGGCAAGCCTGACAGAGAGGGAGCTGGCGTGCTCCTGACATCAGACTGCACGTGGCCTCCATAGGTGGCCGGCTGCATTCGAGATGCATTAGCCTCCACTGTGACTGATGGTTACTTGCTCAGTGGCAGTTTGTCCAGGATTTAGGTACTCTGACAGCTGGGACTAACAGGCACCCTGAAAAGTGGGGAGCATTTCAGGAAGTGGTAGGGGGATAAATTGCTGCTACAAGAAAGGCTATTGCTGAAAGTGCCTGTACTTGAGATTTGTTTTTTTTTTTTTTTTCTTCCAGAGGGGGAAAAAAAAACACACTGATTTTAAAAAGTTTCTGCAGTAACATTAAATATTGTCTGTCTACCTATTTGGTTTTCAGCACTGTGATATCCCCTATTGGAATATTCATGGCATCCAACTTTCTCTTCCTCCCATATAATTACATCACCTTTCTCAACTGTATTGCATATATTTTTATAAACCCTGAAGGCAGTGTTTAGAAACTGTCTAAATTTGACTAGGGTGAGATAGAAAGGCTAGGCAATATTTTACTCTGGCAGGAAAGAAGCACTGGAGAAAAAGATGTAGAGCTGAAATACAAACGTGGCCCATAGGGAGAGGCTTTTACCCACATATGGAGGAAGTATCAGAAAGAAAAAAGCTCCCCAGCAATCTTTAATCCAACTTGAGCATTACTGCACTCAGAAATTTAACTCTTCTACAGTGCCATAAAGCCTTTTATAAGAAAGAGAACTCTAATCACGTTATCTAATCACCTGTTCAGCACAGGTGAAAAGATGTCAGGCTAATCTCATGCATCTTTGCCTTGCATCTCATTAAAGTGGAAGCCGCAGCACACCAGGAGGCCAATGTTCATGTGGAATTTTGGCAAGGCAGAGATCATGCTGTGTCTCTGCACCTGATGGGGCTAAACACCCACAAAGAGAAAAAAACACGTGCGGGATAGGAGAGTTTTAGATTAAGTTGAGCTGTGTGGTGTTTCTCTGAGAATGTTACGATACCCTCTTAGATAAGAAGTGCTTTTTCTTTGTAAGTGGCTATATGTATTAGCAAGTTCTTTCAAGGACAGGAGTCTTAGCAGGACTTTCACTCCAGGTAGCTGTCTGACACAAACACCTTGTCTGGCTCCACATTGGGATTACAAGATTGTACTGCGCAGTATTTCCTTGCAGCCTTTCAAAGGAGAATTTGCTAACCATAGTGATAGCAAATGCTGTGAGAAAGGCTTAAAGGAAATTATCTGCTCTCAGGCCCAGGATGAAGGCCTAAAAAAACAGGCAGCATTTGGGGAAAAAAAAAAATAAAAGATCATATGGTTAAAAATCAGCTTTTATGGAGCTCTGCTTACCACTAGCCACATGTAAAAAGAATGAGAAGCTGAGTTACAATGTTCCAGGAAAAATAATCTCATCCCTTTTAAACATCACTTTTTACTCTCCAGGCATTCGAATGAAAGCAAATTATATTTAAATCCATTTGATGCAGATAAATGCCTTTATGCTATTAGTACCACTTGAAGTAGTGTTAGTGAAAATGAAGTTCTTTCTCTCTTTTTCAAGTGGCATGTTTTGGGAAGAGGAGAAAGAAGAAAGAGTACAAACATATAACAGAAAAAAAAATCTATGCAAAAGCCATGGTCTCTTCCTTCAGATTTCCTTTCCATATTACAGCGTGTCCCAAAGGTTAGGTTAAATAAAATTCACCGAACAGGAAAACTGTTATAATGCCCCAAAAGCTAAGTTTATAGAGCCACAGGAGTTACATTTTTGCCATTCCTAGAAAAATAAAAGCATCTTTTTCAATGGCAATGTGCTACTGAAATCAAATTCATGTCCATGGAGCCAAAGAACTCACAGAACAATACATTTATCATGAAAACTGTTGGTAATATGCATTTTTCAAGCTTTTAAATGCTTGACATATCTTATCACATGGCATAGCTTTCTCAGAATTCAGAAATCAAAATTAGAGATACTTAATATGTAAAGCATTATTTAAAACCAGCCTTCTACCCAGCTTTCTGTTTTCCATAGCAATAATCAATTCAAGCGATGGTCTACAACTTCGATGGCTATGACACTTTAAAAATATTTATACACATAAAATCTGAAGATCCTTACTTGTCCAATAGTCTCTGATGGCTCTGTTCAAAGCCTTTATGGCAAAAAAAAAAAAAAAAAAAAGAAAAGGTAAGTGTGTGATCCATCAGTATGTATATCAGCATGTACTTTTCTCAGACCGATGTTTGCTTGTCTGTACGAATTCTCAAATTGTTCTCAGGAACAGAGCCCAGTAGCATAGAGAGCAAACTTTGTCTAGGAATAGGTTAGAAAACTGTGCTCCAAAATCAAAGCTATTTATTTGTACCCTTAATTTGAGAGAATACTTGGCTATTGTAAATCATTAGAATAGCTTGAAGAATGAGTCATCAGAACTTGATGACAGAAGAGTTATGTTTCAAGGAAAGCACAAATGTTAAGGTCTGACAAGTTTTAAAGAAATAATAGTAGAGTCAGAATGATATGTGTTATACTGCAGGCAGTTACATTCCTGGACTGTCATTTAGTATCAGACTCTGCTGTTACTTGCATTGAATAGTGCCACAGTTAATAAGACTGCTTGCAGAGTTGTTTTCTATTAGTCTCCAAATCAAGATTTTTTAATATATTGCCCTTTAGGCTATGATCAATGTTATTTTTAATTATTGTATGGTGTTTGGAGATACCATTGTGATAAAATCTTAAGTACTGCATTAGTTAATGCTAATTCTAATGAGAGTTCACTGCTTTCTGTCACATTAATTTTTGCTCCATGCCAATAACCTTCTCAGATGGAAAGCATGCAGCAGTGTCGAGCTAGTAAGTTCCTAGGCTTGCGAGCTAGAGAGAGGAGCCAAGAGAAAGGAAACAAAGCACCCACGTAGGTTGAATGGGGTGTGCACACAGTGTTCCTGGTGAACCCCTGAATTCCATGAAAGTGGAAGATCAAATTCTCCATTTTGCAGGATGGAGTCCCTACCCCAGCTTTTAAACTCAGCCCCATCCCCATATGGTTGGAGGTACAGGCTTCTCCCACCCATTTGGGTTTTGAGCAGAAGCTTGATAAGAGCTTCCTAGGGCTCAAAGGTGCATTTTCAGGCAAAATACAACATGAAGTCAAAATATGCTGCTTCCCCAAATAGATTGGTGGAGTTGCAATAGCATGGGAAGCTTTGGTAGAACAGAAACTAGGCACTCCAAATGAAGAGGAGGTCCAATACTTCTTCTTTTGCTGCTAAACTACTTCCTAAGGGAAAGCGATAAATGACAGAGTATGGATGAGATATTAGATTCCAGGGTTAGGACTGAAAACAGTGTTTAAGATGAAATGTGAGTTAAAGCCACTGATTTTTGCTAAAGAAGTAGATTCATCATCATGGGATGCACTAAGATCCTAGACCCTGCAAAGCCCAGAACAGTTTAGGAGATATTGCAGTGACTGCAACCAGCACAGCAGAGAACAGCAGTAGGTATCTGCAGAAAAAAATAAATAATAAAAAAAAAAAGTTAAGCGTTAAGCATAAAAAATAGTTAAGCGTTATCCCCTGCAATATTCCCCCTGGGCCCTTGGTGAAAAACTATGCACCACAGGGCTCAATTTAAACAATTTAACCGCATATTCCTGTGGCAGGTTTTGCAGCTTACCCTGAGTTCAGCGCAGCCACCGCTGCACAACAAACAGCCTGCAAATCAGCTGGGCTGAAGCTGCCTGGGATATTTTCCTACCAAATTGGAGTGCAGGCATGCTGCAGACGAGCACAGAAGCCGGGCAATGCAGCAAGAGCCAAGGCTGGCAGAGCGCTGTGGTGGTAAGATGCACAGCTGCTTCTCCCTGAAGAAAATGGCCTGTGAGAGGAAACTACTGAAAGGGGCAATGTCATGGCCCCAGTTCTTGAGCCAGTTTCCACCATCCCAGGTGACTGCCATTGATGTGTTAGTATGGCAGGTTGTATGGCACAGGGAGTCTGTCCTCTGTAAATCACAGACTGCAGAATGCCTTGCTGTAGCTTGTCAAAATCTTAAGATCTTTAGTGCAAAAGGCCAGAACCAACAAATCTTCAGTGTGCCAAGGGAGGACAACAGAAGACAGAGGAAATTGGTAATGTCCGATGAATTTGTCAGATAAAATGCCCAGCTGGCCCTAAGAAGTAAAGTATGATTTGTTCCACAGGAAAGTGTGAAACCCACGGATTTCCCTCAGGCAGCCCTGCCAGTCCCCATCTCCGCTCACTGGTTTAACCTCAAACAAGAAGCAGGAGCCTAAGTCCTACTTTTCCAGCACCACTGGCTGGCCTCCACTGCAGTCTATCCCCTCTGCTTAACTAAAACTGAGGGGCTTTGTTATTCATCAAGGCAGAAGAAAGCCTTCCTGAGCTCTGAAGATGAGCAGCAGAGCACTGAAGCATGGAATTAATTATATACAGTAATTATTTGTTTTGGCAGCGTGACAAAGACCTGTTAGCAAAGACTTTATTCAGTCAGTTGAACTATTCAAAAGGTGTTATTACATTTACTGAGCTCTATCTTGAAACAAAGAAGGTTTCTTGCCACTTCTCCAATTAAAAGGCTGCTCCAGATCCTTCACTGCTGTGGTGATTTGAGCCTCCCAATACCAGTCCAAATTCACTCATGCTTGGCATATATTCACATGATGCTGCAGAAACAAAATCCTTTAATTGAAATAATTATTTTATTTCTCTGACACTTGTTTCCCTGGAATCTGTTTAGAGAGCTTCCTTTTCACAGAATCACCAAATCACAGAAGGGTTGGGGTTGTAGGAGACTTCTGGTCACCCAATCATCTGGTCCAATCCTCAGTGCTCAAGCTTTTCCCTTCATACTGCTAAGCTTTGCCTAATGCTTTGCAATGATGGACTTCCTGAACAGACAATTGTCCTATCAACGTTTGCTCTTTGTGTTCATTTGAATTGATGTTTTCTGAGCAGAGGTGTTCCTCTCTACCCATTTACATTGGGGGAAGATGGACAAGAAAACTGCCCCAAATAGTACAAGCAAGTCATCCAGTTTCTTAGATTCTCTGTTTCTTTTCAGTCCTGCTCTCACCTCTGTAGAGCACTACTGGAGCAGAACAGGAGGGGCTGATGCCCTTTCTATACAAGCCTACACCTACAGAAGCTGCGAGGCAGGGGAAAAATGCCCTGTACATACGGTACAAATTAACCTGCTACAGTTCCAAGGTTCATACAGAGCATTTGAACTGCTGTGGTTTTTTTTTCTTTTTTTTTTCTTTCTTTTTTTTTTTTTTCTGCTGGTCTTTTTCATGAGTATTTAATCACCCCTTTCTCCCTGCCCCCCCCCTTTTATTTTTTAGCAAACCCAGCAATTATAAAAGGCAAATAACCAAAATGAATCATGTTGCTATTGCACAAACTTTAAAAAAAAAAAAAAAAAACTGTCCATTTTTTGAAAACAGTTTGAATTGAAAGAAAAAGATGGAAAGGACCAGGTCTTGGCTAAATCAGTACAAATCATTTCCAGTTGTGACACTGGCTATGGAGTTTATAAAAGGCATGTTCTTTTGAGCCCATGTTTAAGTTTATACCCTTCTCTTCCAGCCTCTTTCACCTAACACACTTTGTCTTTCCCTCCTACCTTCCTTTTCACTCTGTGCCTTTACCTATGCATTCCTGCCTGCAGCTTCTAGGAAGATTCACAATTTTTAACTTAAAGCATGTTGCATGTACCCTAGTACAGATGGTATGCCTTGAATATGCCCATGGAAGAAGAGTTGTATTGGGTTTATGTGACAAAGTTTTGGTGGCAGGGGCTGCAGGGGAGAAGACTCTGTGAGAAGAGTCCAGCAGCTGCCCCATGTTAGATAAGGCCCAGTTCCAACCTGCTTCAGAGGGACCTGATGCTGGCCAGAACCAAACCAATAAGCAATGCTGTTGGCATCTCTGTGAGAGCAGACGTAAGAAAGCGAAAAACAAACAAACAAAAAATCTGCTGTGCAACAGGAGCTGGGAGAGAGAGGGTAGAGAACCAGCCCTGCAGCCCCCCAGGTCAGTGCAGCAGGAGGGCAGGAGGGGCTCCAGGCACACAGCAGCAGTTCCCCTGCGGCCTGTGGAGAGGCCCCTGGTGGAGCAGGCTGTCCCCCTGCAGCCCATGGGTCCCACATGGAGCAGATCTCCACGCTGCAGCCCGTGGAGGAGCCCCTGGTGGAGCAGGTGGATATGGCCTGGAGGAGGCTGCGGCCCATGGAGAGCCCCCACAGGAGCAGACCCCGGGCCGGAGCTGCAGCCCGTGGAGAGGAGCCCACGCAGGAGCAGGGGGTCTGGGGGGAGCTGCCGCCCGTGGGGGACCCGTGCTGGAGCAGTTTGCTCCTGGAGGATGGATGGACCCCGTGGTACGGAGCCATGTGGGAGCAGTTGTTGAAGAGCTGCTGCCTGTGGGCAGCCCCCGCAGGCTCAGTTCGGGAAGGACGGCATCCCGTGGGAGGGACCCCACGTGGAGCAGGGGCAGAGAGTGACCGTGAAGGAGCGACGGAGATGAAGCATCAGGGAGTGTCCACAGTCAGTTTCTCATTTTTCTAGCCTATTAGTAGTAGGCAATAAATTATACTAATTTCCCTACTCTGAGTCTGTTTTGCCCGTCACAATAATTGCTGAGTGATCTCCCTGTCCTTATCTCAACCCTTGAGCCCTTTTCATTGTATTTTCTTCCCCTTCCCCTTTGAGGAGGGGGAGTGAGAGTGTTTGTGGTGGAGATTGGCTGCCCAGCTGAGTAAAACCACCACAAGGGTCTATAATATCCTAGATAGTTCTTCCCAGTGTTTTACCTCATACCTCCAAACATTATTCAGTGGCACAGTTAGTGTTTTCTTTCTTTCTTTCTTTTTTTTTTTTTTTTTTTTTTTCCAAAGAGCCAGGTAATTTCCTTCCTTGGGTTGTCAAGGATTTGGGGGGTCAGTACTTCTAAACAGTAACGGTAAAACAACAGAGTATGCATACAACTTTGCACAGCATGTGCAATCAGGTGGGTCAGGTGAGTGTGTTGCAGCATATGTTCAGTAGGCCCAGTGAATACCTCTGTTATACTTTCACACAAACATCGTCTGTCTTGCAAATCACCCTTTCTTCCTCCCTGTGAAATGAAAGTAAATCGGCCCACATCTTCAGAAAACAAACAAGCAAACAACCAAACAACAACAAATAAACCCCCTACTCCCACTAGATTTCGCAGGCCTGTGAGTTTGCTCATAATCCACTGTGTTGGCTTCCTTTTGATGTCAAACTATTTAAAATCCATTATTACCATCGGGTCCTACCATTTAGGGGTCTATTATTCATGAAGACCTCCTCAAAGACAGAACTGTTTTCTTCAGGAACTTATTTATTTATTTATTTATTTTACCTCTCCAGTGTCTAGGAGCCACATATGTCATAGGAGTGTAAATTGTTCAATTGAATGCCTTGACATGGATTTTTCATGGAAGTTTTCTCAAGAAATTAAATAAAGGTCCACATAAATTCACTGGCACAGCATAGCCTGTAACTATTTTTCTGGTTTGTGTAATGATCATGCAAGAATTGTTGATGTCATTTAGCTATGGTGATCAGTCAGTGAGTATCTGCAATGTGACATGCAAACACCTAAGTGGTATGAGATGTTTATTCTTACTGAATTATGATTACTCAGATGCAGTAATTTCACCTTCAAATGCAGCAGGTGTTTAACAATTTCCCAGCAAAACAAAGTCAATGGAGTTCATGATTTTTGTGCTGAGAAGTGCTTTTTCTGCAGCTTGGTAGGCTTAGCAGTACTCTAGTGAATGGTCGTCTCAGCAGACAAACCACAGGCATGGGTGATCTCCACAATTTGTAATGGCAAAGTAAAGTTAAGCAAAACCAGGTCTGCAAGATGAATTGTTTTATTGTAATAGTGTTAGTGTTAAAAGGTCTTTCAAGACATAGATATTAACATGCAAGAAGGAGAACTTTACAGATTCATGGTAGAGAAGGAATTTGTAAAAGACAGTAAAAGACAGTGACCTGCATATTTACATATTTACATTTGCATATTTACAGAAAGCTTTCTAATCACTTCAGCTAAAGAGAAAAGTGGCAAACAATGTAACTGGGTGCTTTTGACTTGCATCCTGTTCTTAATGTATGATTTCTGAGAATACAAACAGACCTCTTTTAAAAGCACATGAGAACATGGGAATGGTTTGGAAGTCCAAAACTCAATTTAGGCTGTTGTGAGGCTTACAATTAAATGCTTTTGTGACAATTCAAAGCTTCTCACCCTGTAATGAGCTCCCCACATCATGCATTAAATATATGCATCCATTTATTCAATGGTTAAAACATCCTGCATGTCAAGTGAGTCCGTGTGTGCATAATCGTGGGCACATAAGCGATTTCACAGGGCTCCTTACTTTGTGCACTGGTTTTATCTGGAATCTTGGAAAATCTACTGAGAGAAAGATTTAAATAAAGCACCACCAACCATTTTCCGCATCTCAGGCTGGCGCAGGCAGAATTTCACTAATTTCTGCTATAACTGTAAATATGTCTGAACAGCTTATTTTCACTACTGTATTAATTGTCTGTAAAAGGACAACAGTTATGCAGTTAAATTGCTTGCTCCAGTAGGAATACGATAGTTTAAAAGCAATTAACAGGCAAATTTAATTTTCTATTACAATCAATTTTTTTCTCCACATATTTCATTTGATTTCTGTATAAGCTCAAATTGTTTGCTACACTGTTGTCCAATTAAATCTCCAGCATCTGAACTAGAAGTTGGCTCTTTATATGGACTCTTTACCTGAGCTACACATTTGCCAGCAAATGTAAAAACAAACAAACAAAAAACAAACAAACAAAAAACCTTTGTATTCATATACAAATTCCTCTACCAGCTCTCTTAATTGAAATCCTATCTGCAGAGGTCCCTAAAATCCTATCTATCCTTTCTAATCCTGAAATCCTATCTAAAAATCCCCATAAATCCTATCTAACAGAAGTCCCTAAAAGCGGTCTCAGACCATGCCAGGGTGAGTGGTTTCTGCTGCCACTGGTGGGTGGGTGAGGAGCATGGTCCCAGTGCGCTCCCACACCTCTGACTACGGGACGGCATCTTTCTAGAGGTTTTCTTTTCTCTCAGATGGAGGAGGACTCTGCCAAGCAGAGGTTGGCTCAGATGCACCCTAATGTATAGCACAACATCTGCCAGCCTTTAATCTCTTCAGTCAAGGCATATCCTGGGAGTTTTTCATTTATTTATTTATTTATTTATATTAAGTGGATGGTTGTTTATGCTCAGTTTTACTCCCGTATCTCTACAGAAATACTTCTGCAAATGTGTTTTCCTTTCCCAATATACTTGCCTAGTTTGACCTAACCTGGTGAAAGAATAACAACTCCAAAAACTGTAAAGACCTTGCATAGTTAAATGAAGTAATTATGGGAAATTTCAAACTCTTCAAGTGTACAAATTGTAGCATTCAGTGAATAACCTTGCTAGTTAGCTGAGAACTGACAATGCACAGCTGTATGTGGCAGGGGACTATGAACTCAAGAGTTCAGACTGTGGCACAGAGATGGTGACTTTTATCTAAACTGTAGGGTAAAACCTCAGCAAGACACTCATGACCTTTCTATTTTTGACAGTTTTCATTTAAATTTTCTGAAGAACAAAGGTGAATGTTTAAACATTTACTGAACCCAGATAAAAACTGTTATAAATTACCATCCAGGGAAGCTTATCCACTGCCTTTCTCAAATTTAGCAGATAGAAGACATTTCTCCATAAGGCCCTTGTTCAAAAAATACCTTTTCCAGATCACAGCCAACTATCTGTATGTTTATTTTAAAGGCATAGGTATTTAACTTTACATTTTCACACTTTTAATCTCCAGTTATTGCTTAAAACATGGAAAATATATTATATTGTTGAATACAAGCACATAGCATTCGATTCCATTTTCATGTTTCAGAGTTTATGTCTGTAACCTCAGGTCTCAGAGGGTTCTCAGAAAACTGAGAAATGGGTGGAAGTGTGAAGGAGAAAAGCAGTGAGAACAGAGTAGGGAAATATTGGATGTATCAATGTGTACTAAATCTAGATGTGAGTCAATTGGTTTGTGCTGCTCAAGTATCAATTTATGTGGCTGAAGATCTTAGAAGAAAAATCTTTTCTTCTTCTTTTATGAATGTTATGAATTTTAACAGCAGCAACCCTTTTATCTCAACGGATAGCTTCCTTTGAAATATATAATCTACTTAAGAGATAAGTGATCACAACTTGCTCTCACTAAGACTTAATAAGAAGTTCAAAAGATTGACTGGAACTTGCTATGTAGGAAAGTCAATGCTGGTATGGTTTTCTTTCAAACTTGTTCATTTTTGGAATGCAGTTTCCAGAAATGTGAAAGCTAGTGTGAAAACTGGTCCCTTATTTTTCAGATCACTACATTTAGCAGAAGCAAAAGTCCTGATTAGCCCTTTCAGATTCATTACTTGTGCCTTGTTAGCATTTAGAAATAAAATATAAGCTGCTATTTAAAGTACTTTCTACATTAATTCTTTAAGAAATATTTATTTTCTGACTTTTTTTTTTGTCAACTAAAACACACTTGAAGGACAAATAAACTCAGTCAGGGTTGAAATCCCTCCATCATTACCTCGTTACTCATGACAGCAGTAAGCAGGGTACAAAAAGGCAAATGTTAATAATGGAATGTCAGCCTGGATATTTGTCACTAATGTTGAATGCCCTTGCTCTGTGTATACTTTTATCAATGCCCTGACATTCTTTTAAAACATTCACTAGGAAAAAAGAAAAAAAAAAAAGTAAGAGAAAAGTAGTACCACAATAGCTAAAATGGGAGATGTCTTCCGTGAGAAAAAATATAAATAATGTAATTATTTTGGAATCCCTACAGGAACCCTGAAAATCTCTTCAGATTTTTTATCAAGCTCTGAGGTTGTGTTCATCTGACCTTGATGAATCCGTGTAACACTAGAATCTTTCTTGACAGAGGTGATACAAGAAGGACATCACCAAGTGAAATATCTAAGGAATTTATGGCCTATAAAATGTTTTCTTTGGAGATGCTGGACTACCCAGTAGTTTCACAGGACAGGCTTGTGCCTCCCAACACTTTTCCTGCAGGTCAGAAAAGCTGGTCCCACAGTATCCAGTGTTCTCACTGGTGTGTTATTTTCATTTACTGTTTGAAGTATACTTCTCCAATATATCTGCATAAAGTTAACAAAAATAATATAATATACGACTAACAGCAACAGTAGGGGTGAGCTAGGCACATCATTACAAACCTGGTCACACACTGACCTGGTCACACCACTGACCTAGTCATCCCATCTACAGTTGACGTCAGATCTCCCACTGTCCCCTCCAGACATGTCCCGGGGGTACTGAAAGCAGATAGGAGGTTGGCTTTTCTCTGTACTGTGGCCTTCTTTCAGCTCCTTCCTCCCCTATGACTACCACAGGTCCATTGTCCCATGTCTTGGTCTCACTTCTACATGTGTCTCAGTCCAGATGTAATCCACAGCCCAGGACAGGTGGGCATGCAATGGGTCTGGGATGGAGTTACTTTTCCCTGCAGCAGCCCATGCAGTGCCGTGCTCTGCACGTGTAGCTAGAACAGCACTGGTATCACACTGATATCTTGTCTATTGCTGAGCAATGCTGGCACAGCACCAAGACTCCCTCCAACCCACCCCCCAAGAGCCAGCAGGCTCGGGGCGGGCAAGTGATGGGGAGGGGACATCACCAGGGCAGCTGACCTAAACCAACCAAAAGGATATTCCATGCCATGTGGTGTCACACTCAACAATAAAAGGTGGAAAAGGGGAAGGAGAGGGGGAGCTCTCGTTATGAAGATGTCTATCCTCCCAAACAACCACTACACGTATTGAGGCCCTGCTTCCCAGGATATGGCCAAGCATCTCTTGTTGATGAGAATTAAAGAATATATATATAAATATATATATATATATATATTTTTTTTTTGCTATAGATCTATCATGCACTATACCATTGTCACTTCTTGGACTCTGGAAGAGGCTTAGGGTTTTGATCTGCGACTGCAGCTTTCATGCGTTGGCCATGGTTTCTGTTTATTTGTTTGTTCTCTGTCCTTGCACTGGAAATTGTCTTTACTTTTTTGTTTGTGATGCACCTCTGCAGTCTGCCTCTATTAAGTTAACAGAAAAGATTGACCCATGAATAACACTCTAGAAGAAATGGAAAAAAAAAAAAATCCTCAAAATTTCAAAGACAGCAGTTTGTTTCTTAACCTGCAATAGACTTTTGAACTGTTAAATGGCCAGTGCAGTCTGTGGTACATTATGGCCTAATATGACAGTTACAAAACTATATTTGGTGAATCGACCTTAGCGGAGAAGAGCAAGTGCATATTCTTGGATGAAGGCCATGTAGTCTGAATGCAAAATATTCCAAAGACACTCACAGATGTGAGGGTCTGCTCCCAACGGTGGGATCTCCTTCCCTAAACATCCCAGCCTGTGCTCTGGTTCCAGTCTGGTGTGCTGGTTACCTCAGGAAGGCATCTGTCACTGGGCATCCCCAGGACATGGCTGTGGGTTTTTCCCACCACAAGTGTTGTGCTTGCTGGGAGTCCCAGGCCTGCAGAAGGGTGCTGCATGGGCCCCAGCATGCTTTGTCTGATGGCAGCAGCATGGGGTTCTGATGTGTTTATTGATTTCTGCGGGTGTTATTCTACTTCTACATACCAAAACTAAAAGATAACTGAAAGACAGTAAAGAAGAATGAACCTACAAAAATTCTGTCATGGCTTCTTATTATTGTTAGGGACAAAACCTAACAACTGCTGTGATTTTGCAGTCAGAGATAAACAAAAAGATGGATGGAGCCATTAGCATTTTAAGGAGAACATACAGTTCCTGTGGCTAAATGCGTGAGTGGGTTGGGTTTACTCAAAGATTTTAGTAATTTGTTTACATGGGTACTTAGTCTTCTGAACCAGTCGTTTAAGTTCTGTTCAGCAACTTCTATGAATACAAGAGGGGAGAGGAATAAAATTGAATAGGCAAAAGTTTTTATTTGCTTAATCATTTAAAAAACCTAGAGCTTCAGCCTCAAGAGCTGTTCTTGTTCTACTAGTGCTTTATAATCTCAAACCCTTGCTCAAGAGGATAATTTTTTCTTGTTTCGTCTTACTTTTGCATTCACACTACAGCAAATCAATTTTCACACCAAAGACATGTGAATTACCCCAGGCTCCTTTCTCCTCCATGTTGCAATCACTTGTTTTTCAAGTTGTTCTGTCTTGGAGATAAAATTATTTTAAATTTGATTGTCTTGCATTGATCACCCTTTTAATGCTGTATATCTGGTTTTGCTTTAATGGCATATTTACCACCGAAAATCTTTCTGACTGGTTTCCTTCGTAATCAGTAGAGCAATTATGAGCAGCACTTCTAAGTGTCAACACCACATCTTTTCTGAGTAGCTTGTGGAGGACTAGTTCACTGCTTGTGATTTTACTGTGATTTCTGTACTTTATATCCCCTTTTCATTTTATATGCTGGTATTTTGGTTATATTTATCAATCATAGTTGATAAAACATCTTAAACATACAAGCACTGATTTTTTTCGAAGTATGATGATTTCAACACTGATCTTTTTTATTTTTTCAGAATAATTCCAAACAAAAGTGTGTGACTTACCAGAAATCCACTGAATTTGCTGTAGATGTCCAATGACTCCAGTAAACTCCAGATCATGTCACATTTCTAGGACAAAATAAGTGGCGATGCTAAGAGTAAGCACCTGTATGCAAGAAGTACTGGCAAAACTTGCACTGATTACCATGTAAGTGACCATCAGCCCGTCAAGACTCAAGAACAGAGGAGGCTTGCAAAACCATATCTGAGTAACAACAGATGGGGAAAAAAAAGGTGAAACTGCTGGCAGAACTAGTTACAGATAGCAATGAGATATCTTTCAGTAGGAATGATTTATTTTTCCAGGCATGGGGATTTTAAATAAAACACAATCTAGAGAATCACCATGGTTTTACTGCCATGGAAACATTAAGTGATTAGTGTTCAAAAAACAAACAAACAAAAAAAACCCCTCTTAATCAAAACAATATTGCAAAGTTTTCAGTTCAGACAAATGCTGAACATTATCAGTTTGGGAGGAGGACATATATTGTAACTTTCCTGGGTACAGAATTGACTTCTATCTCAAGTCATAATTCCCAAGGAATGAGGAAACCAAAGAGCAAAATTCAGATCAGTATGGGGAAGAGGTTTTCTCTTCTAGCTGATATTATTTTATTCTCTAAGTTTAATCACCGTAAAGAATGCTTTTGGATGATCAGAAGTATTCATGAATATTTTTCAAATTCCCAAACAGTTTTATCAAAAATATGTTACAGAGGGGGAAGTACAACAAAGAATGTCAGGAAAGTTGGAACATCTCTCATCTTCAAAACATAAGCACTCTGAGGTTTCATTGTAAATTTTTCGTTACAAAAATCAATTTTAAAAAGTAATGATTTAAGTCTAAGAAATTTAAAAAATTAGATAATTACTTTTTTTTTTCTTTAAAAATGAGTTTGTTATCTCAAATTTTGCAGAGAAATCTCTACCAATTTTTATTTTGGATTTTCTCGCTCTGTTTTCTGCACGTTCTAATAACTAAGTTAAAATACGATAAAGACACAGCCACGTAAGTCTGGAAATGTAAACAATGGAAAGATTTTCTTTTTCTTATTCGACCTCATTGCATTGTATGTGTGTGTGTGTGGAGCAATTTATTTACAATATCCAATAAGTCATTTTTAATAATTGTTAGATAAGATTATTCTTTTGGAGAGTTATACTCATAGGCACTTTACTAAAGCTTAGAAAATAAACACTGTATTTTAAAATGTTCTGAAATGTTTTTAAAATGCTTTCTGTGTAACTGTGTAGTAAACAGTGATAATTAGAAGCTTTTTTTTTTTTCAGTCAGAATTACTTTCTTGGTTACAGATGTCTTTAATAAATTATCTAAATGAGCATTAAAGTGGTACAATTTTAGCATAGTATCAGTTAATATATCCATTAGTGCTATCCTACCAATGATATTTAGTAAAGTATCAAATACTTTGCAGAATAAATTCCAGAATGACGTATCCTTTCAGTACCCTGAATATCATAAGTCATTGCTGCAGAATAAATATAGTCTGTCCCAAATGGACTTTATTTATGCGATTTGTGACAAATAAAGATATTATGATATTGCTAAGAATAAAGTTTAACATGGAGTATATGCTGTTTCGAGCAATTCTGTTACAACTTAGAATATAACAAATTAATTTGCAAATGTATCTTGCATTCATTTTAAAATGTTAGAAATAGTTTCTAGAAATTAAGTAATAATGTTTCTAGGGAGCATTCAGTGAGTTTGTATAGGCATGATCCTCTACCTCTCAAACTAACATTGTGCAAAATATTGTACTAAAATAAAATTGTAATGCAACTAAATAAGAGGTAAACATTTTTGATGGTTTGAAATGTTTCCATTAAATTCTACTTACCTCCATCACATCCAGACTAGCTTGTTTGGATACCAAATTACTCCACAATATTTCTACACTGATGTCTATCCCAACATGATTCAAATGTCCACATTTCTGGATACTGAACAGAGATGAAACTAGCAAATCTCCTTCCATTTGTTCGCTACTAATAATTCTGGAGAAATAGTTCTGATTTTCCATCTGGAGAGCTGATGCAGATGAAGGCCACTGCATCCTAAATTATCTCTATATATTACAATGTGAAGGGTCAAATTTTTTTGGCAAAAAATATCTTCAATGATCTCTTCATGGCTTTCTTCTACCTACAGTGAAAATAGCTGATCTTCACGTTTCCCGAGAACTGCCAACACAGTGAATTGCTGGATTACTGCTGAGTCTATGCTGAAGCAAACAGCACATTGTGAAGGTTTTTATCTGCACTTAAAACAAAACCAAGAAGCCTTTTCTTGAAAGAAATGTTTAGTTGAAACCACACCTTGTCCAAACAAGCCTATTGCTCCTGCTCTTCTAGCAGGACTAAGGTCTCTTGAGCCGTGCAGCATAGTTTCTCTATGATCATTTAGATAATACTGGGTCTTGCAGCCATTGTTGACATGAAATCAAGTGGTTTTTCTGTTACATAATTCAGCACCATGTCAGATTTCAGATACTCCATGCTGACTGCCAGTAGAAGCTGTAATATTATCTGATACTTTGAAGAATTGGTGGGTGAGAAAAAAGGGTTATGGACCTCCCTGATAAGAGAATAAACAGGAAAATATTAGTGAAGACTGAAAATTTCCTTCAAGATCACAGACGGCAATATGATGTGAGGGAGTGCCTGACTGCCTGATAGCTAACCCCTTCATTAGAAAGTTGCTGAGGGTGAGTGACTACAGTGTACTAAGTTTATATTATAGTAGGAAAGATGTATCCTACTATAGATAAATTCCTCTGTATCTTCAGACATTTATACACATATGGGAATTGGTAATACATTGAAATTCATAGTCAGTGCTATGCCAGTGTCTGGACAGAACAGCAACATAGCAAAATATAAGGTTCAAATTTTCTAGCTATACTATTTCCCTATCATTGCATTTGAAAATCAATAAATATATTACGACATGTGGGGTACTGGGGTACTGAAATGGAGCCATGCAGCAGATGGCTTTGGTACTCAGATATGTCTTTATCCCCTATAATGTACAAAACCAAGTGAAATAAGGAGGGGAGTAAATTGTGTCTAGGACTAAGCAGCTATTCAGGGAGAGAAGAGAGGAGATGACTGAAGGCTGGGTGTGACCAAAGCTATTTACTGATGCTCCCAAACAGAAAACTATGACTAGCAGCTGTGGCCATTGTGAAGTCGTACCCTAGGAAAGAAAATGAGGTCTAGATTTTGTGAAGGGATCTGTGCACATTTTGCAAGCAAAACAAAACAAAACAAAGTTGGAAAACAAAATTGGAATAGAACAGAATAGTTCAGTTGGAAGAGACCTTCAAATATCGTCTAGTCCCACTGCAGTCCGCAAAATTGATACTGGTAGCAAAGAGACTCCACTCTCTTCTCTGTTGTTAAGTCAGTAAATCACATAAGAGAGCAAAGAAGAGAACTATTTTTTTTTCTCCTTATTTTTACCTTTTTATTTAATCAAAAAGCAGGCAAATCAATGTCATTCCATTAATACTTTATTTCCGCAGAGACACTCAAGAAAGTTAAACAGAATTAGCTAAAGATTTAGATATAAAGCTCACAGAACAACTTGCATTAGACCTCTCAGTGGGAATGCTTGGAAACAGGCAAATTTAATTTGTGTCTGAACAATCCAAACCATTTCATCCTGAGTGAAATTATCTGAGAAAAAGTCTAGCATAATTTAACACATGCTTTATATTCACACCTTGGATAAACTGACTGATACTTCGTAGACAAGTCCTGGAAATTCAACCTTCATGAAAGATTTTAGATTATTCCTGCATCATAACAAAAGTTCATGGCACATTCTTGCTTTTATTATATCCTTTGAGTGATATAGTTTAAAGTATTTTATCAATAAGAAAGGCACAACTAAAAATATTACATTTGCCCAGCATCAATGCGTTAACAATTTACAGCAAACACAATCATTAATATTACATAAGCTACATTTTTATAAAAACACTTAGGGTGTAAAAAATAAAGCCCTACAGGTGTGGATTTACTTTACATTTCTTATATAAGGCAATGCAGCATTAAAGCTCATTTATGAGATTTCTCTTGAATTTTTAACATTTCATTTAACATTTCACTAGACAGTAGAATAAATAACTTTGTAAGGACTAGGTATAATTAGAGTAGGTTTTTATGCATGTCTTGCAGCAGGATCCTGTGGAAGTTTCTACAGCCACATGAAAAATCTAACAACTTACTGAGACAGTAAATACAGAAATGGAGTAGGAAGAATGAGCAGAAATGAGATTCAAAACCATGACTTCACTCATGTGCTTGTCATGCAAAGAGCAGGGTGGCACTCTGAAATGTTTGTATAATGCCAGTCCTATAATCTAACAATCTTTTCATTTCTCCTAATGTAGAAGATTTAGCTCAGAAACTACAGAGAGATTTTAAAGCAAGAGGACGATAATTTCTTTGTGATGAAATTGGTTTTCTTAATAACTATTGGTGGAGTATACTAGGGGGAATGTCATTATGTTGAACTCTTTGTATTAAAGCATTTGAAACTCATGAAACCGTCTGTTTGAAAAAAGATTTTTCCATGAAGTACTTCATAGCACCAGAACAATCTATTAGTAATGCATAATGCAAACTACATGCAAAGTAGCTATTCCCAATGTACTGAGCTAATGTGAAAGTCTTAGGGCCTGTTTTGAAGGCAGCAGGATATAATTTTCCAAAGATCTCATAGACTAGTTTTACATGAAAGTTAAGGAAGAGAAGAAACGGCACTCCATTCTTGGGACAGTAATTAAAGGTTAGGGAGTTTCTTTTTTAAAAAAAGACCTATTCAAATTATGAACATAATACCTGGTGCTATAGTATACTAGATAATAAAAGAAATAACAGTCTGGGCTGAAATTTAAAATGAGCCTTAGGAAAAAAATTCTGAGTCTTAAACCTAACTGTGTATCAGTAACTAATTAAAAAGGGTGCTCTCTCTGTGTGCCCCCAGACTCTCTCCTTGGCAGTCATTGGCACCTCATGGCACATTGTCCTTGCTTATATCTTACAGGCACTTCTTTGAGTTGTGGATCCTGGGGCATCTACTGATATCGTGACTACATTTATACTATTAAGTGTACAGACACAAGCTGCTGTATAATGGCACTGATTTATCCTAGATGAATGTATGGTCCATAAAGTCACCAGCATTTGACACATGAATGGAGAGCATAGGAAATGGATGTGGTTCCACTTGTGACTTAGGCAGATATATTTCTTTATGTAAAACATTACCCAATAGAGAGCAGGGAACTCTTGCAGTGTAAAAAGACTGGGAAATAGCCTACATTTGCCACTGAAGAATTTGTCCTGCATTAAGAAAAGCCTTCATAGCATATTGGTGAAGCACAGATGTGGTTTAACTCTGGCAGGCAGCTCAGTGCCACACAGCTGCTCACTCACTTCTCCCCAGGTGTGATGGGGGAGAGAATCAGAGGTAAAAGTCTGAGAACTCATGGGCTGAGATAAAGACAGTTTACAAGGTAAAACGAAAGCCATACACAAGCAAAGCCAAACCAGGAATCTGTTCTCTGCTTCCCATCAGCAGGCAGGTGTTCAGCCACTTCCAGGAGGTCAGGGATCATCAGGTGGAGTGTTTTCTTGGGAAGACAAACACCATCACTCCAAATATTCCCCCCTTCTTTACCCCAGATTTTATTGCCAAGCATGATGCCCCATGGTATGGGACATCCCTTTGGCCAGCCTGGGCCAGCTGCCCTGGCTGTGTCCCCTCCCAGCTCCTGGTGCACCCCCAGCCTCCTCGCTGGCAGGGCAGCACCAGGAGCTGGAAAGGACTTGGCTCTGTGTAGGCACTGCTCTGCAACAGGTAAAACATCGGTCTGTTATCAACATTATTTTCATCACAAATCCAAAACACAGCATCATACAAGTGTCTATGAAGAAAATTAACTCAATCCCAGCCAAAACTGTTTTCTGGTTGATGTAGGGGAAGCAAAAGTTGCTATTTCTCATTTAACTACTGATATGAAAAGCCCAAATGAAGCTATTGAACATGGTAAAACATCTGGCTTATTTGAAAAAGGCTATCCATGGTTGTCCTTCCCTGCAATGCTCTGATCAGTAAGAATGCTTAGTCCTAGGACCAAATCATAGTCTGGTCATGAGGACATCAAACCAAAACATTGGTTCACACTGTTTGTGAGCATTGTTTGTTGCAACATTTTACCTCTAGTTTTCCAAGGTTCTTGGTACTATTACATTTAATAAAAGGGGATTCCAAGCTGAATAGAATGACATGTCATATTCAAGTGGAAGAAAAAAAATATGTATATATAAACTTATCCTCTAATGAGGCATTATGTTTTCTTGTGTACAGGCTTCCTGTCCTTTTTGCATGCTTATCTCCTAAGAGTATCTGTGGAAGTAGGCTCACATGTGGAAGTTGGAAGGCTGAAGTGGTTCACCTTCATGTTTTCTACTTCTTTTACTCCTGGGGAGGCTGATTACACCTCCCAGCTGGTTCTGTAAGGGGCTGTCTGAAGGAAATTTACTCAGGTTGTGATTTGTTTTGCTTCGCTGACCTTAACATTGGAAAACACAGGACCTTCTGCTGAGGCATGCCAGAGGCAGGGTGGCACCTCTCACAGAGAGTGGGTGGGCAGGTGGAATAAGCTGCCACATTGCCAGGCATGCTTTATTCTGTGCTGTATTCAAGAAGCTAAACTAACCTCACTCAGTACTGCTTCCTTAGTTGCACAAACTGAGTTGCACATTGACTTCAGAAAAACTTTTGCAGGCAAGGTCTATAGGGCAGTTCATCTGAGACAGGCTGAATCTGCACACTGGAGCTTTGGATGTTTGAGAAATATGAATATTAGTACTGACAGAGACCAAAGGACAATTGAGAGCTGAAACAGCGTGCTGTCTGACAGACAGCAATTAGCTGAAAATGGAACTTCTCTGCTTCACTTCTCTTCATTTATTCTCTCAATACAGATCATACATTTTTCATGAGAAGCAAATGTGTATGCAGATAAGTGTCTGCAGAGAGCAACTGGGATGCAAGAACTCATTTTGAACTCTGCTATGAGAGTACCCTTTTGAAACTACTGACTATAATACAATATTGTAATGGTTTAGAAGTAATAGAATGGAATCAATACTGTGTTCTGCTTCTCTTAAGATACACCATCCTCTTGACTCAAACGAAAACACAGACCAAGAACAGTCAAAGACATTTCTCTTTTACTCTCATCCCTAGACTGATACTTTTAAAATTAAAACAGCTTAACATCTTACCATATTTTGTATTACATTTTGTTTCATATTTCTGCAACAGAACAATGAAGAGGAGTAAAATCTGCAAGTGGCTTTGAATGTCAAGGTTGAGCTCAAAAGCTTTATTCACTGCCATCCCTCAGGTCATCTCCTGCTCATTTCTAGAAATTGTACCCCCATGTTAGCCCAGAAATAAGTGCAATTTGCAGTGTAATACGGAGTATTTGTATCACTTGGATTCATTTAAGAGCTGCAAACATGGAAGACAAAAACTGTCAACCTCCATACACAAAACACAGGTAAATCTACTCTGAACTGAAACAATATAATAAGTCTACTTAAACTTTAAAATAATGTTCGTAAACACTGCTTTGTATCTTGACAGCTCTTTTTAAAAAAGGAAGGCATAAAGCTTGTATCTAAAATTCTCCCACAATTTTGAGAAAAATTGACGGTTCCTGCCAGGTATCCCACTGCACAGACAGGAATTAAAGTGGTCATTTTTCCAGTTTTCAGTGCACAAAGTCCACTCCTAAGAAGAGCAGGTTTATTGTTAAATTCATTGGTGGAGAGAGGAGGAAAGCAGGGAAAGGAAAACCATTATCTTGGTGTTGGTACTGGTCAGGGTGACCTTCAGCATAATTTGGGGAAACCTAGTGCAACGTCTGAATCTTCCCTTATGCTTGACCACCAACAGTCTTGCAAGTATTTCCTTCCAACAGGACTTATATTGGAGATCAAAATGGGCCTCAAATCCATCCAATTTAACCAGTTTCAGTGGAACTCCATCTCAGCATTATCTCACTACAGAACCACTGTATCAGTAACAGGCCTGATAGAAAACGGTTTGAGTTGTCGTCCCCAAGCCTCCCAGATTTTTCCAATTACTATGCTTTTTCACATTATAAAGGTGCTTTAAATGCAGGACAGCATGTGAACCACTTTCCCAGGCTGTTTTAGTCAGAGGGCTTGCTACTGCTAATGCATCTCCACAAAGACTTAATAAAATCAGTGACAAGAAATGGAAACACATAATGTCATTAATAGAGACTAACAAGCCTGTTATTCTTAACTAATCATATTTTAGGATTGTTTGTGCAAGGATACATACACAGAGGGCCAAATAAGACAAGCCATTAAAACATGACAGGATTATTAATTGTTAGAGCAGGCTGAAATCTCTTTAATTTTCCAAATGACTTTTAGAGCATAGGAGAAGCGAAATGGAAGAGAACAAAAGCAGTTTACAGGAACTGTGTAACATGTGAATGAGTGTGGAAACTTTCCAAGAGTTTGAGAAGTTAGTCCTAGCAAAATCACTATTCACTAGGTATCATTATTATTATTGCTCTTGGACAAAATTTTGCCTCCGCTTTATTCTTTGTTCATAAAAGGAGCTACTGTTGCGTTGGTGTTTATTTGCTCCTGCTCATGATTTTCCCTACTGGAGGCTTTTATATGAAACATAATCTTCAGTATTCCAAGAAAATTCATCCATTCTGGTCTCTAAATGATATTCATTCACTTAGTGCAAAATAAGATGAGAGAAGGAGCACAATTTTATATTCTAGTTTTGCTTCTTTATAATTGCAGACATTCGAAATCTTCTGTATTCAATAATCGCAGATAGCCATGTTTTGTTTTGCTGTTCCCAAATAATGAGGACAATGTTTCTTCTTCTAATAAACTTATGGAAGATGTGTGTCCATTTGAACAACCCCAGCCTCCAAGGGCCCTATAGACTACACCGGAGCAGTTACTTTGGAAGTAACTTCCAGGAAGCTTAGTGCAGCAAAAGATATGACATCCAAAGTAGTAGGATGCAAAGTAGCTCTAGCCATGCCCAACATGGGTGTTGTGAATCCACTGGAGGACATCCTGACATACCAGAAATGTGTCAGGTGACTGGTGGTCTGGAGAGACCTTTCTGTGCCATGCTGCAAGATGATGGTAGCAAAAAAGTGCCCTAGTAGTAGGGTCACTGTGTGAGTGATCTTTCCTTGGGTAAGGTCACCATTTTTGATCTGGAAATTTGGTCTGGATAGAATCAGAACTTTAACCATTTGTTTGGTTACATCCTGCACATCCTGCAGTTTCACAGTTTCCCTGCAGTTTTGCAGGGAGCAGAGTGCCTGACTAAGCTGATGGATCTAAAGAAGTCCCAGGACAATGTCCCAGTCCCTCTAGGTCCAGCACATTTTGGGTATGTCAGGTGTGTATATTTAAATAAGTTGTTTTGCACATGCATGGTTAGTCAAATACATCTACATGACCTGACCTCACTGCATACATGTCACAAAGCATATACTCTGCATATCTGCCACAAGGCATATACTCATGTATTTCTGTCAGATGGACCCTGGACAGAAATAGGAGAGTCCTACATTTAAGTTTCTAATTTGTGCATCTTTATCTTCAGCATTATATATATATATATATGTATACATATGCATATATGTATATATGTATGTATATGCATACAGTTATGTGCACATATATGCAAATATTTACATCTATTCATACATATGGGCCTTTTCGATACCAATTCTTACATTTTGCTAGAACTTGAGATGCTTTGCACATGACCATTATTCTTTAGCAAGTGCCAATGCCCCCAGGCACTTCGATCCTCTAAAAATCTCAAAGATTTCACCCAGGAAAAGCAAGGCCGGCTCCTGAAGAAGAATTGTAATAAAGCTAAATGTAAAATGGGAAAAGTACTATTGGCCGAATCTTAACCTTCACTTCTAAGCAATTCTTTGGACTATGCATCTGTGCAAGCTAGCTGGGAATAATTGGATTCAAAATAGACTCAATTCTATAGAATAGTCTGTGCAAAGGAATAAATGAGCAGGAAGACTAGACAGTTGCTGTAATATTTAAATTATAAAAAACACAGACCTAAGACATTACTAGAGAAATAGAATGTGTACTTTTTTTTTTTTTTTTCTTCACTGTTTTGAGTTTTACAACCTTTTACACTTCTGAGCTGTTCTTTCATCCGGGACTGACTAAACTGATGATTAGTTCCTTCTCGCCCAAAAGCTATGTATTCAGCACCCATTCAGAGTGAAGAAAATTTTAATCAACCAGGACTTTCCAAAATCAACCAGAGAGCATAAAAGATAATTTGTAAGTGGTACTGAGACTGAATCAGATCTCTGAATGCTCATTTTGACATTGCAATTTGCACTTTTTAAAAATTGTATTGTATAGTGACCATTTTTTATTTTTTTTTCTTAATCAGTGTTTTTTAAAGACAATACAATGGCTTTCTTTCTCCTTGTGAAGTTTTCACTTTGCCAGAACAATTTAAAATAAGCTGCACACATTTCACAGTAAGGACATTTGCAAATTAAGGATGAAATTCTGCCCTTCCCCTTTTTTCACCATGTTTTCTTTCAAAATTTCTATAGAAAATAGGAGAGATGATTCAATGACTAAGGTTAAATAATCCAATAAATCTCCTTCTAGCTATTAAATATATATTATATATTATGCATTTTGCATCAGGCATGTTTTATCTTCAGACTGAGTTTTTTCTGCTTTCTGTTTTAACATATTCCTGCTACATAGAATTAGGCCACGAGCATTTAATGCATGAAACGTAATCCATATAACACGTATTTAAAGTACTGTAGACTTAAACAGAAACTTTCTTTAAAGCTCAAAATCCAAAAAAAAAAAAAAAAACAACAACAAAAATAGAAGAAATGAAAGGATTCAGAATGCTCTCTCAACATTTGCTGTGAGTAGCAATAATTAATCAAGATGAAGAATGATTGCAGTGGATCAGTTAGGGAACAAAAGCAGGTTTGTTCTAGGGGATTTGTATTTTTTTTCTTCAAATGGCTCCTTAATCAGAGTCACGTGGCTACATGATTATTTTTAGCAGAAGAGGGTGGTGCTCTCAGTGACACTTGAAGGTGGTGCTCTTACTGACACTTGAAGGTAAAGCTTACATTATTAATATCACTCAACCACACTTTTTCCCCCAGTGTGTATTCCCCCCACTACCATGTCCTGTCCCATCCCTCCCCACACCCCCCGAGTTGAAAACCATTAGTAAAAGCATAATTACCAGAGTTCAGGACTCTGGTTCAATCTTCCACCCCTGGGATTACAGAGGTTGAAGGCATGACAGAACCACAAACTGTTCCCATGGTAACTTTTTTGGCATTGAGGCTTCAGGCAAATGACAATACTGGTGAATGTTTAAAGAGCAGGACTTGAAATATCTGTTTGAAATAGTTCTTAATTCCTAGTGTTGCTTGAAGGAGAAAGAGAACAATAATAAAATATTGATATTAATAATAATAATGTTCTGACTCATACACGTTGTTAACTCAATTTTTAAGTGACTCGACATTGGTGTAATTGCATGTCAGGATTCATTTTGGACTGGCCACTGTAATTGCATCTGATTTGGTAAAGCTAGAGGGGTTCTTTTTCAGGGGTAGTTTTGTTTTGTCTTGTTTTCCTTTTGTTACTTATTTTACAGTCACTGAGTTGATGCTTTATATCTGGGGACTGAAGTTTCCATAGGATATTTTGCCAGCCTTCATCAGCCTGATACAGAGGAAGAGGGTGTTATTTTGCCCATAGGTGCACGTCCCAAAACGTGGTGCTAGATATCCTCACTTGTGTCCAACCTCCAGTCCAGTCCTGCTGGCTACAGTTTATGCAGCAGAGGCTCCCCAGCAAAGCTGGAATCTGATTCTGGGCACCAAGACTGGAGGAGTGAGCAGGACTTTCTCCAGCCTCTATTCTCCAGGTGACAGGGGAAGTCCTGTTAAAGAGTATCCTCAGCTAAACCACAGCAGTAGGTCTTTGAGGGAGAGGTAGGCAGAAGGGTTTCTTCCCTATTTTCTTAGAAGTCCTCCACAGTTGGACACGGGCCCTATGCCTTTAGAGGTCAGAAAGAAAAACTTCCCCCATCCTGCTGCTCTTGGGCAGTCCTGCTGGGCAGCCTGGGGTGAGCACCCAGCGCAGAGCCCTTTCTGCTGGTCACAGGCACAAGGGCAGTACGTGGGCAGCTTTTTCCTTGGCTTGTTCTTTACAAAGTTAATCCGTTTGAACTTTGCGCTACTTACTGCTTAGCCTTATTAAAGAAACTTCACTGGCATGTTACCTGTCCTCTGTGACTACTGCTAATTACTTTTTGGTTCATAAAGTACCTTACTCCAGAAGTATAAAAGAACACTTTTCCCCAATAATGCTAAGTGCTGTTCATAAAAAATAAAACAATAAAAGTAAAAACTGGCTTTCCCTCTCTTAATAAGACCCCAAATACAGAAAGATGAGCAAATTAAAACTAGCAATACTTCAGAAATGAAAATGTTCATTTAAAAAAAGAGCACAGAATGGAGAAAAGATAAGCTAAATTGCTGGGAACCGGGAGTTGCACAACTCCGTGCTCCTATAACAAAAGTTTCATCACAACTGAGCAAAAGGTGACAAAATCTGAAATCTAAACAGCACCAGTTCTCTCTGAAAATTTAGTGCAGCAGAGAAAATAATGATAATTCTGTACAGTTCTTCAAAAAAAGGAAAATACTTAGTATTTTATTGAACATACATTTTTCTTTCTCCCAACACTGGTCTCCACTGGTGGCAGAGAAGCGATCATGACCAGCTGAAATGCTATTTGTGAGACAGGCTGTCTGGCACAGTGGGCAGATACGAGTGTGTGTTGTCAGACACTGGGGCTGCTGATAGCACTGCTTAAGGAAGGGCTGTGGGGAGCTGACAGTCTGTTAAAACAGTGCTTTCAGGAGTGCCCTCAGTTACGTGTCCTAAACAGTTCTCTTATCCTAAACTGTTCTGTCCTTCTGAGTTTGAGAGCTTTACTCAGTAAATGTGGAAAAAAAGGTGATTCTTACAGATAAACAGCATGCTGGCCTCTCTGGGAAATAGTGCTATTACTAGACTGGTTTTGCTTAACATTAAACAAAATCTGTGCTAACAAAGGAGCAGAAACGTAATTACTGCTTAACCTCCTGAAATTGTTTCATAAATAAAAAGTGAGTGCTGAAATGCTGAAGGTTTGCAGTGCTGTGAGGTGCAACACAAGTAGGTACAGTGATGCAACACTGCTGGAACATACGAGCAGGCTTCCAAATACATTGGCATCTTGACCAGCATATACACAGATTTGTCTATCTAAAATCACTGCATTAACCCAGCCTATGGGTAGAGGTCACAAATAATAATGAATCAAACAGCTATACTAATTAGTAATACTTTTATGCAGTAAACAAATTCATAAAAAACATTTTCATTCTAGCACTAGAGCCATTTATTTATTTGCTTGTTTATTTATTTATTTATTTTCCTCATAATAGTGGTAAAGTCACCATTCTGATGTGTCTAACCTGAAGAGGCCTAACAACATTATTTATGGCAGGTACATGAGATGTCAAGGATTTTGTTTTCCAGCTCACAACCTGCAATTTCACATGGCATGGGATATCTGCATTGCTATGTTGTAAGGCACAGTTGTCACCCTTAACTAGGAACAAACCCACCTGAGATCTGGATGCTCTGTCACTGACTGTTAGAAATGGATGATGAGAAAGAGAAACAGTAACTCAATAACTGTGACACACAGAAATAAAAAGTTTTCCTCACCTTGAATTAGAATCATAAGAAATCCAAGCAGAGTCAAAACAAATATCATCTGTACTGAACATTTTCAGGAAATCCTTAATGCACACTGATTTATGCTATTCGTTGGGATCACAGTTATTTAAAACTCTTGTCTTTGTAGCAATTACACTTTAGGAAGTGCACAGGATTTCCAGTATTGTACAATGAGCTGATTTTATGTTCTGTTTTGACACAGATGTTCTACATACAGCTTGCCTAAGCAAAAGTAGTAAGAAAAAGTAAAACAATCTAAATAAAATAGTGAAGTTAAAGTGTTTGGAAACTTTTATAACAAAAGCTGTCCTTTTATAACAAAATATAACAAACAGACAAAACACCCACAAAAAAAAAAAAAAAAAACATGAAGCAAAAGCTTTATCACACTCTTACTTAATTCTTCTCTTAAAACAATCTTCACTATAATTGTTTTCTGGGTACAAATCAAAACTAAGTTTGTCTTTCTGAAGGTCTGTGGGACTTTGTAATCATTTTTCAAATTCTTGTACAATGTTCTGCATTAGAGCTTGGGAAGGAAGCAATCAAGGAGAGCCGAAGTGATGTGAGATTGGCTTCACTCCAGCTGAGTGGACAATTGCATCAGCAGAGCAATCTTGGCTAATTGAAGAAAAAGATGAGAGGTTGGTCAAGCAGCAAGAAAGAAGACATCGCAAACCCAAAATGTTAATCCCAAAAGCACTGCCCTATGCCTGACTCCACAGAAAGTGGGAAGATGGAAAAGACATGCAGGGAAGTTCATGGCACCTTGAAAATTATGACAGAAAGGGAGCAAAAGTAAAAAGGAGGCTACTGTTCCTGCTTATGCCATGAATCCCCCCACCTTCACACACACAGAAGTGGGCAGCTGTTGGTATAAAGCTGAATGAAAGCATGATGAAAGAGGAGATTGCCAGGATTGTGGATACCTGTAGCTCTGTTTTGCCCCAGGTGAGCACTTTCTGCACCTTGCAGGGCATCAATGCTACAGTGCAGCCTGCCAGAGAAATACACATCATCTGGGAAATGCCCTGGAAAAAGGTGTGAACGTGGACTAAAAGTACTCATTACAGCTGTTGAAAGAGAGACAGTTAATGCTAACAAAAAGGCTAACTTTTGCTGAATGATGCAGTGAGGAATCACTCTTAAACTACTGTGGGGATTACAGGAACAGATCCTGCTTCTTGTGTGTGGGATGGAAGTCCTCAGCCCTTCTCAGATCTCCTGCTCAGGTCTACCCCCTGACCCTGCCCCGCACCATGGCTAGGAGGAGAATCCAGCTCCAAAGCAGTACATGGGCAGGGGGCTCCAGGCCTGGAGTATAGTCCATCTGCTGGCTCATTATTGCAGATGATATGTTCTAAGTCTTCTCTTTCTTTAAAGATGAATTTCTTGCTCCTAAAGGCTCTCCTCAATTTGGTGTGAGCCAGGGAGAAGCAACAAATTATCGCCCTACCCAGACCAACAATCCTGATTTCTGCGTTAGCTTTCACCGGGAAGCAAATTATTAAACAAAAGTCTCAAGGGAGGCTTTTGCTGCCTATTGGCAAACCCCTAAGTAGTGTACGTGAATCACAGGACAGTGTGCATCAGAGGACATGTTAGCATCCATGCAAAAAAATCGCTTCCACTCCCTTCAGTGGGGACAGTTTTCCACTTGAGATTTTCTTTGCGCTGCAACACTGACTGTGTTATGTTTATCAGAGAGCACATTATGGTCCCCACAGAGGCAGCAGGGCTATTCTTAGCTTTCTGTGTTGGTACACTTGTAACGCTAAAAGAATAAAACTGTTAATCTGATGGCGTCAGTAAATCTGATGGCGTTAGTAGGACCTAGTTTCCAAATTAAGCTTCTTCGTAGCAGAGACTGCTTGAAATAACTTCTGCACTTTTTATTTCTACTATTCTCCCGTCTTGCTTTATATGTATTTCTATTCACTTCGCCTTTGCTTAAGGCAAAACAGCTCCTTGCAAACACTTTGCAGCCCTTCAGACTGTTAACATCTCAGGTGGTTCTCAGTATCTCTAGATACTAGAAAGCAAAAGAAAGAAGCCTGTGCATATTTTCTGCACAACACTGCTACATCCTCCTTTGCACATGACCTAAGCCACAATAACTTGCAGGCTCTCCTAATAACTGAAAGGTTTTTTTAATAAGATGTTCTGTATGGAGAGAGCTCGTGCTCGGTCATGCTCACCTCTGTAGATGTCTGTTCCAGAAGATACAAGTCTGATTATAGAAAACATCATGCAATGTGTAAGTCTGTTCATACAAAGACTTACATGAAGAAATGCTCCTTAAATATTAATGGTGCTTCTGTTCCACTGACATTAAACTTCTGCATTCTTCCTCATCAGCCATTTCAGTGAAAAAGCACCTGCTTAACAGATAATTTCTGTCTTCTGAAATAGCATTCTTAATTTCAAGTTGTAATCCTGATATCCCAGCAGAAGGCTAAGGAAACTCTCCCAAAGACGAGCAGTACATTACAAACCAAAAGCAGAACCGATCTAGGAGCAACCTGTTTCCAGGTAGGGTGTCCTCATTTATAGCGAATATTAAGGAAAGAGAAATACAGAAAGCTTAATGTTTAGAATAGAGGTAAGTAAGCTTTCTATTTTCTTTCTCTAAATTGAAAAATTTATGCAGGAAATTTTCCAGAATTTCAGCTTTTACTGACAATGTTTTAACTCCATCAGTGAGCCAGGGCTGTTGCTTTGCTGACATGGATTTACAGTGATACTCTACTTCCCCTCTGTGGCAAAGTTTGATAGCTCACTAGCCATGCAGCAATAAAGCAAGGAATGAAGAGGGAGGTTTGCATTTCTGCTCATTAAACAATATCAATGAGAAAAAGAAAATAAAATAGTAACTGTTATTATAAACATTTTCAATGGTATTCATCATTTCTTTACAGACATTGGTTTTTATTCCCAGCTTCCACCTGTTTCAGAACTCTTTCAGTCATCATATGTTGCACTCTCATAACATGTTTTTGAAAGGCTTCCTGTTAATGTACTTCCAGGATGCAGCCCAGTAGCTGTGTGGAAGAGGAAGAACCATGTGGAGGAGGGTTTGTGCTGTGGGTGAGGGCTTTCAGCATCCCCCACCGTGTACCCATGTGTGCACAACCAGAAGACAGAAAAAAAAAACAAAAAAAACACTGATAACTAAAAATACTTCAGTTAAACACAACTCCAAACATATGCACTGACAATCACTGTCTGCTTATTTTATGTTGTTGCGAGAAGAATTAAAATTTAAGTAACTGATGCATTTGTATAATCTCTACTTCTTTCAAATCTCAAAAATGATATTTTAATTTTGTTGCTCTTTTCTGGCTCTGAATTGTAAAAATACTTGCAATTCTTTTCAGGGGGCCGATTCTATGTAATGCATTAGATCAAATTTCTCTTATTAATCTGAAAGTATGTCCCCAGCAAATGCATATGACCATAGCCTGAAAATTAATTATTATTGTATCTAAGGAAACATAATATATTTGTACTTCTAATAATACAACTAAGTACGTAATTAAAAATGGAGAAACATCAGTTTTAAATATATAGACCAGTGACTAGCTGAAATTTTGTTACCTTCATTACAGTGATCTACAGAAAGATTTTGTCACTGTGCAGGCCTTCTCTTAATGTCTTACTCTTCTACATCTTCCGTTTTCACTTTTTTTTTTTAATCTTATTTGCACTAGACACGGTATTTACAAAAGAAGATGTGCTGTTCCAGCTGTTGTTGCTCACAGTTTTCATTTCTTGCTCTTGTAGGCACAGATGTAAAGCAGATGGAAAAGAACACGATGCAGTTACAGCATCTTGGCAGGTGGAACAATATCCTGAACACTGGCCTAGGAGTGGCCAGTCAGAAATGTGCTTTGCAATTGCAACACATGAGGCAGTTCAGTTATACCTTGTTAAAGAAATGCTTCTGAAATCACTACCTTGCATGAAAGGGGAGAAAAGGCACAATTTTTGACACTGCATGGTGGCAAATGGGATTGAGATAGTATGGTGGACATCTTTGTATGCTTTAATCAGAAATGAGCAAAGCTGGAAATTAGAAATAATCTTTTTTAGTGATGTCTGAACTGAAAGCCAGTCATTTGTTGTGTTTCCTGGTAGTTGTACAGAAAGAAAGTACCTTCTCAGACTGATGTGTATATAATGAGTTTGTTGAATCTCTCTCATTGCAACCCATTTTGTTTATGTTCTGACTTCTCTGTGAAAGTCAGAACCCAACATTTCATCAGTACCCAGGTTCATATCATATCTTAAAGCCGAAGATGAGAGACAGGCAGCCAAAGCTCCTTTCTCTGGTCCTGCCAGACTCATGCTGCCAGATCACAATCCAAAATGTCAAACAGTATAATGACATCTTCAGGGAACAGCCTGGGATTTTTCCAGAGCAGCGCTGTGTGCGGGCTGCAGAAACCTCCTTACCCAAGCATCTTCCTTAAGTCTTTTTATAAGGCTAGTCATGAAGCTATAAAGATGATCTACGGTTGTTTCCTAACTGTTAGTATATTGAACTCTTCTGGCAAGAAAGATGAAGCTGAAACGTTTTCCAAGATTGATATAACATAGGGGCCAGAAGAGCAATACCTTTCTTCTTCACTTCAATAGAAATAGAAAAAGAATATGATCTTTATAATTGGATTTCAGGAGCCATGAGCACAAAGCATCAGTGGGTCAGAGCCGAGCAGGCAGTGTGGTGGCAGGCAAGAGCAATTCAGCTGCTGCCTTCTTGCATCTTCCCTCCGAGTGATTGCCTAGCCCTGACCTGAACCATTTCACTATTTTTTGTCAGGTGAGTTGTTGTGTTGCCTTAGGGAGCCTAAACAGCTCTGCACAGGGTCAGGGGAGTGCCTGAGGCAGCAAGAAGGCAGTGAAAGGTTGGGGCTGGTGGGGCACTGAGCCCAATCCACTGCAGAGCAGCTCCTGGTGCCAAGGTTAGGGTAAGGGATGGAGGGAAGGTGATGTGAAGAGGAGAGGTCTGAAGCCATCCTTTCCTCTAAGTGGCTAGGAGAAGACATGAGGCCATTTGGGGGTATTTCTGAGGGCTGAAAAACCTGAAGGTTTTCTCCATCACATCTGCCTCACAGAAACAGAAAGAAAAAAAAAAATGCCCCAGTGGAAGTTAGCCTTGCAGCCTCTCCACTGCAGGGACAAATATCACTTTCCTTCTTAGGGCTGTGCCTGAACAACTGGAGGTATTCTGCTGGGGACATATGGTCCACATAGCACAGAAAGGTCTATTAGATTCCATCTTTTTCTGCTAAGAAACAGGTGAATCTAGAAATAGTGTCAGTTTTGCTGTTTTGCCGCTTTTCTCACTTTTTTTTTTTTCTGGCTTGTCTTAACTTTGTTAATCTGTGGAAGTAACAATTATCTAGAGACTATAAAGGGCCTATTTTTGTAAAAGGCTGAAATTTACGTATACTGCTCCTATTTATTTTCATTTTAACTACGAGGTACTGTTATAACAAGTGACAAGAAATTTGTGTTTAAAAGATAACAAAGAACTACAAGGTGAATAGTAATACGGTGAGAAATCCCTTTAAAAATCCTGGATTTCAGGTCTGCTATGAAGAATTCATTCAGACCTCCTTTGGGTGTGCATTAAGCTACAAGTGTCTAGATTTGGCCACTTGTCTAACCACATCTTGAAAACCACCAAACCTGGAGACTCCACAACCTCTACCAGCACATACTATCCTTAGAGCGAGTAAATTTTTGCAAATGCCCAGCTTAAAACTCCTCCCAAGCTGCAATTTATTCCCACTGCCCGCTGTTAAACCACCTGCCACTGCCAAAAGTGTGACCCTGGTATCTCTGTAGCTACACTCCAACCTGCTGCTGTATTAGGCCCCTTAGCCTCCTCTTCTTCATGCTAAATAAGCCTGACTTCCTCGAGTTTCATGGGTACACTATACACTCCAGGACCCTGACCTTCTTAGCTGCCTCCTCCTGGAGACTCTCCAGTTTCTCCACAGCTCTCTTGCAGGAAGGTGGGGGGAAACCATGGGCATGGTCTTTAGGTATGGTCTCACTGTCATCTGCTTGTCCTTGATCTGCTAGCCATAATCCATAATACACCTACATGCGTTTTACCTTTTTTTTTCTTTTTTTTTTTTCAATGAGATAGTGTCATTGGCTTTTGTTATGGTGTCCATGATAAACATGCTTTTCTGTGAAAAGGATCGTTAATTCAACTCAAAAAAAAAAAAAAGGAATATCATTTTTTGACATGTCTATTTAGCATTTATTCAAGGACCACGTGATACATTAGCACGCTCAAAAACAGTGATTTGCAACAGTAAAAATGTAAGTGAAGTTGAACTTCATTCCAAGGGTACAGCAACGAGCATATTAAGATCAACAGAGGTATAAATTCATGTTCAATTTTCAAGTTGCCATTATGCTGGACTCTGAAATTATTTTTCTTAATGTAATTCACAATTTTCTAAATCCAAATGCAGGCAGGGGAGGATCAACTACTCTCTGAACCCCTAAGCCAGGTCAGTCCCAGTCTCCAGGCATATATCCGCAAAGAGCTGCTAATTCCCTGCAATTTAGTCCCTTCTGTGCAAAGTGGAGGACACACAGTACTCCTGGATAAATGCACTCCTGCCTCTGCTTCTACTGTCTATGGCACAGGAAGAAAGACCTGAGGCTGTTCAAGTTCACCTAACCTCTCCCTGTTAATCCTCTCCCTGCTTTCTACTTTCTGCTTACTAGGATGCAGATTTCTTTCTGCTTCACGAGAAGAAAAAAGGAAGTGGCAATTTGGAAAAGTTTTGATTTTTAGATCAGATACAAGTCATTTAAGGCCTCGCAAAAAGAGAAATTGGAAGCAGATTTTTTTTTTCTTCGCATTTCCTTTCACTGTCACTTGAATTGTTTTATAGTCTTGCTTCCTTTCCTTTTTGTGTGCACAGTACTTGGAATCCTCAAGGGCTCTATGACAAAACAGAAAAGCAGCATTGTCTCTGAAGTTTCAGATGGCTAAGAGCTTTATTGATAAAATGCTCAGAAATGTACTTATTGCCCACACAAAGAAGTGAAACTCCTTAATTACTCTTGCTAAAAACACAGTCATACTTTGAGACAAAATCTGGATCATGATTTAGTTTTTCTTTAAATTCCCAGACTGAGTTTTCTTTTAAGGTACTTCTGAGGAAATCCACCCTGGAAGGGTCTTCAAAGGGCTCAAGTATTTACAGTTCTCATTAAACACTTCCACTGGAGCAATGACCTGAGCATCAGTCTAGATTTAAAGCCATCCCTGTTATAAAATTCTTTGGAGAGTCTTCAAGACATGAGAAAAGCCTTAGACAAAACTAATGTCACTTGCTTGAACAGCAAGGGTTTCCGCCAAGGGATGTGAAGAGGAAACATGCTCTGAGCCCATCTTGTGTCTTGCTTACACTGAGGATGACTTTATTTTCTACCTATTTAATTAATTAATTAATTCAATTTCTATATAATAAAGCTACAGCCTGTGTCTACTACTCATTTATTTATTTATTTATTTATTTTAGGAAAAAAATGGCTGTATTGAGGCAGTGGGAAACGGGTGTAGCCCATCATTCCAAGTGCTTCAGACTTGAGATGCTCCATCCACTATCCTGAGGGCACCATAATGAATGACATAGGAGAAGCTTGAGCCTCTCTGTCCATACTGTCTGGGCAGAAAATTTCCAACACCATGACACTGAGTCTGTATATTTCAGGTAATTTATTGGAAAGGTGCTTGTTTTAAAGGACTACCAGAATGAAACACTTAAAACAAGAAGCTTATGATCATGTTGATCTCAGATAGGTAGTTCTTTGTCCATTTTCATTCTGTACTTGTTGAAGGCAGAAGTGTTAGCAAAAGGAATAGAATATGATATTGTAATATTGTTCAGACCCTTACCTTTGAGAAGGTGAAAAAAAAAATCTCAATGGCTGGAAAAGAGAAGTCTACTATTGTCAAGATTTTTAATACCTAATATAGAGAAATTTAGTTTTTTTCCAAGAAGAGAAAAACATTTCTAGAGATGCTGCAAAGACTGCACTGCTGATCCTCAAAATCTTTAATTTATATTATTTTTCCCATTCTTTCCCTACAAAGGCAGCACAAACTAGGACAGTGCAGACAAATAAAGAGGAACTCCCTTAAAATAGATAACACTGTTAAAGATAACACTGAAATAAACTTTCAGTTTTGAAAGTTAACATTGAAATGTTAATTGTTTGTTATCATGTAAGCAAACCCTTTGTGCTTTGTCTATTATGTATTAACCAAATGACAGTGAAATGTTGGTGTGTACAGGAATGAACTTTGCATTTTGAAATAATTCCTGTGTTACTGAATGTTAGTTCAAGTGAAAAGAAAACTAGACCAAATGAAAATATAAGTGGCTTGGTTAAGCCATGCTAATTTTTCTGTTTTGGCTTAAAAATCAAAGTTTTATGAAATGCTAGTGACGGAATTTTCTTCTTGGTTATCAATCTGTCATCATCATAAATTTCATCACATTTTGATAAGGAATTTGCAATCTAAATATTTGACCTGAGTCTATATAATCTTAATTTTATTTCCAATAACATCCTCTTTCCTCCCTCTCCTCTTTCCAGTGTCCTGGACATGTGACTTGAGATGGACTCAAGCCACAGAAATTCAAACCACATTCCCACAAGGAATAGGAGCGAAAGAATATAGGAATTATTCATGCACTTTTTCTCCCTCAACTGCAATTTTCATAGGAACGCTGAATCTCAGATGTGGAGTTTCAGAAATGGGCAGTTACTGTTCTCATTTTCCTTTTTCATGTGATTCAGCAGATATGGCCTCAGGAAAATTGCCTCTCTCTTAACTACAGAAATCACGCCAAACTGAACGCAGCAACAGGCACGGTCATAACAGACTCCTCATTGGGAAGATTATTTTCCGTTTTTTTGTCCTAATGCAATTTTCATAGGTGGAAGTATAAGACGTGGAAACAGAAATCCAGAGAGTGTTACTCAGCGAGGACTTCTCTCTGATGATCCCAATCACTGCCTAGAACGAAAAAATTCTGTTGCACACACGCGCACATCCCAGCCCAGTCATAAGACAAACGCACAATAAAGCTGTGCGTAGTCCTGATTCAGGCAGTCAGTGTTGCAAAAGCTGCCTGTGACTAACATGAATCAAGAAAAACTCAGTGCTTGCTGTCAGTGATTCAAAGCATCACAATTTCTACTGAAGAGAGCTGGCCAAACAAAAAGTGACTCTTTTTTTAAACATTTTTTTTAAACATTGCACAAGCTTTCTTGTTTGAATTGTTTCATCTCCTACAATGGCTAAGCTAAGAAACTTAACTTTTATATTATTTTTAAGTATTAAATATAGAGCTATATATAAATAACAGAAGGAATTACTTGCACACACACGCACAGAAATGACAATTTCCACATTAGCATTATATTTAGGTGCAAATATAGACCCATAAATCTATTTCTCTCACTGTCTGTGATTTCTTTCTTTAAGATTAGGATTTATTTATTTATTTTATTTTTTATTATTTTTTCTCCTCTGGCTCTATATTGCTCTTAGATATTCTGGAATCTGCATCATACCTGTGGAAGGCAAGGACCTATTTATTTTAGCTTTCACCACAGGTGCAAAATCCCTTCAGCTGACAACTGAAGTTTAGGTTATAGCTCTTTCTTCTTGAGTCAAGTTTGACTGAATGAGTCTGCAGAGCTGGAGAGCAGCACAAAGTTATTTTATGTTTATGTGCAGGAGAGTGTAAGACACTGACTTTTTCTCAGTTCCACCAGCAGAATGGTGACAGTCACTAGAAGTCCATGTGGTACAAAGAAAAGGTAATGTGAAGGAAGCAATAATACTGCATTTTTTCTGTTGTTAGTATAGTACTGGTAAACAGTAGCAGAGAAAAGCACTGTAAGCTTCTTGTAAAAGGAAGGAAGAGAAAAGGACTTTGTTTCTCCATGTGCAAAATGAACAAAAAGGACAACAAATGCCAATGACAAAAATAAAAATATTCAAATAATTTCAGTAGCAAACAGCTGAGAAAATAGTGAGCAAATTGTTGTTGCTGGTACAGAAGCAAGAAAGCCTAGATAAGTGTGATGGAGGTGATTCAAGAGCATGCTGCTGAGAGGCATAACATTTCCAGATAAAGAAGTATACAATAGTTCTCATGTGCAAGGAAGGCCAAAACAGAAGCCTGCTGTTAGCTAGCTGGAAGGAAGTCCAAATGCTTTCAAAACATATAAGGCAATTTATATTAGTTGGAGAACCAAGTCTTGGTATTTTAATGATTGTAAGATGGGGTGTTGCAATTGCTTAAGCAACAGAACAGGCTTTTGTTTGTTAATATAAATAAGTAAAAATGTGCATGCGGTGAGGGAACATCTCACTTTTAAGAAACAAGCCAACAAAAAGTGTGTGGGGAGGTACAGAGTTAGAGAAGGTCAAGTCATGCTGATGATGGATGGGAATAAAGAGATTATTTGCATGAGACTGAAATGTAGGAGAAGTTGAGCTTATGGAAGCACAGGAGCTGCCCCTCTAACAGTATCAGACAATTACCATTAAGTTGAAGTGGCAAGCGGAGTGGCTGTGTACTTAAAATCACACAAAGCTTGGATGTACCCTTGTCACAATTGAACTTATTGTTATGATTTGCAGGAGCAAAACTGATAGGAAATAAGCAAGCACAGAGACATCCTCCCTCACGTGAAGTTCACACTGTGACTTTCAAGCTCTAGTTACAGACATCTGTGAATTTGGGGGATAAATTTATGGAGTTTGGAAGGAAGAAAGTATATTGCCAGTAGCTTAAACCCACTGTACAAAAAATTGCACTTTTACTACAATATCAAATAAGTCATCAAAATCAAATAAAAAATACAAGAAAAAGCATGCATGAGAAATAACAACAAGCTGTCAAACTGAACGGCAATAACTCATCGCCGCCCTCTGGATCTGACCCCAGTACTCTACGGGTGTCCTCTTAACTGAAAACATATGCCCCGACTGAGCAAAGCCAGTGAAAGACCTTCCCTGGTTTAAACAACAGGAACAAACAAGGGGTGTGTAAATTCAGAGTTCCCAGTATCTTTCTGGTACTTCAGGGCATTCATGAAAAGATTGAGCCCTCTACTGGCCGCTGCATTTCTTTCCCCAAGTCAAGTATTACAGATCCTATTTCTAGCAGTCTTCTAATGAGTGAAGAAATGCTTTGGCAAATTTACCAAACCAATTATGCTGCAAATGTCGGTGCTAAAAGTTATTATGGCACATCTTTTTTGGTCAAAATCTATTAAAATGAGATTTAATACGGGTTCCAAAAGTCATCATTACACCTGCATAAAATTATTGTTGTAAGAAAAGGACTTATAAGAAGAGTAAGCAAACTTGTGAAAATTCAGTCCTGTAGGAAATATCACATACAGGAGAGAGATAACCTTCCTTCTACCATTAAAAAAAAAAAAAATGTTGCTTCAAATACCTGTAACATGTACTAAGGTTTTAGAAAATTACGGAAAGCAGGTTAAAACATTGGTTTTTCCCTTAGTACAGAATTTACAAGTATTTAATCTCTTAATATAAAAAATAATAAAATGTATTTTATAAAATAAAATTTTATTTTATAAATTAAAAAATATTTATTTTATAAAATTATAATGTTATGATTATTATAAAATAAAAAATATTTATTTTAGTTGCACCATGTCCCCAGTCCCCATGCAGAAATATTTTACACTGAGCTATTTTTTCTCAGTATGTACAAGGACACCAAACCCCACTCATTGTTATCCTGTAAGACATTAAGTTTAATTATTGTAGGACTACAACTGAATTAATGTTTGGAGCTTGAGAGTGTGACTGAAAAGCCTTCAGACACTAAATGAGCATGCGGGATGTCTGTGTACCAACTAAGAGAAGACTACCTGGACGGTCTCACTGTCACACAAAGAAAGAACGGAGCAACTGGCTTTTAGGTACACGTCCAACATGACAGCGCTCAGGGCCTGGCAGAAGCACTGCTGGCAACCCAGCCCCGTACCACACCACAACGGTAACTCAGGGGGAGAAACCCCAGCCTGAGAGCCCCCTGCAAACACCAACTGTTAACACCGTGGCTCAGCTTTTGCAGCTTCCTTCCTTCTGTGCTTTTGCCCTTCATGCGGCTTAACACAACCCACAGCAAAGAGCAATTTTTATTTCCCCCCATCAGTCAATCTACTTGAAAAAATGGTATTTTGGGCACAGCAAATCTCCCAAACTAGGCATGGGAATCAGCTAGTCCAGCAATCAGTCACACAAAACAGCAACTAGAAACATGCCTTGTCTTCCTTAGACAAGCCTGCTGCTTGGGCTGTGCAGGCTGCTGCTGAGACTGCACGCGGGAGAATACACTGACAGATGAAAGTCTCCAACCCCCTCCACCCATGCCCACCTCCCAGTTTGCAGGATGGGAAGTTCTGGGTTGTTCTTTCCCCAAAATGCTTGAGAGCCCCACGGCAGACACTTTTCTCCAAACTACTGCCAGATACTCCACTAATCACTTGGTTAGATCACATACAATCAACAAGGACTTCTAAAACACCCACGTACAGCTCCTGTGCCACACTTAGTCTACATCCATACAAGTCAATTGCAGTCGAGAAATGATCCTGGCCTCCAGAGCTCAGCAGTCTGAACTATTACATGATCCTCAGCGTGTTTTTGGCCTAAGCAAACCAGCTCCATCCCTCAAAATTTCCCTTGCACGGTTCAGTAGTCTGTGTGATCCCAGGACACTTCTCAGCCAGCAGTCCACATGTAGCACCTCTGCCTTGGAGTCTGAAACCATTTAGTAGTATGTGTAATTGGTGTTAGTGCCAGGGCATAATTTTTGGAATGCTAAAACATAGCTTTTGTGAGCGCTAACAGGATCGTGCGGGTACAGGTGCTGCCTGGCAATTTTGTTTCTGAAAAAGATGAAAATCAGCAAAGAGAATCAGGATCAGTGTCGCTAGGATGATACCTGCCATCATTCTCCATCCATTCTTGTACATAGTGGTAGGGGTAGCAACCACCTTCTCTGACGCTGCACTCAACTACAGCCCAAAATGTCACACTGATGTGATTAGAACATCTTCCAACTTATTCCACAGTTTCATTTACAAAGAATGGTGCACGATCAGAAAAAGGGCTACTAATGGTAGCAGAGTCTGGCAGGAAAACAGAAAGTCACAGAAACAAAAGACAGGCAGAATGAATTAAGATGGTTCGGAAGACTTTGAGATGAAGTTGGAAGGAAATCTTCAGATCCAAGGAACACGGCGAATTTCCATGAACTTTTCCATCATATAAATCCTTCAACTTTCAGAATAAAACACATATGAAAACACAAGCCACGGAGATCTCTAATCATACTCACCATAACATGGCTGAACCTGTCAATAAGGATAATCCCTCAGGCAGAAAGCCATGCACACAGGATGGACATAGCACAGCTGAAGCTGTCTGACATATTACCAGGAAAAGAATCTGGTGCACAAAGAAACAAGAAACAACCAACAGAAAGAAAATATATAGGAAAACACCCTCACAGTCCAATATTTTCAGAGAGTTTTATTTATAGAATTGTCATTTTGATTTAAGCACACAATTGGAAAATGGTAACACAACTTGGTGGGATAACAGGAAAAATGCCAGTGTTGCTCATCCTTTGGGTGGGGAAACACAGCAACAACCGATGGCTGAAAACAGTGTTATTGGGTGGGGAAACACAGCAACAACCGATGGCTGAAAACAGTGTTATCTGAAAGGGGGCTCCATCAGCTGCAGACCATTAAAAAAAGAAGGAGAAAAAAAAAAAAAGAAAAAAAAGATAGCTGTGGTAAGGCCTTGGCCAAGGCTTAGGTCTTGGTCCCAAACGTTACCAGCTTCAGGATGAAATATGCTGGATAGTTTGTTGCTGTGGTCCTCTCCTTCAGGGAGTTTCCACCTCTGATCTCTCATCTTTCTTGTCTGCATGGACTAAGAAAGGTGCAAGGATCAAGAAGGCACAGACAAACGAGGAACAGCAGAGGGGAAAAGTGGCTGCCCCTTGACATCTGAAAACCACAAAGCAGAAGGCCTCATGCCCCTGGGTATGACCTGTGAAAGGCATTGGCGGCTTGTGGGGTGAGAAGACTGGCAGCAGCTGCTAGCACTTGGTTATTAAGCTATTATACTACGAGCATTTTGGCAACGTTGAATTCATAATTTTGTCAGTGGACCTCGGTCTGCACAACAGAGCCCTGAAATAAGGCTTGGTCTGACTGGCCTGAAAGGAAGCCATTCAGTCTTCCCCTGTGTTACAGGCACTTCCCCCCTCCATCCTGCCAGAGCCTACAATCACAGGCATTTATCTGTGGGTAAATTTCAACTGTATGATTATCTAACCTCTGAAAGGGAAATGAAACTAGCAATGCAATTTAAAGCCAGAAACGGAAAATAAGTCTTCTCTATTACAATTTCTCCAGCACAGCCACATCTAGGGAAACATAACCCAGATGGGGCCCAGCACAGGTCAGTCCCTCCTCACTGCACTGTTCTGGGGATGCAGGACGCTTGTTTTATATGGTTAAACCAGGTTACAACAGCATTGCACCACTGCTGTGCGATTCCAACAGATAAGAAGATGCCACAAAGATGTCAGGATTTGTTTATAAACAAAAACAGATATGAACTCCAGTGCTGACTCCTCTTCATATCTATCTCCAATAACTGGCCATTTCCAAAAAATATACAACTCTTCCCACACCTGAAGCCAACTAGTCTATTCTTAATGACTGTAAGGTAAAAGCAAATATATGAAACAACATCACTAGGTGATTTCTTAGCTCCAACTACATGGTTCATTCATCATCTATGCTCATATTTTCATTACTATTATGTGCTTTATAGTTCAGAACAAACAGTGCTTCCATAAATCTACCTGTAAAAGTCTGGCAAATAGGTTAAACTCAATACCAGTTGAGTACAATATTCAACCCTTTTATTTCTGTGTCCATGTATTTATAAAACATTCAATGAATGCAAGTCAGGACTTTTGGTACAGTACTAGGTATCATCTATGCTACCATCCACTCTTTTTAGCAGAATGAAGAAGAGAAAATACACACCGCTTTAGAATAATTTCAGTGACAGTTACCATAATCATAATATCCACCCAAAGAAAAAAAAAAAGCCACCATCTGAAAACCAATGCTAACACAATACATTCTCTTACTTCCCTTGATTGGACCTCAAATGTCAGCATGAAGTTTTTAAATTAAAATTTAAAACAAAAAGACACTTTTGTAGGACCCACCTATGCTGTGCAATTGTTTTAAGTAGCATCCCAAAAATGCCACATCAGCTTTATGTGGAAAATGCTAGCAGGTGCAGAACAATGCCCTCGCCAGGCAGCGAGACATTGTTACAGCCTGATCTCCTACCGCTCAGAGAATAAGCTTCTCTCGCATCCACAGCGGTGAAACCAAACAAGCATTCGAGCCAGAACGGCAAAATGTTTTAGAATGGAGCGTAGACATGGTCAAAGAAATAAGATGCATGGGTTGTCAATACTGTACACAGAAATATCAAAGTGCACTGGCACACGTGCACTAAGCAAGCACTTCTGAACACCTGCTGGTCTGTGCAAGAGTTGCATTTATATTAGAAATCGATACTGACCGGGGCCTGACCGTACTCCCTGCAGCAGCTCCTCTGTCAGCCAGGCTGGGAGCTGCAAGCAGCACCGCCTGGCTGGGGGGCAGCTGCCAGAGCTCAGGCTGTGCCAGAAGCACTTCCCCCTCTCACCTTTCCTTCGTTGTCACAAAAAGTGAGATTGGGCCAAAAAGGGGCCCAAAGCAGAAAGGTATCAAACACTATGATCCGATGCAGCAAAGCGATTTAGGATATAAACAGGTCGGAATAAGCATATGTCGTCCTAATGAAAAACTGGTATTTTAGCCAGCATATGGGAACAAGAAAAGGAAAGCTAGGGCTCTTCTTTGTACCTTCCTTTATCTTCCAAACGTCTTTGCCTTCATAATTTAGGCAAACATTTTTGTTTACTGCTGTGTACCTTCAATGAAAATCCCACTAAGCCCTTTTGGTGTACGTAACATTATCTCATTTTTCATTTCTCATGCAGAACCTAAGTCTGATCACAGCTTATGCAGGAAGTGATTGACCTGCAACCAAAATAAAAGCAGTCATATTTTCACAAGCTAAGTTTAAACATGCTTTCAACTTGAATTGAAACCAGCCACCTCCCAGAGACTTTGACTGTCTATTTAAATATTGTGCAGCCAAGCTCTGTGACACACAAGTTTTAATAGCCAGCTATGGCTATTTCTCATGCTTATATTTTAATCCATGTTCTTTAACTACTAAACAGCAGAGATGCTTTTTTATTAGGCTTCAAGCCACTTGTATCAGACTGAAGAGAAAATAATTATAAGAAAAAAAAAAAAGCTGCAGTCTTCTTGCAAAATATTAGTAAAGCCTTGATAAATATCTGGATTTTTGTTATTTGCTGAGGTTTGGAAGCTCAACAAATTTTTAGAAATAGGTCAGCCCCTTTTTTAAAGGCTACATTCACTTACTTGTCATACCATATAGCAGGGTCATTAAACTTAAAAATGGAAGTTAAGTTGTTTTGTATATTATCTACATGCGTAGAAGGTATTCTCAAATAGCAGCAATTGCATCAATGTTGGGGAAAAAAATGGAAAAAAAAAAGCTTACCCGTACCAAAGGCTAGTAGGACTAAGCTTCAGTCTACTTTGCCAGTAAGTTTACAAAATTAAAATCTGTATCAGTAATTATGCAACATCTGAGGAGGTCTTTTGGAAATGTGAACATGAGATAGAAGAGCATTAAAAGAGGTATTATGACATTCTCCACTATTAACATTTAACATAAGGAAGAAAACCTCTTTTAATGAGAACAGTATGATGAAAGAAGTTAAAATGAAAAAAATAATTTATTTTAAATAGCCTATGTTCCTACTGAATAAACTTCAAACAAACATTTGAAGAATCGAGAAGAGGTGGGAAGCTTATCTACTGATAATTAAAATAACAGGTATGTTTTAACTTTCTGAAATCCCTTCAGAGGGGCACAAAGAACAACAACACAGGTGGTTATGCTTCTGCAGACAGAAGTCTAACTATTTTACAGGTACAACGATTTGTCATTTGGTATCAAAGGGCCCATGTTCTGTTCTACGTAAAGTGGACTGACAAAGAGCATTTTTCAGTAAGGTTTTGTGGACTCTGGTGTACTTGAAGGGCCACTTGTTCTTCAAACTTGCTTAAACAGATTCAGTTTAAGAGAAATGGTCTATGTATGTGTAAATTTCCATGAATCAAGTAACCACAAGCTATTTGGGATAACTCAAGAGCTTTCTGCAGAAAAGAACGCCCCTTAACCTACGAAAGCAGAAAGTTAGTTCTGGGGTTTTAGAAAAAAATGCTAGTTTATATTTCATGTTGTAAATGGAAACAATCAATCAACTTACTATTTCCGTCAAACTCATTTCATGACTCTATCCGATGGGGAAAACCAAAACAAACAGGTACTGAAGAGGTTGCTTCTATAAGTACAAATGCCAAATGATGAACAAGTCCTGCATTAGAGGAAGATCTAGCATGCATCTTCAACACTGTACGGAGAAATCATCAAGGACAAGAATTAACTGTTAAAAACTATACAAGGAAACATTGCCTTCTTTTAAAAAGGTATACGGAAATAATTACACTGACTAATAAAACACCGATATTCACAACTCATCTGAATTAAACTGGTTTACATCTTCAGGAAAAAAAAAAAGTCAAAATAGTACAGAACATTTTTGTTTCCTCTTAAAAAGCAGAAAGAGTGCCACTCTGTCCAAGATAAACTGTTGCTGTATATAAGTATGTGTCAACTTTCTTGTGAATTCTGTTGAGGGGATACAGAACACAGGGCCATCTTTCCTCCTGATTTTTTTAGTTATCAAATGCCTATATAAATCAATCTTTGTTTCTACCTAATTCATTACAGAATTGCTAAAACTACAGTAAGATGTAAAAGATTTCAAGAAATTCCTCTGAGAACTACTGAGGTTATTTTATGAAACAATTTGGATCTTTCTTTAATTCACCTATGTTCACAAATATATATTGTATATGCACCTTGAATATAAGAACTGAATGAAAACAGTCAAAAAAAAGACATGGAAACTGAGGTGTGAGGCAGTCAGTGCCCTTCCTACTTCTGATTATTATTACTGTGTTGTTGTTTTTATTTGTTTTTGTTTTTTTAAATACCACCACTGAAGAAACCCAATGCAAATGCAGTCCCCAAACCCACACCAAACTGCTTTGCTGCACATCTTTCCCAGCAGGTTTTCACACTTGCTTCTTCAGTCAGACCATCTGGAGGCTTACAAAAGCATGACTTGTATTTCTCCATCAGTCAAGTTTGTGTGACGTTTCTTCCAGATCTGGAAGTTTTTCAATCAGTGCTCTATGGTTCACGTTGATACTGGCTATAAGTCCCCCCTCATTGCCATCTGAGCCAGTGTAACTGATTTCTTCACCACTCAGGGTAGTCATATGGCCACCCAATGCTCTCAACACCGCATTTCCAGCACAGATGTCCCACTTCTTAATATAGGTGACATGGATATACACATCAGCTTCTTCTTGATTCTTTTCAGCTACGTCAAGGAGGGCCAGCACTTTATAACCTACAAGAATTGGTTGGAATAAGAAAGTTAAACGAAGTTTCCCAATTCCGTCACAAAGGATAAATCTAGTAGTGTTAATAATATACACATGCAAGCTACAGGAAAGTGATGTCATGAACTGTATCATGCCAGTCCAGTATAATGGTGGAAGCACCAATAACCTGCCTGCCATCCGACCCGTAGAGAAAATCAAAACAAAACAAAACCACACCCCCAAGATTCTTTTCAGACAGCCATTACCAATGTGTTACAAAGTCTTGTTCTTTTAACGAGTCTCTAGATGAGTCTATAAACCTGAACATAGTTTTGCTGTTATGTTCACTTACTTATTTCCCAATCTCTACATTATGCTGAAGCCTACCATCTTTCTGCCTTTTTATTACAATAGAAGATGCATACACCGGTCTATTACAACAACTTAGCTCAGGGCCATTTTCTTCTATCATACATTATGCAGTACAAAGTCACTGCTCCAAACAGCATTCTTTATTTTATGGATTTTTTCTTCCGTTTTTCAACTGTTCAACCAATACTCTTGTTTTGTTAAGCTATATCTTTTTCTTCTCATACAGTCAAGACCAGGAAAAGATCTAATATAATCAGTTACATTTTCATCTCCTCTACCAAAAGAGAATTCATTTAGATTCATTATCAAGAACCTGTGCAAGATAATCTTCTCTAGCTTTTCACATTAAAGACAAAAAAAGATACATTTCTGTAAAATCTGAGTACTGCACGGCTTTTGCAAGACTTACAAACAGCTATTGCTTCACACTGGTGTCTCACATATTTGCATTCTGCCAGTGAAATGCAAGAGGATATTGCATAATCAAACAAAACATAACTAAAACCTCTTTGGACTGAATATGGGACAGGTAACAGTGGACTTCAGTGACAATATTTTTCTATTTTGACATACATGCAAGAAATAGTACCAATCTTCAATGGCTTTTTCTTAAAATATTGTTTAATTAATGTACTACTAGTTAATTAAGAACAAACCGTTTATCTTCCGTGATTCTGTTTTTGGTCACACATCCCTCCCCTCTTCCTTACACACAGGCATCAGTATCTTCATTGAATGCACATCAGTGTGTTCAATGGGACCAAAGTAACATTGCTCATCCAGGATTAGATTCACATATTAACTTGTGAATAGCCTAAAACTTGAATGAGGTTTGCATTTACATGTCTACATTCAGGAGAAACTGTGTCCCTATTGCCTAGTGCTTGCTTTTGGGAACATGAAGAACAGAAGGTAAGAGGAGAAAGAGGGAATGTCACAGTTGTACCACAGCTGTACCACCAAAGCACTAAAATGGATAGGATGTTTAAAGAACCAAACCTGCTCCACCAGCGGGGATTATCACAGTCTTATTTCCAAAAGTCTGTCGTGCAACCTGCTTCACTCTTCCTGCGTGGGAGCGGGATACAATAATCCTTGGAGTTTTCTCATTGTAGGAGGAACGAGCTTTTACATTTGACCCGCCATCCACCATTGCCCAGGCTAGAAGAGAAAAACAAATTCTGCTAAGCTTTACACTTAACAGAGATTGCCTTTTGTAGAGATAAAAGGATACCTACCTGAAAAAATGAAAGTGATCCCTCCCTCTGACTGCATTTCCCTCCATAACAGTGAAAGTTAGGGCTGACCCAAGGAACAGGCACATGTCCATGTGTGCACAGGAGCACAGGGGAAAAAGAAACAGCTCCTCCCCACACATGCACAAATCTAAGTGTGTATGACATTACTTCATGCCTGAAAATGCCTGCGACATAATTCCAAAATCAGAATAAGAATGAAAAATCCCAAGTAATATTTAAAACTCGCAATTGGAAAGCCACTAAAGTTAAGAAGATGACTCTGCATCAGACCAATCCAATATTTCTTCAAACAACACTTTCATAAAAAAAAAAAAAGCCCCACTGCCCTTCAAAGGAGAAAATGGAGGAGCATAAACGTTACCTTAAGTCTTTTTGCTCAGAAGGATAATAATGAAGAAGGAAGTGAAAATATCTGATAGTGTGTTCTGGAGCACTGGATTTAGAATACGCAGCCTCCCACTTGCTTCATCGTGAGGTTCAAAGCCAAGGTTGGAAGTTGGCATCCCCTAACCACTAATTTGACATTTACTTAGCAGGCTAACCAGCAATTTTATCTCAGTAGAGGGCCAGATTGTATGGCAACAGACTGAGCTATGTGTGTTAACAATAGTGACTGCCTTTTACTGCTTTATATTGGTGTGGTACTACTAGGAACAATCCTACTCACAACATATTGGTACTTCCAGCTTGGAAAATGAATACTCTTCACATGGAATGACAGAATTAATTGCATTTCATCTAATGCCATGTCTGAACATGTCACATTTTACTGCTGTTAAAGGAGTTAAGTTCTCAAAATTATGGTGCTGAAAAACGGCACTGAAATATAGTCTTAGCTTCTGTGCCAGAATTACTGCATAATTTTACAACTCTAGAGGTCAGTATTGCCTAAGGGAAAAACTAAAAGAAATTCTTGTTTTTAGTGTATAGTATAGAAGATGTGAACACTAAAACTACCTTGAAACATTCAGAAGTACACACACAGAGTGCCAAACTTTTAGCCATTCTCACTGATACATCATTAGTACTAAAAATTTAATTAGGCCAGGGTTGTGCGTTAAAAGCATGTCAGATATTCAGTAAGGCTATGTTAGTCTTGTCTGATACGTACAAACAGTTGCCATTTGCCATATCCCCATTGAATAAACACCAGTTCCTAGCTGTAATTTTATGGATCCAAGTTCCGGTGCTGCATGAACCAAGTAGACTACAGACTAACAGCACACATAAGAGCAATCAGTATGCATAGGCTTCACTTTCTTTGGTTTACTCTAAGTGCTCCTAATGAATGGAGCTTAATTGTTAAGCATATTTTCAGTTACTTTGTTTGTTTTAAAGGCATTATTTTTTACGTTAAACACAGGCAGCATTTTCCTTTGTGGTTTTACAGCACAGAACACATTGACGGCTCTAATTCTGAGGTCTGCAGCAGTGTTCTTTTGCACCCTGGTACTATTTTCCTCGTTTGTATCTACAGACATTCTCTCAAACATTACATTTTAATTAACACTATGATTGAAGAAGTCAGAAATACATGAAGGCATAAAGGTACCTGTATATGCTGAGAACGGCTTATGTATCACTCCTATTACTGGTTTACCATTTACAGCCACACAAACCATCGTTGTGACATACTGCCGAAGATCCTCTGTGGGCAAAATGAGAGAGGGAGCAGGTTCACAGAAAGATGTTAAGAACAAAAAAAGAAAGCAGACCTAACATTACAGAAACATTGCTCTTTGAAGACTAGCCTACTTTCTAACTCTTACAATTATGTAACTTTGTTGTATCTTCAAATAACCTTGCAGTTATCAAAAGATTTTGAAGGCTTTCAAGCTTTCCAGAAATTTTTCTTGTTCAGCAGATGTACCCATGCTCCTACCAGAGTTAATGCTAACAATTGTTTCTCCTACAAGATGTACATTCATGGAAATCTGTGTCCTTAAATTCTCCCTTCCATGCCCTTTACCCTATCCTCTATTGGTTCAAAGCTGAAAAATTCAAACACTGAAGAACATTCACCTGAAAAGGTGATGGTATCAATGAAATATTCACAAAAAAATCCCCATCTAGTTGTGTTTGTTCTGCAGTATTTATCAGCTAGAATTTTAGTTGCGTTGCCCTAAGCTGCTTATTCAACATCTTAAAACATATGAAGAAGAGGGAGACTCAATTATGTATTTTTTAAACTGTAACAGAAACCTTTTTATCTCAAGATAAGATTAAAATATTAATTTATCCTTCCCTTTACAGAAAGAAACAAGAAAAAAAGAGATATTTAGTGTTGCCACAGGAATAATTGAAATAAAGGAATGTAAAGAAATGTGCAATTCCAACAGAATCCATATACAACAGTTACCATTCATTTTAGCAATTATCGGAGTTGGCACACACAAAAGTAAATGCTACAGTCTGACAGCTATTGGTATTTCATTACACAATTTGTTCAATTATACCCACTAGCTGTAATATAGCACACTTGAACAAGAGATGCCACTTTAAATACTTACTATTTTGTCTCCAGTATAAAAGGCAGACATCAGAATTACACACATGATTTGTCAACAAGAATCAGCTACCTGTGTATTCTTGTGTAGCATCTAATGGATCGATCCAGACAGTAACACTTTCTGCTGGAACCTCTTTAGGTTGTATTTTTTGTTTTATCTCTTCAGGTATACTGCGATCCCAAGAGACTGTCTCCTGATCAGCTGTATCAACACGTTCTTCAGAGTTTATCTATGATAAGACAAAGGCAGGCACATTAGTTTATCATATGCAGCAGCTGTGGCACTGGGAAAATTACAGGTGTGTTCATGCATTTTCTTTCTCCCTTGACCTCAAGCTAAACCAGCATGAACCGTTTTAGGAACGAACATTTTTCAGGAAGTGAAAAGCTACCAACAGCATGCACCAAACAATGAAAAACAAAAATTCAAAATTTTGCTGTGAACTACACCACAGCTGGACACCATTTCTCTGTCTGCAACTCTTTCTACGGAACAATCTCATTGTAGGAATTGCATTTTTTAATCAGAATTTCAATGCAGTTGCTTCAAAGACTACAAACAGAACGTTCAATTCTGGACACTTGTACAGTGCAGAGCTATAGTTGGGATCAAATATCACACCTAGATCAGTAAATGCAGATTCAAATGCACAGACACTCTAGCAATAAATATTTTGCAGACTGTGGTATGACTTCAGGGAGTAAGAATTCTAGGTTGCATTCCTGCTTCCGAAATTGAGTTATGACTAGCAATTTAAGCAGCTCACCTGGATGTAACCTTTACACAACTGTCAGATGTATGTTATTTTTTAAACAAGTTAATAATGTTCCTTATGGGTCAACCTACCCTAAAGACAGATAAGAAACATTTAAAAACAGCAGTCAAATGTCATATTTAACCTCACTGTCACTTGTTGCCTAGCTTCATGATTTTTCTTACTGATCAGAATATTTCACAGAATCACAGAATGAAAGCACTCATGGGCAGGGACATCTTTCACCAGATCAGGCTGCTGAAAGCCCTGTCCAACCAAACTCTGAACACTGCCAGGGACAGGACATCCACAGCTTTAACTTGGAAACCGGTGCCAGTACCTAAACACTCTAATCGCAGAAGTTTTATTCCTTCTATCTCATCTAAATCTACCCTCTTTTAGTTTAAAACCATTACCCCTTGTCTTACTACTACATGCCCTAGTAAAAAGTCTTCCTTTGTCTTTCTTATAAGCACCTTTTATATGTTGAAAGGCAGCTGTAAGGTCTCCACAAAGCCTTCTCTTCTGCAGGCTGAGCATCCCCAATCAGCCTGTCTTCATAGGAGAGGTGCTCCAGCTCTCTGATCATCTTTGTGGCCCTCCTCTGGACCTGCTCTAACAGCCCCACAACCTTCTTGTGCTGGGGCCCCAGAGCTGAATGCAGCTCTCCAGGTGGGGTCTCGCAAGAGCAGAGCAGAGGGGCACAATCACCTCCCTCACCCTGCTGGCCATGCTTCTTTTGATGTAGCCCAGGATACAGCTGGCTTTTTAGGCTGCAAGCACACTGAACTTTTAGGACATTTTGGAAATTATAAACATAAGGTTTTTTTACTCTTGCTAACTTTAAAGGTGGGTTTAATCTAACACAACTCTAAAGGGATCCTATATTAACTAGTTCTGATGTCCAGTCAAGGCAAAATGACAGGCATGTATGGGATGCAAAGTGTCTACACACCTAAAACCACCTATTCCCCCTTACTTACTAGACTCTGTCTGCAGACTATTAGCTTAGATACAGATATTGACTGCTAGAGCAGATAAATATGCTATGACTAAACTTATTACAGATGTTGTAGGCAAGTGACATTGAAAAGTAAGGAAAATAAAGAAACAATCAGGTTATGTTTGAATGTAACAGACTTTGTACCAGCAGGATTTTTACTTAATTCACATCATGACAAGAAAAGACATCACACCTCAACTATAACAGATTATTAGCAAAGGGTTAAGGGCCACCTTGTCCAAGAGAAATAAAAAAAAAAAGAAGCAAGCAGAACTGCAGCAACTCCAGCCATACGCCACAGCTGTCTTTTCATGTAAAACCAGTATTTGAAGCACTGCATGCCAAACAGAGCCCTTGAAGTTGCCGTGACATTTACAAATTAAACACCCGTCATTGTACAATCAACCTGATGATTGTTTTCTCCCCTGGGGGTAATGGTCCTTCAAAATCAAGATGAGTGGTTCCACTGACTTGGCAAGCTCAACACAAGCTCCTGGCAGTTCAAGTTCCACCATAGCAATCAAGTACCACCATAAGAAGTCACATTAAAAAAAAATAAAAAATCCTCAACAGAATAAAGGTTGTCTCCAAGAAGTTAAGAGGGTTGGAATCAATCCTAAGAAGGAAAAAAAAAAATCTCTTGTTAAACCTGTTGTAACATTACAGTAGAATGAAAACGCTCAAAGTATCTGAAAGGCATTGTTTTCAAAGACTTCCTACCAGTTCAAATTTTGTAATTGTGGCCATGACGTTGCAGCATTTATACTGCTAGTTAGCGGTCTCTCTCAACAGCCATAAATAATCTACTGGAAAAAAAAAAAAAGGAGGAAAAAAAAGATAGCAATGTGGTTGCAGAGATCCCATGATACCAGCTCCATTTGCTGGTCTCTTCCTCTGTGGGCCACTAGTTCTCCCATTCATATTACCATTTACTCTGTAGCCTTAGCTGAGTATCAGTCACAGGTTAAGTAGAAATTCACAGCCATTCCACCACATGGTTACTAGATTTTTTTATATATTGTTAGGAACCTACATTACAGGCTTTGTACGACATGGTTGCCTTATAGAGGATCACCAGCCCTTAAAGCTGGGAACTTCTCTTCATTTATTTCTAATGAATTAGAATATAACAATAAAACAAATCTTTCTGTCAAGATGATGGCATACCTTACTGCTTGATTTTCAGTTCCTCCACGTCATTCTCATTTGTTGGAAGCCTCCAGAGGCCATGACCTTACGTTTCAATATTTTCTGAAGTGATACAGACATGTTGACTATATAGTCAAGTCTTCACTCAGAAATCAGAGCAGCTATGGTAAATAGACCACCACAGTGCCAAATGTTTCACACATCATCAGATAACAGATAACTCACACATCATCACACAGATAACTTCGCGACAGTGGTGGCTTTACCCAGCTGGGCAGCCAAGCTCCACCACAATCTCTCTCACTTCCCCTCCTCGAACGGAAAGGAGCAGAAAATACAATGGAAAGGGCTCCAGGGTTGAGATAACGACAGGGAGATCACTTAACAGTCATTGTCACGGCCAAAATAAATTCAGCATAGAGTGATTAATAAAATTTATTACCTATTACTAACAAGCCAGAGCAGTGAGAAAAATAAACAAACAAAAACCCTAAGGACACCTTCTGTCCACTCCCATCCATCTTCTTCTACCTCCTCCCCGCGAGCAGCGCAGGGGAATGGGGAATGGGGGCTGCTGTCAGTCCCTGTCGCTTCGTCTCCGCCGCTCCTTCACGGTCCCTCTCTGCCCCTGCTCCACGTGGGGTCCCTCCCACGGGATGCCGTCCTTCCCGAACTGAGCCTGCGGGGGCTGCCCACAGGCAGCAGCTCTTCAACAACTGCTCCCACATGGCTCCGTACCACAGGGTCCATCCATCCCCCAGGAGCAAACTGCTCCAGCACGGGTCCCCCACGGGCGGCAGCTCCCCCCAGACCCCCTGCTCCTGCGTGGGCTCCTCTCCACGGGCTGCAGCTCCGGCCCGGGGCCTGCTCCTGCGGGGGCTCTCCATGGGCTGCAGCCTCCTCCAGGCCACATCCACCTGCTCCACCAGGGGCTCCTCCACGGGCTGCAGCGTGGAGATCTGCTCCATGTGGGACCCATGGGCTGCAGGGGGACAGCCTGCTCCTCCAGGGGCCTCTCCGCAGGCGAACTGCTGCTGTGTGCCTGGAGCACCTCCTGCCCTCCTGCTGCACTGACCTTGGGGGTGCAGGGCTGCTTCTCACTCCTTGCTCTCCCAGCTGCCATGGCACAGAAGGTTTTTTCCCCTCCTTAACTCTGCTCTCACAGAGTCACAACCTCGCTTATTGGCTCAGGTCTAGCCAGCAGCGGGTCTCTTTGGAACCAGCTGAAACTGGCCCTTATCAAACATGGAGCAGCTTCTGGACTTTTCTCACAGAGGCCGCCCCTGCAACCCCCCACTACCAAAACCTTGCCATATAAACCCAATACCCCTACTCCTAAGAGTCAGATTTAAATACAACCCATCATGCAAGCATTTGAGGCAACAAGCAGAAGACAAAAATAAAGAGCTATCGGGAGTCAGTCACCTAATTGCTGCAAGCAGTAAGAGCCAGTCTTGGGAAGTTCTGCATGCTGCCCACTGACACAGAGCTTAACAGTTTCAATAATCTTCCCCAATTATGTTTGAAGAGAAAGCCCTCCTCCCAAAGAAGAGCCACATCAGACACAGAGATTTAAAACAACATATGTAAATCAGTTAACAGACTACTGCTGAAATGTCAACAAAAAAGTTACTTCATGAATTAGGTAATCTGGCTGATTTTTGCCAGTGCAGAACCTCCTAAAAATGGGTCAGAAATGTTTAGGCATCCTGTTACAAGTGAGGTGTGCTGGTCTCAGGAGCCAGAAGTTCAACAGCAATGCCTGGATCAGACCGAGGTGTGCCTTCCAAAATACAGAAGCATTCCGAAGCCTGAGGAAGCTAATCTACTGCTCAGAAGGCACTATCTTCCTGCATGCTGGAGAGGGAAACCTGAGTCTGCTTGCTCGGGAGGAAGGCAAACAGCTCCACAGCATGCTACAGAGCAGTGTGGATGAATTCAAGGCTCTGGGCAAGCAACCAGGAGTCCCATCTACATACAGACTAGGGCAGCTCACAGGGGTTCACTGTCCTGTGAAGAGCTGGTGGGGAGTAGCCCCACACAAGGGCTCTGTGGCCACTCACCACCCAGGAAACCTCAATACCAGCTGCGTGGCTGGGGAGAGGTGACCAGCCTCAGGCTGCATGGTCTGAAAGAGCAGGGCACGGAAGTAGTTCGGCCTCTGAACTCACCCGTCAAAGAGAAATTAAACTGAAAATTTACACCGAAGAAGTTAAATAGAAGTTTCTATTCAAATACATTGAAGATTTTTTAAGATACACAGCTTTTTTCTTTTTAAAAGTAAATACCTGAAAACGCAATGCTTCTCTTAGAAAGCATTTGGGATTTCATTTCAATTTATTACTCTTCCTCCTTCCCTGCATCCTTATCCCTCCAAATATGACATACTTGTTATCTACAAAAATAATCCAATCTCTTGATAAAGAGATGAGGTAGCATATATGTTTACTCCTGAAAATGTTAGTGTTCCCATCTGTTAATTGAATCCTCTCAAATCCAAATCTCGCTGCTTTTTTATTAGAGTAGAAAACAAAACCAGAACACAAGTACAATCCCACCTGTATTATAAAAGGGAAAGTAGCTAATTAAGCTACTCAAGGTAAACAAAACAGTTCAGGTAACAACAAAAGATAATATTCACTAATCAGAATATGAATACAAGGGTAGGTAGTACATTTCGAGGACAGAGATCAACTCAATGGGTAAGTCCATTGATTTGAATGGGACCGTGAAAATGAAAAGCCTAGACACCCAGGCAAAACAGCACATGGGAACATCAGTAAAAATACTAACAGACATTTTAATAACTGTGTAACAGACAGCCACTTCATCAGTCGTTATACAACATATGCATTGTACACACCCAGGCTTCAAACTTTGCTGTTTGTATTCAAGTGATAGGAGACAGAGGAACAGAGCAGAGATGAAAGTAAATCAGTAAACAAAAATATTTGCTAGCAATAACCCCTCAACAGTCATTCTGACGCCTTCTTCCTGGCTAACTCCAGATGTCTCCTGTGGACACCTGGAGGTACTCCCTCCAGGAACCAACCAGCAAGAGGACACCCACAACCACACACCTCACAAGGCTCACTGACCTGCTGCTGTGTGGCTGCATGCGATTGAATACGATTTGCTGTTACCTGTCCATGCTTCAGAGGAGCTGCCACCCAGGGGAAAGCAGTTCCACCAGCAGCCTTCGGGATTGCCCCTGCACACCAAGCAAACCCCTGTGCAGCCTCACGCCTCTTCTCTCTCAGCGCCGCTATCGCTTTGCTCCAAAGAATGACGGGTGCTCACACCCACTGCGCTGGTGGCCAGTCCATTTCACCCTCATCTGCTCAGCTTCTGACTTTTCCCTCAAAATATACTGGAGGGAAAACTGCCTCATCTTCTTGCAGCACCTGTATATATGCAAACTGCATGAACTGATCAGATGCCAAAACTTCTGAAAGTGGCCACCCACTCAACAAGGCGGGATACCCAAAGGTACCTTCTGCAGCAGCACGATAGGAGAGCACTCTCCAGGAGCGCAGGAAGCAGACAAAGTACCATATTCCTAGTAAGGGAGTAAAGTACCGATGTCTACTTAGACTGGTTAAGAAACAGGGCTCCAGAATCTGCTGTAGAAGATAGCAATCGCATTCACACCAAGACTTAGCTCATGGGCAGCAATGACCACTTGCAATCCTTCCCTTCAATCTTTTGAATTTGGAGGTGGTGAGTAGCAATTTCCACCATAAATGAAGACTGCTTCCTGAAAGCTTCTGTTACTACTTGACACTGAAAAGAAAGCAAACTTGGATATCAAAATACCACTTTCTTCTTCACCTTTCCAGGCTGCTAGCTAGTGTTCAGACAGGTTTGTTAGGTCATGAGTGAAATCAAAAGCTCACATACTTAAGATACTTTTAAGCTTCAAACAGTTAGAATATTAGCCTTGCCAGCACAGTCAAAAAATCCCGTTTTATTCAATAAAATTGACACTCTAAAATCAGGCTGCTTCCTATTGAAAGGGTTCCTTCTCTCCTTTAATTTACCACAATATACCAGAAAGGAAAAATAGCTTTTACATGTGAACTTCTTCATGCCTTTCAGAAAGATTACGCTTGAGTTTATAAGGGTACATTTCATCACAAAAGGAGACAGAGAACTTTGCTGAATGACATGGTTCTCCAAATAGATTGCCTGTTAAAGGGTAACAAAAAAAAATATAAATTTTTATAAAAATATATATTTTTATATACATATGTAATGTGCACAAATATGTAAAACAGTAAAAGGCATAAGGTGCCAGCCACATGTTGGCTCTCATTTGAAAGGAAGACAGCAAATACTTCTATAATAATGCCATGACACAGAAAAAGGAGGCAGGCATTTTTAAAGACACAGAAGTCCAGACAGGAAAAAGTTTCGAACTTTCCTCTACTGTCAACTACACCTTCAATTATTTTAACAAAAAAAGTGGTTTGACTCAGGACTAAGATGACAAGGTGCACAAGAAAGAATATGGACTAGCCTAAGTATCAAAAAGCTCGGTTAATGCTTACGGGAACTCATTACATGGCTGTGGTCATTAAGCCAGCAGGAAGCAGAGTGCAACTAACAGATAAAGACGTATCGGATGACAAATCTGCTTCTTCCGACTTATGATGAATAGAAGTTGGTAAAGTTGGTAAAAATAACAGAAAGGCAACAGAGGAAACTGCATGGATCACAGAAGCCACACCATTTCCAACAGTAATTTTTTGGAACAACTAAAACGTAAAACCAGAAGTAATAAAGCCACTCGCTCATTAGTTCCCAGACTGTTTCGATAGATGGCAAGATTTGCAGTTACAGTTCTGTACGGATGCAAGCTGGAAAAAAAAAAAAAAGGAACATCTGGCTTGTGACAAGGGTCACACTGCCACTTCTCAGCTTCAGATACCAGCCAGGTAAGAGAGGAGGAGAAGCACGCCGACACAACGGGGCTGCGAAGCTCTCCCTGCCTGCGAGTGGCTGCAGAAGCACAGAATTCGGGTCTCCTGACACTACTGGTAGCTACATCTCGAAAGATAATCGCAGAAACCATTGCCATAAAGTTACGGCCTTTCATTTCAGTTCAGGTACAGAGCCTGCAAAATTCAACTACCATCAATTAAAAGCCATGTTAGAAGGCATATGCCCAGACAACACCTATTGATGGATTTCAGATTAACATTCACAGTTCTTGCTTTACTTATGAACCTGTTGGCAGTTGCTAAGATCACGAGGGTCAAAAGAATGTTAATTTTGTTAAAAGCCCCAAGAACTAAGTATGCCTTTCTTCCAACATGAAGAGACAAATGACTGTGTTTATTTTGCAGAGCACTGAAATCCTTCTGAAGTTTAAGCAGCATGCATTTTGTTTTTGAAACCTAGTTCTTTAACATATTTATCTCCTCCCACTGAATCGGTATCAGACGCGGCTTGCAATCTTAGATGAAATTCCAGTTTGGTAACTACGATAGTTGACGCTGCGGCCAAAAATCTGCAAACAGCAGGTTTAAACCTGGAAAATATTTCTGGTAGCTGGAAAAAAAAAGAAAAAAAAAAGAATGCTTAGAGACATTCATCTTGAAGAAATTGAATTAATTTAGGGGAACATCTCATTAAAAGTAAAAAAAAGTAAAAGTAAAAATGACATATTCTTAAATTTCCATTTCAAACACTGATGTCCAATTTCAGCATTATCACGCAAAAACTTGAAATGAGTTATTTATCATCTGTCTTAACTGGGAAAGAGATAGAAGAACCAACCAGGTTCCAGGCAGTGCCAAGACTGCTTGAAGATGCTTGAAGAGAAAGGCTGGGACAGAGAAAACTTGATTTCCATCCCAGTCATAATAAACCAGAAAGAAAGGAAGAATATTTCTCTGCTTAGTATTTACACTAGAAAACAAGACATATAGCTGGCACAACTATAGAACATACATCAATGTGCTTGTCAAAAATGAGCACAAACTGTTGGAAAAGCAAGAGAATGTGGTAAATTCATTTGAGTCAATAAAACTGAATCTATGAAAATCGGGGTAGTATAGTGCAGAAGCAAAACTGCACAACTGTTTGTGCCACTTTAAAACCGGCTCTTCCACAGTCTGAGCACAGAGGGACTTTGACCAAAGGTCGTGTTTAAGGAGTATGCACCTCCCTCGCCACTCACTCCTGCAGATGTACTGACACAGGTATTGCTGCAGCATGAAGTGAACCAGGGTATTCCTAAATCTTTTTTTGTTTTACATTTCCTACCTTAGATGCGTTCAGATACCAACCCCAGGACAAGGAACATTGTCAAAAAGGAAGACCCCGACGAGTAGCACTCAGAGAAGCTCTTTTAGCAGGCAACGCAACTCAAGTTCCTGCACCATGAGACCAATTCTTCAAACCCAGAGCTCTTCTGGGCAGAACTTAATCATGTTTCTGGCCAGTCTCTAACCGGATTTGGAAACACAGCCTTCCCACCCCACTCTCTCCACCCGGCAGCAGGGCTGCCTTGAGCATCACCTCAATCCCCTCACCGGATTCCTGCTCCAGCCCTTCTCATTGCACCACCACTATGCTAGAGCAAGGAGTAGACTGGCCTGCATGGAGAAACAAACAAGAAAGCAGTGAAGTAACCCAAAACAGATAAATACTTTAAAAAAATAAAAAGCAGCAGCAGAAAAGGTAATTTTAGCTGGATCAGACCCCCAACTTGTTCTCAGCACAACGAATAGCAGAGGACAACACTGTAGTGCAGGAGCAGGAAACACCTCAAGCCTGTAACTGTAACTGCGGTGGATGACTTTATCAAAAGAAACCACTGCATATATTTCAAGTGTATTTTAAAATCAACTGCACAAACCTGTTTCATAGGAGATGCGTGCAAATAAGCCACTGCTGGATCTTGACTGTCCTGAGACAACACTGGGTAATACCTGAGTTAGAAAGAACTGATTTGCCCTTTCCTCACACCTGTTTCTGATGGGTATAATGACAGTCCTCAGTACTATTCAATTTACTATGCAGTCATAAAACCAAATTGATCTGCCACTCTTCTATATCATCTAACCTTGCTGTAGAAAGCCTTGCTTATAAACTGATGCAAACACATCCATTTATACCAAACATAACAGGTAACATAAGCTGCAGAGTTTCTGTTCCTCCATAGAGATAACAGCTCTGCAAAATGTTTTGCTTTTGTCTTTTTCGATATTTTTTCCTCTTCTTCCCCTCAAAATTTTGAACGCTTTTTTATAAACCACAACTGTAAGGATTGTGAGAATCCTCCCAGATTTATTTCAGCTTCTAGAAGAAAAAGAAGCCGAACCCTTCCTATCTCCTCTTAATAATCAAGCCTTTGGAGAGGAACTGCTTCTGACAGACTGCATGTGTTTTTTGCTATGCCAAGCAGCACAATGCAAGATATCTGAGACTACTCATTGAATTCAGTTTATTTCAGTCAAATGACTTCTCCCCCTAGTTATTTTTAAACATTGGAAAGCCAGAATTTGGCACCAGCTTAAATGCTGAGATACCCGTTAGGCTCAAGGCTTCCATGATGCGAGTAAATAAAAATTTTGCTTAAGTTTACCCTCAGAATTCTTTGCATTCTTTCAGTTTATCAGTCCTTTTGTGAGCAGTAGCTTCTCTAGCAAGAAGAGAAGAGAGCTTTTATTTGACTTCAGCAGTGTTTTTTTTATGCTGGAGTGTCGTTCTGTACTTGGAGATAAGGCTGCAGTTATGAAGTATGACATCTACCGCACGATGCAGTCTTTTATTGCTTCAACATGAAAGGTGTCTTGGGAAATCCCATACAATCCTTATATTCATACCAACTCAAACTGTAGGTCTGCTGTGTGAAATAGCAGCAGTTTTAGGCAGGTCACGCTAAAGGTTCGTATGATGGATTTACACATTGAGATGACCTTGTCTTCACACCTGAAAGTGTATACTACAACATGTATAGAGTAAAACACAAAGGGCTTTTTTGGTTGTTTGGACAAATACCTTTGAACACATCTTCAGCATGCTACAGGCTACAAGACAGTGTGGGTTATCAGCACATGCAGTTTGGTGGACATTTCTTACTTGCCTCATGAGATAAGGTGCTATTACTCAGATCATGTGCTGCTAAACATCCCAGAGCTGACCTGTCAGATTTAGCAACTTTAAATCAGCTGAAAGGTTTCTCAGACTGACTCTTCCTCGTTCTCCTCTACGTTCACGCTCCTTCAGTCTAATGGGGCAGGGCACGGGGGTGGAAAGAAAGGCATATGCCTGAATTTTATCAGGTTCTACAGATGCATGCACACACTCGCATTTCTGATTTCATATTGTGTTTCTGAACACATCCGTGCTTTAAAAATAGATAACGCTTCCTAAAGACTAGTAGCACAAGCCAGCTCCTTGGAAAATCAAAAGGAGTCCAAAGTTTTTAAAAAGATAGTCAAACATAATGCCCCTGAGAGGAACAGACCCACATCAGACCCTCACCCGTGCAGGGCTTGTACAGGCAACCACAGACACGGAGCAGGCAGTTCAGTTCAGTATTGCCAAACAAATCCCCAACCTTCTCAAGTAACACAGAGAACCCTTATACCTAAAGGAATGAAGCCCCTCCTTCTGCAGAAGGGTGAAAACGTGTAATTTCAAGCAGCCATACAGCTATACCATAATGCCAAGCTCCACGAGGGCACTGAATAGCAAAATAGAAACAGGAACAATACTTTTTCATTTTTTAATGTAGAGCTTCTGAAGGTGGCTTGCCACTGACAGAAAAGCCAGCAATCTTTGAAATATAACCTTCATAATCTTTTCTTAGAAAAAGACTAAGTACTTATAAAGTTTATTTCCAATACCGATCAATCTGGTGTTTCTTTTAGATTACATACTCAATGCGGTCTCTACGATACTTTAAAAAACACAACCACACCCTAATGAACTTCCAAAAAGTCACTGAAAACTGATTAAATAGTGACTATGCTTAAGTAAACTTAACTATTTCCCTTTTTCTCTCAACCTGTCCAGGAAAGGCATGCAATCAGCACCCTTCGAACTCGAAGTTTGCCATCAATTTCAAATGTCAATAAAAAGTTAAGGGATTTAACATTAAAAGACTGAAGAAAAGCTCCCATTTACTAAAAGAAAAGTAGAAACAAAGCAGGAAAAAAAATAAAAAAGCCCCTAAGTCTGCTTCTGGTTTGGGTGCAATTTGAAATATTAGACCCAAGTTTTGGAGGTGAACGAGGGCAGAGAGGGCCATACCTCTCTGCAGGAAAAGCGAATCCGTTTTGCCCACGTGGGCAGCGATCTGTGTCGTGGCACAGCTGCTGGCTGACCTGCTCACCCAAAGAGCCAAAAAGAGCCAAAAGAGCTGCAGGTATCGCAGCACTACGCTCCTCAACTTCTCTATACGCTCTCCCCACTTCTGGCTCTATAACATAGTGGGAAGGATGCCTGGTGGGAAGAGTAATTAGGAAGATAAGTTAACAGCACATGCTCACCTGGGCGTCCCAAATGCGTGCTGAGGTAGCACTACCAGATGACACTTATACTGGAGCAGAAAGAGGAGTGGTTTTTTGCCCCCCAAGACTTGGGCACCATCTGAGCCCCCCGAGCTGCCCCACCACCCCTCTGCAACCCACCACCCGCAGCGAGGCGAGCGCTGAGGTGGCACTGCCACAAAACCAGCAGGAAGGAAGGAAGGGGGGGAAAAAAAAAGGTGGGGGGGGGGGGCGGTATCACAGTAACATTCCCCATCCCCAGCCAGGCACCCGAAACACGACCGTGCCCGTGCCGGGGCAGGGGCGGGCGGCGGGTCGCCCACCTGCACGCCGGGGAAGGCGGCCTGCAGCAGGTGGTACATCCTGCGGTTGGACAGGAGGTCTCCGCTCGTCAGCTTCTCCTCGGCTCCCTCCCGCGTCTTCCCCTTCGCCTTCTCGTTGAGGACGTTGCCCTCGCGGACCCGCTTCACCTCCTCGCCGCCCCGCACGGCGGCCAGCACGGACACGGCCAGCAGCTCCCGCAGGTCCACGGCGGCCGCGGAGCCGCGGGGGGGCTCGGCCCCGCCGGCCGCCGGCTCGCTCAGCATGAAGAAGGCGAAGCGGCCGGCCAGGAAGCCGGAGTAGAGGTGGTAGAGGACGCCGAGCCCCAGCAGGCAAAACACGGCCATGCCGAGCGGCGACAGGCGGATCCCCATGGGCGCCATGGCCGGGCTGAGGGCGGGCGGGCGGCGGGCGCTCAGCGCGGCCCCATGGCTCCGCTCCCTGCGCTCGGCGGGGCCGGCCGGCTCCGCACCGCGGCGGGCAGGCGGCGCCCGTCTGTATCCGGGTCAGGCGGAGGCGGGGCGCCGCCGAGCGCACTGAGCATGGCCCGAAGGGACGGGGAGGATAGGGGGGGACCGGGCAGAGCCGGGACGGGACCTGTAGGTGGGCCCCGGTGGGCGCTCCCCGCCCGGAGCCGTGATCCTGCTGGCAGGCAGGGGGCCTGCGGCGAGCCTGTGAGGGGAGCGCACTATGGCTTTTCTCTGCAACCCCGTGTGCTTTTTGTATTTATTTACTTAAGTGTTAAGCTTCTGTGCTCAAGAATGTGAAAGCTCAGACCCCAATAAAGGTTGTCTTTGGAAAGTGAAGTTGTCATATCGTCGCCGTCTCTGCGCTTCCATTTTACTGGCATCTCTGTCACACGGTGTCTGTCATACAGCCTCCCCGAGGTGCAGGGGCTAGCAATGAAGGAAAGGAGCAATACAGCATTGCGTTTGAAACAGGGTTCCATGGAGCTGGGTTTTACTCAGCTATGCTGGGATTTAACTTTCTATGTCACTAGAACATCCTCATTTTCCACCTTTCCATGCGCTTTAAGATTTTCTTTCATGCATTCTCTCTCTTTTTTTCTTTTTTTTTTTTGGCAGAGGAGGGGCTTTAAGCATATACCGCTCATTTTCCTTTCATTGATTCCATGCTTCAGCATTTTGTGTAGTAATAACGAACGACAGTAAACGATGCAGAAACACTGGGGGTGTTTGATAAAGAGTAAGCTTGCGTCTGCAATGAGCAGAGAACGTGAGGCTAACGAAGCAGGCATGCTTGTAATTTGTCGCCTTTTTAAAAATGCTGGGCAAAGCCGCCAGCAGCTCTGCTGTACGATGCGGTCAGTAACAGTTCGCATGGTCAGTGAACGGGAATTTTCAACTGTGGACGGAGGAAACAGGAGAAGGAGACAACCTGTCACTGTTTTAAATTGAAACTTTCAGAGCTGTTTTCGTACTTAATGGAAAGAAAGTAAAATACACAGCCTTTTAACCCGCTGAATTGGCAAAGGCCTTCCAGAGGCATAGAAAAGTAAAGGATTTATTATTTGCTGCAAAGATTTCTATGCCTGCAATAAATATAGCTTGTAAATATTGGCGGTAATGTAAACTGTGAAGTGGACAATGCACAGAGGGCTCTTTATTTTCATGGCAGTATATGTACTGCTGGCCTCTGCTGGCCTTCCGAATTCACCATGTCTATTGCTGAGCACAGCCGTGTAACCAACAATCTGCTGGCATCCTTCTTCTCCATAACAATCTTACTCTGCAATTACAGACATAATTTTTCAAAGGTGTTAATCTGGCACATCCCATGTTACCTTCTGAAGATCCCTGGCTTGGGTTCCTCATGTTTCTCCAGGGTGCTGTTCAGACCAGCTGGGCTCCAGAACACAGCAGAGATCTCTGCAAAATGCTCCTGGCCTGGCAGCATAAACAGAGTTTAAGCAAGCTTGTCTTAACATTTGCAACCTGTAAAATGGGTTTCTAGAGACCATGATGAAGGCAGGAACTGTTGATAAACTTGAAAAGTGATGTTTTGGTTTATTTGTAGCAAAATGAGATTTATCCTTTTATACAAAGGATAAAGAAAAAAAATATGGAAATGTTCCTTTTGAAACTACAAAAAGATTATTTGGGACACTAATTCTGGGCCAAATAATTTGACACATTTAAAAAAAAATGTTTTTGCCTAAATCAAACCAAGTTTTTAAACAAACACATTTGTGTTTTTGATAGGAAAATTACATCCACTGGAAGGAAGTGTTCCATCACCAAGTGCAAAAAAGATGCTCTAACTGGAGAGGAGCTGAGGATGCAAGTCTGAAGATATATACACTTGTGGGAACTGTGTGAGCTGCAATCTTAGGAGTCAGCTTCATGTGGAGGCAGCCTTGACCTTAATGACCCAAACAACACACTGATGAACTAAAAGCAATGGGCCCCTTTAGCCTCCCACAGACACAGTCGCTGTAGAAGGGCTCAGCAGAGCTTCTCGAACGGGTTGCAGCGTGCTGGGAGTGAAATGCGCTGCTTTCTGTTTAATTCATCTAGCAGAGGCTGTGTGTGACACAGAGGCAATGAGGATATAATGCAGCCTGACTCCCAGAACTTTTGGAGGGCGATGTTTGTGCTGTTCACCACCACAGTGACGAGGCGAGTGGTGGTGAATTTGGTCATGCTTGGAGCGAGGGAGGTTGACAAATGAAAGGGCCATGTGCTGGTAGAGAAAAGGCATTGACAGAAGTGTCCTGAACACCCTCTGGGGAGCCCTGAGGAGCACAATGAAGAGGGCTGTGTAGATACTGTGAACCCCTGACCATTGCCAGGGGGAGAAGGAGAGTGTCATGACCATAATACAAAGCTCCGTGTTTATGTGACAGCTGTGTGGAGAGCACTGCAGAGCACAGGGAGTTTTGTGTCTCCAAATTATAGTCAGTGCTAAGAATGTATACACCTAGAGAGCTCCTATCCTTGTCCGGACTGGCAACTTTTTGTCAACAGCACTGTAAGCTGTACTATATTGCCACAGCTGCTTTGCCAGCATCAGCGCTGACTCATGTGGAAAAGCAGGTGATGCCCGCATCTTCCACAGCTCCAGCCATGCGAGCAGGTTAACAGGGTCTGTTGACAGCCACAGAAGTGCTGTGTTGCTGGTCATTTCTCCGTGACTCCTGCCTAACCCCAATGGTTTACAAAGTCACTCATGGGCAACCCCGCTGAGTGTTCGTTTTTTGTGCCTGCAGCTGCAGCGTGCCAGTGGAGTATCTGTTCAGCCATCTGAAGAAAAGATGGGTTGTCCCTCAGGGTCAGAGCTGAGATTGATCTGCAGCGCATGAAAAAGATCTGCTGTGCCTGTGCTTCTGAGAGGCCGTGAAAGAGCAGATGGCTGTTGGATGGGACCGAAGGACCCGAGGGGAACCTGCTATGCAAGTGCGAGCACAGCTGCAGCCACTTCACTTGCCTCTGAGAGCTGGAAGGTAGTCCATGGGGGAAGCCCATAGTCACTATTTAGTGTCAAGTCTTGTGTAGTGTGGGGAAATTTTCTCTTGCACAGAACATTTGATTGGCACAGAGCATGTATGGGGAGCTCTGACTAGTCATTGTTGGGTTTATATAATTGGCTTCTTCCTTCTTTTCCTCTCCTTTCTTTTGCCCTCATATTTCCTGTTCTTGCCAAGTAATTTTGCTTGTAACGTTATCTCACCCAATCTTGTTTGCAGTAGCAGCCCCAGGTATAGTTAGCTCTTTCTTATATCCTGGCTGTCTCTGAGGGATGAGAACCTCAGGAGGGTTGTGCAGAGATGTACTAAACTCAAGGATATTTTTTAAGGTCTTTATTTAAAGTAGCATGTAAAATAAAAGCAGAATGCTTCAAGGTTTTCGAAGTGCCAAGGTGGAGAAAACAGGGCAAAGAGGATAGATTTATGTTTCCGTTTTACAGGGTATCCCAAATAGAGATGGGCCAATACTTCTGCTGTGCCTTTTACTACCCACTCTTCCTCAACCAAACCACCAAGTGCTTCGAGGTTTGCATAGGAGAGACATGGAAAACTCCAGCCATAGGGCCTGCATATGTAGAGTAGAAGACAACAGTGAAATAGTAAGAGAAATACAGAAGGACTCCATGGTTGTTGCAGGGACTTGAATAGACGTCCTTTATTATCTGTGCACTCTCACACACCACCTTTATGTTCGTTAGTAAGAAATGAAATTAATGTGACTGCCCATGGCCACCACAGAACAATCCAGCACTGTTAAGATCATGAAAGCCCATTTCGTCATTTCCTATCGGCAGAACAGCAGTCTCTTCCCTGTCCTCACAGTGCCATGAATTAGCTATCTGAAGTAACAAGCATCCTTGGAGCTATTTAGGGACAGATCTCCACAGCCTTGGTAATAAAGCAATACTTTTTTATATGTTTTTATCTGTTCCTGGTCTTATAGGCTACTATTCAAGCCTGCTGCATGAAGTGGGGAATGGTGCCCACAGAGGTGCAGACTGCTGCTGTTTCTGTAGGCTCTGGGCTTAATGGATCCTGGTGTAGGTTATCCATCGGGCACACTGTTTACTGCTGACGGGAGGGATCTGTACATGGTGGGTGTGTAGGTGAGAAGAGTGCAATGGAAACAGAACATCCATTTGCAGACAAAACCAATATTACCAGATATGGCACCAATGTTGGAGTCAGCTCAGGACAATGAGTGTCTGCATGCATGGCCAGGACCACCGTTTGTGTCCTGAAGCTGTTGCAGCTAATGGTTTTCCAGGACAAATAGAGTGACTGCCTTGGCAGAAGGAGTTTCCCACAGAGGCTCTGCAAGGAATTCCACTGTATCAGGAAACATCCTAAGGATGTTTAATACTAACCAAGCTACAGTACAGTTTTGTAGCTCATAATGTTAGGTGAAATCAGATGTGCAACTGTAGTCCCTGAGAAAGATAGGCTGTGTGACATCTTGCTCAATTTTATCCAGCATGTTCTTCTGGGATGGATAGACTATTCCTTTATCTCTGTGGACACAGGAACTCAGTTTTTCATCGTTCTCAACAAAATGTCAGCTAATAGGACCCATGCCAAAGTGTTTATGGTGCAGGACTATGGGACAGTTGTTAAATGCATGGGACCAGCTGCAGGATGAGTCTGGAGTGTGATAAAAACAACATGGCTAGGCACTGCTGGAGGTGAAGCATACTGGTTGTTGTGTTAGATCATTGCATCGGTTAAATGGCTAAGGCCTGGCTGCATACCCAGAAATCAAGAAGAGAAAATTACTATGTTAGGAAAGGTCTCATGGAGTGAATTTCTTATCTGGTCTTGATCTGGGATCCAACTTGAGGTGCTGTGGGAACTGACAAATTCCTAGGTTACTGTAGCCCAACCTTTCTCAAAGATTTTCTCCCCATAGCGGTGTGGTCCACGGCTATGGATGCTTCCTTTTCCTTAGTGGAGAAGAAATGCATCCAAATCCAAATAAAGAAAAGGATCATAATCTGTGCTGCATGTGGGAATTACATCTCAGTTCCTCACCAGGAGAGGATCCAGCTCCTGGAGCTTGCAGCAGGTCACACTGCCAGAACTAGAGCTGTTATGGACATTCATGGTCCCCTGGCCTGTCCCCTTGCATTGCTCCAGGTCCAGTTAGCGCTGATACTGAGATGCTCAGCCAGCAGCACTGTAGTAAAGCTCCTCACTGTCTGACGGGCAGGAGAGATTGCTCTGCCCTCCTGCCTGCTCACTCCTGTGCATCTCTGTGTGCTGAGCTGTGCCCAGGGTGTGCTGCCTACGGCAATGCTGGCTCTGCGCTATGGCTTGCTTCTGGCTTGGTGGTAATGCTGAGAGTATTAAATACAATACCTGTGGTTCAGGAGAGGGCCTGAGGAAAAGTAAAAGAGCTCAGTCCAAGAGAAGGTGTCCAAGGTGAAAGACAGATGCAAAGTTGTATTGGGTTTATGTGGCAAGGTTTGGGTAGTGGGGGGCTGCAGAGGTGGCCTCTGTGAGGAGTTCAGCAGCTGCCCCGTGTTAGATAAGGGCCAGTTCCAACCTGCTTCAAAGGGACCCACCGCTGACCAGAGCTGAGCCAATAAGCGAGGTTGTTTGCACCTCTGTGAGAGCAGAGTTAAGGAAGGGAAAAAAAAAATCTGCTGTGCAACAGCAGCTGGGAGAGAGAGGGCTGCGAACCAGCCCTGCAGCCCCCCAGGTCAGTGCAGCAGGAGGGCAGGAGGTGCTCCAGGCACACAGCAGCAGTTCCCCTGCGGCCTGTGGAGAGGCCCCTGGTGGAGCAGGCTGTCCCCCTGCAGCCCATGGGTCCCACATGGAGCAGATCTCCACGCTGCAGCCCCCCCGTGGAGGAGCCCCCGGTGGAGCAGGTGGATGTGGCCTGGAGGAGGCTGCGGCCCATGGAGAGCCCCCACAGGAGCAGGCCCCGGGCCGGAGCTGCAGCCCGTGGAGAGGAGCCCACACAGGAGCAGGGGGTCTGGGGGGGAGCTGCCGCCCGTGGGGGACCCATGCTGGAGCAGTTTGCTCCTGGGGGATGGATGGACCCCGTGGTACGGAGCCATGTGGGAGCAGTTGTTGAAGAGCTGCTGCCTGTGGGCAGCCGCCGCAGGCTCAGTTCGGGAAGGACGGCATCCCGTGGGAGGGACCCTGCGTGGAGCAGGGGCAGAGAGTGACCGTGAAGGAGCGACGGAGATGAAGCATCAGGGACTGACCGCAGCCCCCATTCCCCATTCCCCTGCGCTGCTCGCGGGGAGGAGGTAGAAGAGGGGTGGTTCAGTGGAAGGTTTTTTGTTTGTTTGTTTGTGTCTTTCTTTCTTTCTCACTGCTCTAGCTTGTTAGTAATAGGTAATAAATTCTATTAATCACTCTGTGCTGAGTCTGTTTTGCCCGTGGTGATAATTTTTGAGCGATCTCCCTGTCGTTATCTCAACCCTGGAGCCCTTTCCATTGTATTTTCTGCCCCTTTCTGTTTGAGGATGAGGAGTGAGAAAGCAGTTGTGGTGATCAGTTGCCCAACTAAGTAAAATCGCCACAAAAATAGCATGCAAAGTGTGACACAAAGAGAGCTGACAGTGGTGGTAAGGCTCCAGGAAGGGAGAAGATGCTCCAAGCCTGCATTTACAGGAGAGAGCAGCCACAGCTGGGTGTCGTGACCTCAGGAGCCAAGGAGTGGGAAGGGAATGGGAAGGGGCCTGCAAGGACCTGTGGGTGGTCTGGGGAATTCTGATACAGACAGCTACTGCTTCGTCTGATACAAAGCTGCTTTGCCAAAATGTTTGGAACAGTTTTTAATGGTCTTTGTGCTTATAAATCAGGTCATCAGTTTGCCTCATCTGACTGCAAAGGTTTAATGTGAGGCTGTAAGACCTTATGTTGTCTTTAGGGTATGGTCAAACTTAGTTTAGGATAATGAGAAGGGGTGGAATTTTACTATTTTGTTGAGTCACAGATTTGTTAATAGGCCAGCGATGTACAAAGCTGAGAAGGTAGTCTGAAAAAAATTGATGTTTATATCTCCAAGGAAATGAAAAAGTCTTTAAGGAGTCAAGTTTAGAAATATCTTTAGAATAAGTATGAAATTAAGAAGTTTAGAAGGGGAAAGGCTGAATTTGTGTGGAATCTCTAGAGGATTAGGAGAGAAAGCTTATCTGTAAAAGCTTATGTGATACATAGAAAGAGGCTCTGTAGATACCCCATGCATATGGTGTGCAGAAGACTGCAGTCACAGGAAATATGAGGAGGGGCCTCTTTTTATATTTGATCATGGTGCAAAAAGCTCGAGCATTTGTGATTGTCAATTTTAGGTGACGTACAGAGAAATCCTTTTGTTTGGATTCTAAATAGTGTGGAAGTTAGTTGCAATTTCACTGGTAACTGAACTCCAAAGCTGTAGAGAACCTAAACCACAGGGCACTGGCATTTCATCCTAGGAAACAGCCAGGACTCTGGCACAGGCAAAATTCATTGAAGCTGTACAGAGCAGTCTGAGAGAGACCATTACAGAAATCAGAGAATACAGAGAAGTACTCCTTCTTCTGGTGACAGTAAGGAAACTGTTGTAATGATGATAAAACAATGGGGAAGACACTGAACTGCAGGAATATTAAGGGAGTTTGTGGCAGCTGTCAAACAGAAGCGAGACTTTGATCAAATAAATTTCTTGGTTCAAGGTGGTGTAAAATTTAGGGGTCCAAGAAAAAGAGATGATGTTAAATGACCTGATAGTCAGTTCTGGTCTTTAATGCAAAATCTTCAAGTCTATAAAGTGACTATAAATGTTATCAAATTAGAATAACATTTACATATGAATTGGAATTATCCATTAGAATGAAACATCCATTTAGTTTACAAAGGAAAAAGATGACTGTGTAAGTGCAAGGCGATGAAATACCAAATTTCACAGCTTTATGGAGAGACTCCCTTAAAACTCTATTGTATTTCTATATTATGAGAGAGGTTTAATAGCCAGTGGATTCTAGCAGACTCTCCCAGAACTGGTTGTGGTGGTAAAATCCCCTCAGCCAGTCAGAGCTTCATTTTAACACCACACTGCTTGACAGAGGCACCTTTCAGAGCTGTGAAGTTTCTTCACATACTTCTATCCACCCAAAACAAGAATGCATATTCACTGCTTCCAGCACTGCAGAAAGTTTCAGAAATGACACTGAACACTATCAATTGCTTAGTAGCTGAGTGGCAATCACAGCTGAAGTGTTTATTCCCTTCAGTTCCTGCCCACGACTGCTCATTTCTGGCCCCACAGTCATCATCTTCTCTCAGTTGTGCCAACATAGTTATTCACGGAGGTACACTGCAAACTGGGACAGTGAACTGACCCGGGGTTAAAGCAGTTTTATGTCCCCGTGTGGCACTGGCCATTTGAGATTTTTAGCTTGGTGCAAGTCTAAGACCACCCACTCTCCCTGCAACATGCTGTCCCCAAGTATATTTCCACCACCTCCGCACAGGCTCATGTAAGTGAAGCCACATGGGGAACTGGGCCAGAGAACTCATCCATCTGCAAGCTAGCCTGACAAAAAGAAAAAAAAATATTTGGCATGGCACAGAGATTAAGTGTTACACTGCTCTTTTGGATGGCAAAATGGATTTGCTGTGTCCTGAGACACTGCATATCATGCCATGGACTTGGTATGAGGCTCCCAAGTATGGACTCCAAAGTCCTGTGTTGTGAAACTGCCTCCTGTGCTTCCTATTGCAGCTTCAAAATAGCTTCACAAGAGAGTGCTAATAACCTTAACAAAAGTGCCTGTGCTCCTCTTTGAGCATCTAAGGACGGTGACCTCAAAGGGACCTCAAATCTAGGGCTACAGTTAATCTATTTGAAGAAGACACGTCTTGAAGTCTAGGATAGTTCAGAACTCCTGGCCTCAGCCTTCAAAATCAACATCTGGTTTCAAGATACTCATGCTTTATGCTTGATGAGAAACACCTGAGTGGCTAGTGCCTCCTCACTGTGGATACCCTTCTGCAGAGATGGGGAGAGGATTCTGCCCTAAAGCCTCACAGCATACTTTGCCTATGAACTTTTTATGAAGGGTTAATAGATCAGAATTTAGGGAAAGTTCTGCTTTGAAAGTTCAGGAGCTTGAACAAGCTCCATTATCCCTTAAGCTTCTCTCTAGTTTGTGGCAATGAGCAATTATTTGGGTCTTCTACTTTATTCTTTTAAACTTGTTTAACAACACCTGCATGAGGGAAGTTTACTATGGTATATTGAGGTGATGGGTTTATTTCGATGATGAATGTTGATGAAGGTTGAAATAAAATGATTATCTTTATCTTTGATCATGAAGAACACTGTTGAAAAGTTTATGATTTTATGGTAGTTGTTTCAAAATTATTCTCAGCCTATAACTTATAATACTCAATAATTTAATACTTTTTAATACTTAATGCTTATAAACTTTTATAACTGGCATTCTTAAACTGGCCAGCAGTCTAGTTTTGAGGTTTAGAGGAAACTGAAATGGGAGACCTTACTAGATTATTTTGAGGGAATCCAGATGTTACTAATAAATACTCGGTTTTACTGATCTCAATAACCATTAATCATCCCATCTGTGATATCAGTGATCTATTTATGAACATTAGAGAACAATATCAAGCAGAAAGCGTTAAGTAGAAAATGCTTATTTTTACATATATTCTTAATCAAAAGCTAGAGACAAGTGTCTATCCTGTATACATCAACTTACATCAATTCTTAAGTAATTTACAGTCCAGAGTTTCCACCGGTAGAAAGTCTGGTGACATTGCATGAGACTATAGACAGAGATAATATTATAATGTTTTACATCCCATCTACTACTTGTAAATCTTTTTTTTTTTATTATTATTCTGTAGACTCATCTTAAGTGAGTAATAGACTTTATAGTCATAGCTTTAAAAGAAAGGTCATTAAGAATAAGAATGTTAAATTAGCCTGCATAAAATTGCTTCCCTTGGCTGCTGTAGGCCAGTTTGTTCTCACCTTGAATTTCTGTGTGTCTAAGGCCAATAGACAACCAGCTGGCACTGAAGTTCCCTGGAAACTACAAGCTGTATTTTCTTGGGTTTCTTTGAAAATCTCGTAGCTGCTACCTTTATTCTGCTACCACTGCTGCTATTCTGCCAACTGGAAAGTAGCATCAGGGTGGCTGGAAACACAATTCTGTGTGAGAAGATCATGTTTTTAAGCAGAGATTGATTTCCCATTGGAAAAGTGGATGAACCAATATTACTTAATTTAATTCTTGTGCTCTGTGAGAAATTAATTAAACAAGTCCTTGTTAGATTATTTTTGGGGAGGTGATATTTCTACAGGTACTAGTTGGCCAGCTATTTGAGCAAATTTCACTTTCCTGTAAGCAATGATGATTTAAATATAACTATTACATTAAACTGATGTGCAGTTTGTGTACAGCAGTTTCTATTATATTGATATTCTCTATGAGCAAGCCAGCCCCCATTATACAAAAGTTTTATTCTGAGGAGCAGTAGGCAGCTTTTCAAACCAAGTCTTTAAAGAGAAAGGAGTCAGCATGATGACTTTGCTGACTCTAGTTTACTCTTCCTTAATATGACTGCTGAGATAGGCTGGAGGTCTAGATCACATAAGCACTTAAAGTGCTGGCTAATGCCAGGAAAAACACAAAGGGAGGCTCGTTGGCAGCCAGAAGCTGGTGCCTGTGCACCACATAATTATCAAAGGTGAATTACCTATGTTTCATTCTTATCTTGCTAAGGACAATGTGTCTTACCTCTGCTGGTCTACTGGTCTCTTTGCTCATTATGAAGACTTCATAGCATGCTGTTTTTACTTGCTCACTTCCCAGTAACACATGAAAGACAGCTTTTATAAGACTTATACAATGGCTGAGTGGTTTCTCTCTGCCTGCAGGAGAAAAGGTCTCTGTTCTGGTTTCACATAGTTTGGAGTACTCCTCCATTAGAGGTAGCGCCCAGATCTTCTCTTATAGTAATGAGGATTTCCAGTGCAAATGGGCCGTGGGACTTGGAGCAGTTACAAACTGGAAGAGCTGCTGTAGATCTAGCGGTCCAGCAGCTCAGTATCCAGAGCTGGGCCTGGGTTTGGATTTGTCTGTCTTTTTATGGATGTCTAAGGGGGATGTCTTTGACCCTGTTTGCAGTGACGTATCAGAACTACTTGTCCACACTCCCCACACAAGGCTCTGTTATGCAGCTTGACATTACTCATTGGTTTTGATGTGAATTGAAGATGGTCAGCATGACAGAGATCTAGTTAATGGTTAAAGAAGAGGTTCCCGTTAAAGTTTCCATTCTCGTCTTCTGTAAATTCCATGATGGTTTTCCTACTCATTGTAAGGTTTGGGGAGGGTATACAAATGAAGAAGTGAGATTAAATGATCACCAGCTTAATCACATTCTAAGTCTCTTCTTGAAACCCATGGTAATTAGTTGCTTTTGGCATTACCCTTCAGCCACACCTGTATCATTTTCCTTATCTTCTAAATCCTTAATCAAGTCCTCACTGGTTTACCTTGTTATTAATGGTAATATTAATAATGGTAGTTTTGGTCCTAACTGTATGAAATATTTATGCTTGACTATTTCCTAGTAAGATCCTGATTGAAGTACTTAATTTCCAATACATGTTTTTAAATTGTAAATTCTTATGACTTTAATTAGGAAAATGAGAAAATTACAGGTGAGATTTAGACTACCCGGGAAGACATAACTGAAACGGTAATTGTTGTTTTGTCCTTTTAATACTTTTTTTAGTTGTAAGACCAGACAGATAAAAAGGAGTAGTAGGGGAGTGGAGAGAGTAAAATAACATCACCAGCTGTTCTCAAATATTTATTTGTGGGAAACTTTTTATCTCTGTAGATACCACTGGGAATTCTGGAAAACATTTTGCTGAAACATTCCTAAGTAACAGACTTTAAAAATGTGATCCTTTTGCATGTGATAATATTGTTATTGTTATGTATGGCTAATTGTGGGCATCTGATAGGGCATCTGTCCTTTTATTTTACTGGTAATATGTAGACAGTGTCTCTCTCTCCACTTCTTAAAGAACACTGTGCACTACTGTGGTATCTGCACATCAACAAAATGTCTGTAAATAAAGGGTTTCGTGTTTGCCTGTCTTTTGTCTGAAAAAGCCTTTTGCTTCAAAAAATCCTTTTGCTTCAAAAAGAGTCAAACTTTTGGCTGCCTGCCTTTAATGTATCTTGAATGTGAGTAAGTTGCTCCATGAAGATTTTTCTGGAAATAATGGGCTGAGGATATAAGCAGCAGAAATTCAGGTTCTCATTCCCCACAGCTGCAAAAAATTTGCTATCAGACATGAGGCAACATTCTCAGGTCCATGAAAAAGCATATTCATGTATTCAAACAAAATATTCTGGTAAACAGAGTAGCACTACATGCAGGCATTGCATCAGTCATTAACATTTTTTAAAAGTAGTTTTACAAAATTTGATATTTTTTCCCAAACAACTGTATTTTGTTGGAATATTGCAGTCTGGCATTTTGTCTTTCTATGTGGTTATGGTTCTGGAATAGAAATATGGGATTTTATTATGAGTATTCTTGTGAGCACTAAGAGTAAGAATATTTCTTAGATATACTAAACTTTGAAGGCTCAAACATTTTTTCCTGGTCAGGCAAAGGAAATGCTGTTGACTGTTAAATATTTTTTAACATTAAAGAGCTTCAAAAGTATTAAAAAAGATTTTTTTTCTCAAAAAAATATTATTTTTTTCTTAACCTTAATAAAAATATCATTTACAAAAAGAAATGTTAATTTTTTGTAAACAGAAAAGAATGCTGTTATCTCATTTATTTTTCTCCAATCACAATTTGACTTCTGGTTCTAAGAAATAACTCTCTCCAAACAAAATTTGGCAAATTTCCTGCCAATTACAATGTTTCTCTGAAATAAACTGAAAAAAATCCAAGGCACTTACAGAGCCAAGGCCTCAGGCACATTGAATCTAACAAAATAAGGATTTCCCCATCAAATTGCACTTTTTTTTTTATCTCCTTTTTACTGGTAAGTAAATGTTTCCTGATGAACAAGTTAGCTCTCTGAACATCAAAATCTATATACAGCCACCCCGATAAAACACTTCGCATCTCATGCTAATCCTTTCTTCAGTGTGTGGTCTCATGATCAAGAAGACAGTTAAGTCTTCAGAGTTCCGCAGCAATTTTAAAACATTGCCGGTAAGGCCTCTTGTAATTTTTCTTCAATCGCAGTGTGTAAATGTTGAGTTTTGCAGAAAATTAACAGCCAAGGAGCCATCAAATGCGTATCAGTTTCAGAACAAGAGAGAGTGATGCTGACCAGGTTCCTGTACAAGTCTGCTGTGGTCAGTTAGCACATACTCTGCAGGTCTCTGACCAGTGAGATTCTTGCATTAACATCACAGACGTGTAGTGTTGTTGAAACTTGCACAAAAATATTGGGGTGTGAATACAACTGAATGCATGGCTCCAGACTATAGATCTGGAAAATCTGAACAACAGGAGACTGGCAGCGCTGTTCAGATATTAAGCATACCTTATGCACCGTATTCTTGTTTGAACAAGAACCTATCAGCCTGGAATCAATACTTTCCGTCCTTCCTTCCTTCCTTCCTTCCTTCCTTCCTTCCGTCTAGTGTTCATGAGAGGAGCAACCTTCACAGGTGCTTTTCAGGTTTCTTCCTTGGGGCTGCTCCTGTGAGTAAGGGCTGCAGAACTGGGCTTTCAGTGCATATCCTGCAGTGTAATGTTGAACTTTTAGATATTGAAGAGAAAGTAGGGAGAAGCCTGTTTTTTTAGCAGGACCCTAAAGACAATATTATATAGCTATAGCACTCAACACTTTCTTTCTTTGTTTGTTTTTTTTTTTTCTTTTTTCTTTTTTCCTTTTTTTTTAATGCTAAACATTTAGATTGATATCTAGAAATGTGCAGTCATGTTATACTTCCATTTTACATTACAGCAGTGCCTTCCAACACAATAAGAGATATCCTTAAACAGAAGAGCCAGCAGTGTCATAGGAAATGGAGCCTTATACTTGGCTTCTAACCTTTGTTTAAGCGAAAAATACATGGATATATATCTGAATACTGTCTTCCAAACAATTCAAATAGTATTGTGCCAAATGTATTTGCAGTCATATTGCTGTACAGGTATAATTTCCAAAAGAGCTTATTTCTATTCCACTGTACCCTGAGTAATATATGATCTCCTGAACTTTTAATTTTTTGAAGGTGCATTTTAAATTATTGGCCTATATTTCATCAAGTTGCAGGTTACCTTGTTTATTATTGTTACCTGATTTTAAGTCATTAAAACCCCTAGGTTACAAACTTACCAGCCTACCAAACAGCTATGTGTTAACTGGCACTGTATTTCTAGTGCACCGGTTGCTTTCCCTATCACAGCAACATTATTCAAATCCTTTGTGGGCTGGTTGCTCCAGAAGCGGATGCTTTGTAGAGTACAGCACTAAATAAATTGATCTTCTGTACCTCAAAATGCGGTGAAATAGAGGATTAAACTGGAATGTCACCATTGTATTAATTTCCCAGGGAGGAAAGAGTGAACTTCACTGATCAGGCTGTCTGCTGTTGCTAAGATACTGGCATATGAACAAAACTTCATGGTCAAAAAAAAACACTAACACATATGAAAGAATCAGCCCTAGGCACTCGATCTCTTCCCACAGCAGAAAGCTATCATCCATCAACGCAGTCACCAGAGGGCTACATGCAATCCTAACAAGCACTTTAACATGCTGATGATGGAGCTGAGCAGAGGTGGATTTGTCCAGAAAGAAAATTAAAAGGAAATATTATAAGCCGTATCCATGTTTAAATTTGTCACACTACCCTGCCTAAGCTCAAACTGGTTTAGCCGGAGCTTTGGGATCTCTCTCTCTCTCTCTCTCTCTCTGTAAGTCTATATGTATTACACAGAGAATAGTTGATGCTTTTGTTCATTGTGCTGTGAGACTTGCTCCACAGGGCAGGCAAGAGATGCTGGATCTAGTCAAAGTCCCTTTATCATGTATCATTCAAAATTCTTCAGGATTCATAATAATTTAAATCTCAGTCCATCAACAAACAGCACTGTTCATCAAAAAGATTCAGTAATCTGTGAGGTGAGAAAATTTACTAGTCTCACTCTTTGCAGTACAAGCAAAGGTAGTAATGGATTTTGTTCAAGCACACACCCGATTAAATCTGACAGTGCACATAAAGCATTTGGTGTGGTAAACAGTCAATACTAATGGAATCTGTTAGTGGCATCTGAAACATCCACCGCTGAGAGGGATTAAAAACAGTGAAAAGATGGGAACATTAACAATCCAGGACTGTGGTGCATGCTACAACCCTTCACAAGCAGCAGAAGGATTAGCAAAAATAAATGAATCACAGGCTGTAAATTAATGGGACTTTTGTAAAGACAGATGTTAAACTGACCAAAGAGGTAAACTGGATGTTTCTGTTAGCGTAGTACAATAAATGTTCTTCTTTCCTAATGCAACATAACTAACCCTCTGTTCTTAATGGTGTGTATAAGAGCTCTATTTGATGGGAAATTGAATTGCTAAAGAAATCCAATAACGGAAATAAAAATAAGTTGAGTAACTGGCGATCAGGCCAGAAAACAAACCTAAAGAAAAGGGGAAAATGCTAACTATTTCTTAAACTAATTATAGGATCAGTATTATTAAAACTTTTTCAAATAGTGTTGTGCAGTGAAGACAGTATGCTTTGCTGGACAAAATGTAATGTTACATCCAAGAATGGGCTGAGCTTTAAATATTGATACAATACTTTTGGAAACTGCCTGTCAGAGAAGGTAGAACAACAGACAAGCTCATGCACTGGAGTCATTCCATGTTGGCCATTGCTGGGACACCCTGGCCATTTGCACTTGGGGGCAGACTCAGGCATGAACTTGTCCCTTAAAGTCTAATCCTTTCCAGTTCTCTACTTTGCAAGCCTCAAGCATATTATGGCATAGCTTCTTACTTCAGGAATCTCTCTCATTAACTGCTCTGAATCAAAGAAAATCTCTCTATGTATATATATATAGAAAGATATATAATGTATTGAAGTATAACATGGCAGCACAACCTTTCAGGTATTACAAATCCAGAATGTCATGTGTCTATTAACCAATGCACTGAAAAATCATAGAGCTGTAAACTCCCAATATAGACATCATGAGCTTAGAAATTATGTTATATGCTTTACTGGGCAAGTACAAGTGCACGTGGATGTTTCTGGGTCTTTGAGAAAACTTCCTTGTGCGCTCAAGCCTTGGTTCTCACCGTGTTCCTGTCTGTCAGGTGTGTTTCACGGCTTTGAAATAAGTCACTGAAGCTTTGTGGTCACAGTTGAGCGCTTTGTATTTCCCATGTGATCAATCGTGCTTCATTTCCTGAGCTTCTAAAGGAGGACATCATTAATTTGTGAGGGCAATGTTCTGAATGCCTCCAGAATATTCACGTAGTGAAGACTGAGTGGCAATATCTTACCAGTCAGAGATGTGGTAAGCAATATCCACAAAGGAGCATTATTTTTCCTGTATAGTTATTGCTGATAATTTTAACTAGTGCTGAAGTATCACTGAAACACAGATGTCTCTCTACATATCTGTGGGCACCTGGCAAATTTAGCATCATTCTTGAATGTTACTTAGGTAACATTGCCATCTGGACATCTTGGAGTGACTGAGAGACTTAGTCACACCTGACAAAAGGGTTATTCATTCACTCCAGAGAAAACAAGTCTCACTCATGGAGGCTCCGCTCAGCATCTTTGCTGAGGCCCAGTAGGGCTGGTAGATCTCATTGTAAATGCAAGATGCAGAACCAAAAGCACTCAGTTGTGGTTTGTTTGTTTATTATTATTATTATTATTATTATTATGATTTAACCTTTTAATTTTTATGATTCTAATGAAATTATGTGATTGCAGGGTTAAAGGTAAAAGCCTTAAACCAGTCTCCCAGAAGCCTCCTTTGAACTCATTTGTCCTGTTGGCTTCTCTTGGGCTGGTTATTTAACAGTTTACCCAATAAAAGAGAAAATGAATCACATGAAAGTCACCTGTTTAGATCTATATTTTAGTAGTGCTTAAATCATGTTCTGCATGCTGTTCAGCTCAGTGGAGTTGCTATGTTTTTCCTGTTTTCAGAATAAATGAAAGGAGGTGTGAATAACAGTTGTATCATGCACAATTTAATGATATTTAAAATTATACAGAGCCTATTTCTTTTCCAAGTTTTCCTTATAAAAATCTGGAGTTATTTCTTTGAAGCTAATGAAATTAAAGTAGTGGAAAACAAAATGCAAGTAAAATCAGAATCTAATACATCAAGCTTAAGAAATACTGGAATAATTAATCACAATAAAGTTTAATCAAGTATTAACTTTCTTTCAAAGCTATTAAAATGGTATTTAAATTAACATTAGCTAAAAATTTTTAAAAAGCCTATTCTGGATGAGCAATTGCATTGCTTGCAAGCTGCTTCACAGGGAGACATTATATATTCATTCGTTTGAAAGTGACTTGTCTCCACACTCTATTTCCATCTTCCTCTTCAGATTGCATTAGTTAACATTCTCTGTAAAATTAAAACGTGTTGTTAAAGTAAGGGCTAGCAGTGCTTGCTGGAATATATTTTATTCCCTGTTACATTGACTTGAACCTAGGGTAATGATAACAATGAAATTCAGATTTATACCACCTTCAGTCTGAACAGAATCTGGCTTTGGAAGCTGTGGTTATAATGTCATATAACTTCCTCATTCATATTAAGTGATGCTGATGTTTCTCAGGCAGAGAAGACCAACTCAGGCAAGACTGTCAGAGCTGTTATGTTATGGAAGGCCATTAGTGTTTAATATGCTTTTGAGACTTAGCACAGTTTATTGATATGTTGTCTACTTGGAGCCCCCCAAACTGCTGGCATTCTCAGCGTGTGGTTCAGCCAAGCCTCTAATCTTTGCAGTTTCAAAGCAGCTGGGAAGTGGAGCACCGGGAGGAGGGCCCCCGTGCCAAGAAGGAGTTGTTCAGTGCAGGGCTTTTGCCAGCACTGCCACTAAGTAGTAGCAGATGAAAATTGCAGTGAGAGAGCCAGGGGATGAGAAAAGCAAAAGCAGAAGAGCACAGTGGTATCAGGGTAGATAATACTAGTGGGATGGGAAGAGCTGGACTCCAAGTTGCCGTTGGGTCAAGCTGCTTGAAACAATGAGTCTGACTGCAGCAGTAAGGAGTTGTTTTCTTTGCTCCCTTTCACACATCCCCTAGGTTTTCTAGCACTAATTCCAAGGATCATTGCTTCTTTGTAGGAATGCAAAACTATTTCAGAGACAAATGACACTAGTTTGCTTTATCCTGACGCCAAGTGTTTTGTGGATAGCGAGAGACAGTGAGGAGTGAGAGCTTCATGTTACAGAGGAAGTTAAGCACGTGCATTTTATAAAGGGCAAAGATCTTGCACTCAGTTATCTAGGAAGCATGACAGTGTATTTTGTAACACAGTAAGACAAGGTAACATGCTTGCATTCACCACCCTGCAGTCTGATTTCAAGGTACCTCATGATGCCAACTTATATTTTGGAGAGCCATATTAAATCCATATACATTTTTCAAATTGAGACAATTGTGGGATTCATCTCACCTAACTTTGTAATTCCAATTAATTATGCTCTATCTCTTGTCAGTGGAAGCAGAGTGAAACCTCTGTATTGCATTTGTTTGTTCATAAGATCAAGTGAATGCTTCTCCTAAGCAACTCGTTTTTTCTCTATTGAATATGCATGCAACCCAGAGGACAAGCTAGTTCTTAAACAGCTAATGTAAGTTGAAATGAATTCTACTCACATTATACCATGTCCCTAAGGAAAACTTCACCCACTTACCACCTCAGTATCTTTCCTTCACGTATTTATGCTAAAATTGTTCAAACTGTTTGGGAGGGATCCTGCGATCCCTCGTGCCATCTCTTAGCACCGTGCCATCTCTTCTCTGAAGGCATCAGCCAAATGGTTCCATGTCTCCACACAGGTAGGATTTTAGCACACAACATGTAAACCAGAACAAAAACCCCTCCCATCTGCTTGGTGAAGCACACTAAGCCAAATAGATGTAAGAATGAAGTAGCCCTTCCCCAGCAGATTTTTGCAGGCTGGGTGCATTCCCCTCAGTTTTGCTTTCTCTTTTCTACACCTCCACCCCCCAGAGAAAGAGCAAAAGACACCTTCAAACAAGGAACTGAACTAAACTCAGACCAATTCCTTCAACCTGCCTGGAGACAACACGGCCCCTTTCTCCCCTCGGACCTGTAGAAGCCACTGCTGAAGCCAGAGCCCTGGCTGTACCCCTGAGAATATTTTCCTATCAATTACACTGACTTTAATACCATCTAGTCATGTTGCTGACTTGGGACTAGTAGCCTGGCGGGTTAGTTAGCCATAGAAAAAAATCGCAATTATAACTGGCTTCAGCATAACATCTTTGTTCCTAGGTTCAGCAGATAAACCAAGGCTATGAAGATTTGCATCAGGAAGTCTGTCTAGATAAAAAACAGAACAAACAGTAGTAAGGTTATTTATTTGGCATTTAGGTACTTGGTGTCTGATTGCAGACTGCAGGTAAATCTTTTGTATTCTGTAGCCATTGAAATGTTAGTTTGTCTTCTTTCCTTACTTCTCAGATCAATGTTTTGCTCGTTCAAAGTCAGGAACAACCTGCATAGGTAGCATTCATGCAGAGGGAATTAAAGAAACTGAGACTAAGATTGCTATAAATTAACAATGCCCTCATTATCCCGTGTACATAGAATTTCTGTCTTATTGTATGTGAAACTCTTATCTCCTTGCAGAGGAGTTTATAGTGTGAGAACAGCAACCTAATGGTTAGCAATTAAAAATCTAACTGCCTATAAATAGAATTCTGAAAATCATAAACAAGTATTTGATGATTTAATTGGTAGAAGAATTCCTTTTCTGGATAAGCATATAATTCTGTCTGTATTAACTTTTACCTATGTCATAAATAACCTCTCATATCATTAAATAACTATTAAATTATAACATTTAATGCTATGATTTCAGGAGCAGAAACTTCCTAGTATCATGGAGCTGATGAAATGTCAATGCTAACTACATCATAAATAACAAAGTTCTTGCAGATAGCTCCCAGGTTCTCCAGGATATCATGATACCATGCACACGTCTGGCTTGAGTTACTTTTCTCCTCTGTATTTGGGATTTTCTGAGGCAGTTTTGTGTCATGCAGTTCATTAAATGCAGGCAGGTTAGCCTTTAGGTAGACCCTGCACTTCCCTTGTGAACCAGTTTCTGATCTCAATCGTTGCATTATCACTGCAACTGAATCCATGCAAACAGTCCTTGACAGAGTCCTGCTGGGTTTGACAGGGGAATACCAGGAGGCCCCGTTGTGTACATCAGGTCAAGCACAAATTGGAGTGAACGGCAGGCCCAATAATGTTAACAGCATATCAACTTGCAAATTAGAGATGGAGAAAAATATATTCTTTGGGAATAAAAATTAATGGGAAAACCCCATACCCTCAACCCACGCAATGTGTTGCTGGATGCAAAAATCTTTATCTGCTTCCTCCTGAAAAAAAAATAAAAAAATAAAAAAATATCAGCAGGTTTAGACATATGTATGTATATCAGCCTAGAAGCTTCTGAAAAACAAAAATCCCCCAAAGCTTGGCTGAAACCTGCCAAAAACTTTTTTAACCACAAGAAAAGAAAATAAACAAAACCCAGTTTTAAGTGAAGCAGATACTTCAAATGAAAGAGCTAATTGAATCCCAAATCTGATAAACAGATTGATGGAAACTGTTCATATCAGTCTTCTGGTGAGAATAGGCACAGGCAACCCACCAGGGTAGTAGTGTCTCCTTGATCTGTACTGGCCCAGGCTGAGCACTAACACATGGCAGAGAACAGAAATACGGCCTGAGGGCTCCTCACAGGGTGAGTTTGAAAGCAATAAAACGTGGAGCCAGACATACTCCACATTTGCAGATGATGGGAAAATGAGGAAAGTGTGGAGTCTTATTTCCAGTGTACGCCATGCAGCAGATTGGCTTCCTCCCTGGGTAATAGGGATAACACAAGCCTCAGCTCTTTATGAGAAAACTTCAGAGGCCACCGAGAAGCATTTTGCTTCTCAATTTTGGGCAGCTACTTAATCACTGTTTAATCATGTGAAATGGCTGCCAAATTTCTTCTAAGGGACTAAATTAGAGATTATTTAGGGAGGGTTTTTTTTTCCCTGGATATAGCTTTTATGAAAGCAACATGCATGACTAATTGTAATGAGTGCAAAGTAATAAAAACTGGAGATTGAAATTTAACTCTATGAAAAAGCTGAAGGAAGTCTTGTATTTTGGTATTATTTTTGACACTGTAAATCCTGGGTAAGCAAATATAAAATGAGCTTATGTCAGACTGAGTATAAGCATTTACTGCAGTGATGTTGATTACAATGTGTTCATTTGCACTGAGCTTTCCCATTTGCACTGCATTTTTGCAGAAGTCCCTTGCACGTGTTTGTTAGCTGGGCAATGCTCAAAGCTGACTGAGGGCTTGGGAGCAGTCTGAGATGGAGCTCTTCTCTGCTTGATGGTTTGTCATGAGCACCTGCCTTCTGGTTTGTCTACCCCCAAAATATCAAGGCAAAGTCACACAAGATCTTAGCTTTTGATTCTTAGCTAATGTCAGGGGAGCAACACATGTGAAAGTTAACTAGATTGAACAGGTCAACATTTCTGGTCTTGAGACAAAATGGAAATCTCTGCCATAAAGGGAAATTAGAACTGTTTAGGAGACACAGAGATGAACAGCAATCTTACTGCCATTTCTGCTGCCGTCTAGAGAAGGACGTCTCAGTATCTCTCATGATGACATCCAGGCAGCACTGAGGAAAAAGAAATCTCCAGTTTGTATGCAGAGGAGATGGAAACTGATGTGGTCCTTGGAAGAGAAAACAGTTGTGGAGAGGGAGGCTGGGAGCGGTTGGCACTAGCAAAAGGGAGAGGCAGTGCACGGACATCAGTGCCATGTCAGCACTGAATGCTGTGGCAACATGGGGTTCAGCCCCAGATGCCCAATAAGTGTCTACTCAGTGTCTTAAGAGGTTTTCAGTCCTGGTTTCACTCAATGATACCTGTATTAATTATCGTAAAGCTAGCTTGGCTATGCTAGCAGAAGCTGCATCTGCAGAAGCAAATGCAATATAGATTGACCTGGAATGGGTGCGAGGGAGTCTGAGACCTGATAAGGCTGAGCCTGGCTGAGAAAATTGAGAACAAGATGAGAAGACTAAAGGTGGGGCCTGGGACAGATGAGATAAGAAATCTAGTGCAGAGGAGAACAGACAGGAATGGGCAGAGCAGAGATGTGATGCAGAAAATATGGGATGCACACTGAGCAACGCAGGAAGCACAAAACACTAAATATCTCCTGTCAGTGATCATGGCTCATCCTAGGCACAAAGTGTACTCGTGTCTCAAGAAAAGGAGTGACCACATAGTTAGACATGTCATTAAAAGTGCACCGAAAGAAGCTTCATTAAAGCTGCACAGGGAATCTTAATTAGAGCCTTTCTTACCTTTGGGGTGGAGTTGCCAGCCACTCTGTCTGTTATCACAGATTTGTCTGTGTGTAGATAAGTGCCTGTAGATTGTAAAGTAACAATACTCTATATGTTTTTGGATGTAAATGGAAAGTTCTGTATTAGAGAGGAATTCTACATCTTCCATAGCATATCATAGGTAACTATAGGCTATACAACAACTTTTTTGTTTGTTTAATTTTTCCTGAAGAAATCCTGTATTGGTACTCGGTAGAAATAGAAAGTCAGACAAAGTGGCTCATTGAATGGGAATGGTATAGGGAAATTTACTAGGCTATTAAAAACCTTATTGCTCTAAACGTTTAATCTTTTTTTCTCCAATCCTTGGGGGTGGGGCTGGGGTGGGAAAGGGCTTTGTCTTGGACTATTTAACTTCATAACTCCTAAAACAGGTGTTGTAGTAGTCAAGGTAGAATATGCCTTTCTTGTATACCCTTTTGTTTTTTGAACACGGTGAATTAAAATTGCTGATCAATAGCTCACTGAGTTCAATAGATCAATTTGATTTATGTCCTTTGGCTCAAGGGACAAAAGCAAACTAATTTCACTGATGTTAGCACAAGTAATGCAGATAATCTACTATTTGCTGTCTACTAATCTATGCAATCTACTGTCTAATCATCTATGTGAGAGCAAAACCTGATCCGATGCTACACATAACATCAGCATCATGAAGAGATGTGACATTCAAATGAAAAATGAGACTGCTTGAATGCCTTTTAATAGCTTGTAGAAATAAAAAGGGGAAGCACTGCATATGTAACACAAAATATGGATTTTCCCCCTAAATTTCTAAAACATCTGACAAGCAATGTCATATAAAAGTTCTGGCCTTTATCTCCCAAGTATTGTCGGTGTGAAAATTCAACCAACTCTCTTGACATATGGAGTTGAACAAAGCGTTACGTTACAACTCATTGCACTGCATAAACTTTTTCTATGTTTTCAATTCGTCTGACTTACTATTTTTGAAATTCTGATATATGTAATTTTTAAGTAAGGGTTAGCTATGCATCATGAGAGAGCAGGTTTTGGCTTATTAATACCTTATTTATATGAAGGTTAATCACTGGTGATTTACAACACCTCTAAAAAAAGAATCTGCTTTCCTATTAAATGCTATAGTTGCTCTTGCTCACTGTATTTTCTTTTTGACTTATTTAAAAATACTCATCAGGGAGCTTTTATTATCTAAACTGAATTTGGTGATTTGTAATTACATATCACTTATAAAATTAGTTAAAATTTTCTCTCTTCCTATGGTGTAGTTTGGGGTGTCCTGGGGGTTTTACAGAAAATTTGCTGAGTATTTTTCAAACACACCATGCAGTTTGCATAAGCCTACTATAATTTTACATTCGTCAGCATCTGTATGGGCTGATGTATTTTCTGTCAATCATAAAATTGTGTAGGTTTATTTTAAAAGAGTTACAGCACTTATTCATACTCTGGCTCTCTCATGTGACAGAAATATTTAATCAGTGAACATAGCAGGTAGTATGTTTTCCAGGCAAATTTTACTGTAATTGCTTTCCGGGATAGTTTCAGGGCAAAGTAAATGGTGCAACATTGACTTATTGTGCTTCATAAATTCTGAGCTAAAGAGAGAACATAGTTGGCTTGAGCAGGCAGGACTGCTTTGCTCTTTCTGCCAACAGTGTAAACATCCCAGGAAGAGTGGGAAGTGTGCAGGACATGTCTGCAGCACCCTGTGCTGCACTATTTGCATCTGCTTTGCTTAGTGTTCCTCTCCTCTGCGAAGAGGACTTTATATTTCTTCTACCTTTTGTTTTCTTCTACCTTCTACCTGGACATTATATGAGGAAGTAAAAAATTGGCATTAAAAAGCTGGGGTTAAGAAAATAAATATAAATATAGAGTTCTGCAGACATTCCGTACCTGGACTGGACTCTATTGCCAAGGTTCATCCTCTTTCTACCAGTTCCAAAACAAGACATAGCCTTCCTTTTTTTAACAGTTGCTGTGGCTAGAGTAAATATACACTTTGATCCTCATCATAGTGTCACAGGAAGAGATAACGAAAGGTTGGGAGTGACTGTGGATGGCAAGGGTACAGTCATGAAGAATCCCGGGAAAGCCACACACACTCATGACTGAAACACAGTGGCTTAGGGACCTCCTTGCTGATCAGCAAAATGACCTTCCTGCTGGTTTGAAACCCACACCACATCTTCCCTACTGAATTGCTGACTGAAAAGTGAACACTTATAATTGTTTAACACTGGAAGACAGGATTGTACACAGGACAGGGCACCTAAAACAGTTTCAATGCCCAACTCCCCATTGCCACAAGACCCCATCATATGATCACGATTATGAATTTAGTTTGCTACATCTTCAAACTCTCTTGGCCTTCATTATGCTCTGCCAGCACTTCAGGCCAATCTCCCTGGGCAATGATGGTCCTAGCAAGACCGGCCTTCAGAAATCCAGGCCATGGAGACCTGGGAGAAAGTCTGGAGCAAAGAAAATGGACCTTCAGTGAAAGAGGATGAAGTTAGATCATTTGGAACAGGATCACATTAGACAATATTTAAGCAAAGTGGACTCCAAAAGACCTCCTCCTGCAGGTTTGAATTGGGGGGTGTGGGTCGTGGTCGCAGGAACGCCTTTAGTTAGAGCACTTCCTAGGGCATTTGAGATTACTCCACAGAAACAATTCATATCAAAAGGGGAGAGACAGGACAGCATCTTTGTGAAGGCGGTCCCTCTGCTGTGGACCAGGCTTGAAGGCTTCCCTTGAGTGGTCTGGGGTGAAATCAGGAGGTGGGAAACAACATCTCCTTCTTGAGGCACCGAAGCATTGAACGCTGGCTTAGAGCACCTTGAAAGCTATGCAACACTGCTGCTGGCTTCCATGTGCCTTAGGAAAGACTTGGTGATGTATCTTGCCAATATCTAATTTATGAATGTTATGTTCATGTTCCCTCGGGGTGGCTGACAAGTTGCTGAGAGCCAATCTCATCCTCCTCAAGCAATTGCGTTCATTGCTCCACAACACCAGCCAAAACTCCTCAGCCAGCACGATGAGCTCCAGCAACCTCACCATCTGTGTTGCACCAAATCTACTGAGCCCAGCTGAGGACAATCTGCTCCTACAAGAAGCACCGATGGAGGTCCCTGACAAGGTAAGCTGAATTTACCAAGTGGCTATAGCCTTGAGGGCCCATCAGACCTTTGCTTTTCAGAGGTACCTTGCTGAATAAATCTCCCTTGAACAAATGTTTGTGGAGGAGCTTCCTGGAAGAGCAGCCCCACTGCTACAACTTTCCATAGTTGTAGCAAGGTTCATGAATAGGAAAGGATGTTGGATATATTTTCAGTCATGTGGCTTGAAAGCAATGGTTTTATGCGTGCAGCTGGACGTGCTAGTGGAGTGTTTTTTATTGTTGAGAACTGCAGACAAATACTGGGGAGGAGATGGCAACTTTTTCAGACCTTCTGCTGAGGAGTCACCAGTACTCGACAACCCCACAGGTATGAAGATGGACTGAGGACTTTGACAGGCTGGGGCTTCTGGTTGTATTCTTAGTGTGTTACTGGCTGGACACTTTGTGCAAACAGAGCTTATGAGCATTCAAGACAAGACAAACACGTTTTCCTACTGAGAGAAATGGTCAAGAAGAAAACCGGTGTAGGGCTTCAGGTAGGTTTTGTTTTAGCAGTTTTTTACTTCCAAGAAGTCATCTCTCTGCACACACTTTTGCTTTCTAGTTTGTTTGGAAGAGCAAAGCATCTGTGAGGGGGAAACAGATATGGATTGACAGACAGACATATTTCTGGAGGCACCATCCCCTCTGCTCAGCCTGTCCCCAGAAGCAGGGGGAGATGCAGTGGTGGAAGCAGAAACACGAGAGAGATGTCAGATCCACAAACAGTGTAACAACATATCTTGTGTATAAGGGTAGTTTCTGGTGTAAAGCTGAGGCTGAAATATATGGGGTCTTCTCCTCTCCAGAATGGTAAAAGGTGTCTGTTCCAGTGTCTACTGTGGGGATATCAAGAAGGTAAGTGCTTGCTTCTCCATAAGCAGTAGTTTTTGTTTTCTCAGACAAAAATTCCTATGATGAGAAATATGTCTCTGCACTGTGGACACTGGATACAGAAGAAGCAGAGTTCAAGTAGCTTCTATGCCTCTTCCTAGCATTAGTATCTTGTGTGTTTGGTTTTCCCAACACCAGATGATACATAATAAGGAAAGATGGAAAGTGCATAGGTTAATCAAACAAAATTCCTGCAAGAATAATACAGGGGAAGACAAGTTTCAAAAGAAAAGCCTCACAGCCCAGAAGGTTAAATAAGACTCACAGCCCAGAAGGTTGCCCGAGAGCTATCTGCTGAAATATTTCTCATAAAGGCAGAAGAAACCCTGGCAGAAAGAAGTTGCTTCTTCTCTTGCTCTTCTTTCCCATCATTTCTCTGAGCTATATCTCACAGAGGCCTGCAGTGCCCCAGTCTGAAAAGCTGCCCCCCAGCTCCTTCTGCATCTCAGCGTGCCAGGGCAAGAATGTGTGGCTGCAGCAGTGCCTGTGAGCCTAGAGGGGAGCTGCCCACTCCAGGCTGAGGAGCCCCCACTGATGAATGGTGTGTCATGCACCCACGGGAATACTGCACTGTGAAGTGAGGCCCCTTCAAAAAAGTGCAAGATGTCCATTGGGGGTGACTACACAATCTTTTGAATCAGCTCCAAAGGAGGGAGACTCCACAGCCTCCCTGGGCAGCCTGCTCCATTGCTTTGTCAACTGTACAGTAGTGTTCCCTGATGTTCAGATTGGACCTCTTGCATTCCAGAGATATATGCTGTAGAAAGGGAGACAGAAGATGAGCATGGGAAGGAAAGTAAAGAAGGAGAAACTGAGCGCCCATGCCACTAGAACAGAAACAGACCAGAACTGTGAAGTAAAATAAATCATTACTTACACAAGTGATAAGCAGTTGGTCCTCCTCAGAGAAGGTCATAAGCGTTTGTGTCTTTTAAGAAAGGACTTCACTCTTGCTGCAGACTAAAATCCTGTGAAAGTGAAAGCAAGGTCACCTGTGTGCACTCCTGCAAAAGTTAGAAGGGAGGCTGTTTGCAGTTTGCCATTGTACTTTGTGCAATGATACCCTCGGAATTTGCTCAGCTGAGCTGTGCTGTTAGCAGCTGTCACCTTCAGTAAAGTTCATCTGAAATCATACTTCATCACAGCTCCGTGAAGTCTATTTTGGGGTGGAAGACTGTGCAAAATGTGGCTAAATGCAAACCAATCCAAGTGATCTTCTTTTGAGAACTAAGGTCAAAATTTGGCAAACGGTATCTTCCTACTCCAGGTTATCTCTTTCCACCTGTTATCTTCTGCATTTTCATTTTAGGTGCCTGCAGCTTCCTCCTTTCAGTCCAGAAAATGTGGCAGACTCCTTGTTCTGCCTTGAACAATTGAAGAGCTTGTTAGAGGAAAGAAGGTAAAATGAGATAGCTGAGAGTAAAATAGTAATGGACTCAAGTTTATCCTGCCTATCCCCATCTAATAATATTATTGAACTGGAAGGTTGGCAGGGTCTTCTCAGGAAAACGAAAAAAGAAGAGAAAACAGACCTGTGAAAAGGAGGGTGAAAGCAAACTAGACAAATAAAAGGAGAAAGAGGAAAAAAAGGGCTTTCAGTGATCAGAAATTGAAAATGCCATAGAAGGCAAAGAACAAAAAGCCAGAAAAAACAGTAAGAACAGTATTAAGCTAAGCAAGGATGTTTCCTAGTTCTTTTCTGGGTGTTTCTCCTGTGAAAAGCTGCCTGGACATGATCCTGGGCAACCTGCTCTAGGTGTACCTTCTTGAGCAGTGGTGTTGGACCACATAGTCTCCAGAGGTCCCTTCTAACCTTAACCGTGATTCTGTGCCCTTTCTTCACCTTAACTCAAGATCACCAATAAGACCAAGGGGTTGTCATGGAAACCCCGTGGGCAAAACTTGCAGCCAAATTGGACGTGCCAAAGGTCTGTGTGATGCTGTTAGCACAGGGAGCTCTGTCCTCTTCTTCCGTGTGTGGCAGGGATGCCAGCATCACCCTGCAATGCTGCTGGGTCTCCTGGGAGGTGGAGGAAGCCTTCCCCTGGCATCAGGTCAATGCAGCTCCCATGGGGCAGAGCGAGCTGTGGGCAGGCTCAGGCCTCCACTGTCTGGAAACCAGACCCCAGCCAGGCAGTATGAGGCCAAGTGTCACAATAGGGAGTGACACTCTTTTACCTATCAGGTGTGGAACTTACAGAAGAGGTGTCTTGGTGTCCACATCCAGGTTTGGGTAGTGGTGTGGCCGCAGGGCTGGGCAGGAGTGTTGTGAGGCAGGAGTGAGGAAAATACACTCCACTGAGCTTCATTACACAAATGATAGTCTTTTATCCCATATACGGTCCTAGTCTTTCAATCCTGAGAGCAATTTAAAATGCATTTTAAGGTTATAGGCAGATTAATTTATCCTTCCTTTACTAAAATCTATTTATTAGTTTCTACACCATTGTCACCATTCCTGAAGAATCATAAAAACATATTTCACAAGATCTCTGTTTACTCCTTTTCAGTTGGAGGCTCTGAGAGTACTTAGAGAAGGCATGATGGTGGCAGAGCTCATGTGTGGCTTCTTCTGGACAACAAATTGCTCAGTCATTAATTTGGCTTTCTCTGTTTTCTGCCCTGTGGTTTGTTCCTTCTGAAGAGCAAGAGCACAGAAGAAAAATCCACTGCCTGCAGCCAGGTCAGCTGGCCTGCTCATGGCAGTGGTGAACGCAGCAGCAGGAAGAGCTAAGTCTGTCCTCTCCTACTACAAGCCATACATTGCTATTGTAGCTGAAGGCAGGACAGCTACAAATGCATTTTGGCTTATGAAACTCTTAAGATGGCAACTAGCACCAGAAAGTCTTCAGAGAAGGTAGAAATACCTGTGGCTGTTTTTTTTTTTTCTTCTTCTTTGTGTGTGCATGTGCATAACTTCAAAAAAATCCAAATTCACTTGGATATTCAGCCCCCCCCCTACAAAGTAGTTGTGTACAAAGGATGAAGCTTCACTTTCACTGACATCATACAACTGGACTCAGCTGTTTTATCTCTGTCAGTAAGCACATGGGATCATAAAGCTGCAAAAGTTGTGGCCATACTTAAACCGTATATTTTCCTACATCTATCTACAACAAATTATTGTAAGAGTTACCAAAAGTATATTCATCATCTTAAATAGTATCTGTGAACTTATTGCTTTCAAGGAGCAAGTCAAAATAATTTCAAAGTCATTTCAAGGTCCTGTATTCCCCAGAAGGGCAGCTATAAGCAATAGCAGGCACAGGCAGTTAGGGAACAGAGACACTGAATGGAGACAGGCCCCAGAATCCTGATCTCCTTTAAATTCCCATTCACCCTATGCTCAGCTGTTGAGTGATTGACAATAAGGTCCAGATTTGTGTCTGGCTCCTGACAGGGCTGTTGCCTTTCTCTTGCAGAATAAAGTGTTGAGACTTTGCTTTGAGGCATAACATACGTCAAAGGATTGATAGGAAGGAGGAGTTGAAAAAGAAAGGCTCAGTGGTGCCTGGGGATCCTTGTTAAAAAGCTAGTGGTATATGCTAAGATCAAATATGAGCGTGTTTCCCATCCATTATGTCCCTTCTTGAGACACATATGCAAATACCTGTTGCATAAGGAAGAGTTATTGCAGACCTTGAAATGGTGTCATAGCTCTGTCTACGGAGGGCTTACAGCATCTGTTGCCATCCCTCTCTCTCTTTCCTTTTTTCATCTTTCCTTTCTTTTCTTCCTTCTGTCCTTCCTTCTTTTCTTTCACGCTTCTTTCCTTCTTTCTTTACCTTTGCCAGAAACAGTGGGGAAGTAGACAGCTAAGGAATAAACCTTTTAATTTGTCTGCAAATGCAGATTTAGCATTCCTTCAGATCCCTTACAACATTTCTGCCCTGAGTCTGGGAATGTGTATGTTTGCTTTCTTTAAAACCAGCATAAAAACAACTTGTGATGACTTTTCATTTTTGAGGCTTCTCTTTGAGGCTTTGTATGAAAGGGGAACAATAACGTTACAATTAATACCAGAGAGAATTTCCAAAACCAGAAAGGAAAAGACAATTAACAGCCAAAGGACAGTAAGAATTCAAGAGCTGAGGTGAGAGCTGAAGATTTTTAGGAGGGAGAAAGTGAAGTAGAAAGTGTCTTGAATTTCATGTAGGTTAATGCAACTCCTAGTTCTCTCTCAGGTGTGCAGCAGACTCTGCGGTCCATCTTTCAAACCTTTGAACACTGCTCTAAGTGAAGTATTTCTATGATGCATGAAGATGGTCCCAGATAAGAAGCACGCACCTGTATTTTGAAGAAAATATATGTCAGGTGAGAAACACACTCCACATTTTTCAGCTTTAATTTTGTACTTGTTAAAACTCTGTTGGTACAAGGGTAATCAGAAACCCTGGTAAGGTCACAAGAATCACAATTTTTAGCTGTTTCACATACTATCTAAATGAAGAAGCAAAGTCTCACTATTTTACTTCTGTCAGTTGGCAATCCTACCACTGGCTTGTGTTGTGTGAATCCTAAATACTCAGCAAGGATTTGTTCCAAGTGACTTTAGACACTAAGATATGGGCAGTTCTTAAAAAGGTCATATTTCACCTGAGATAATTTAGAGAAAAAAAAATAAATTAATTAAAAAAAAAAAAAGGAAAAAAGGCAAAAGCATCTAGGCCCTATACAGAAGAGATCTAGTCTGGTGCCTTCATATTTTTTTCCCTGTACTGCCCACTAGAGAGCAAAATAGTCCAGGACATCTCAGTGCAAACATAAAACCAGACAGCTCAGCCTTGTGTTTTGCAGAAATAGTGGCTTACGTCCTGGAGGCAGTGCAGTCCTGCCAGCTCCGTGGCTCTGTCCTAAGGACCATGTTTTGCTTGCAAACCTGGGTTATTAGCAAGGGGCAGCAAGCGTTTATGCAGCTCAGGTTTTGAAAATAGCTACATCATAGCTACCCAGGGGCTGCCAATCAAGCCTTCTGCATGGCAAAGGGACACTGTAGATCTCTGTACACTTACAGGTCTCCAAGGTTATTACACATGCTTACAAGGTGCCAAAGCAATGCCGTATGCAATGCCAGTAATAGTTCTCTCTTCTGTGCTATAAGCAATTCCTTTTAAATTGTATTTCCCAAAGAACAAAAGCATGCCCATTTCTGTCTCTAGGTTTTTATCAATACTTTCTGACTATGTTGTTGTGGATCCCAATTTATGGTTTAGTTTTCCATTTGAGCTGTGGCTCCTGTCAGGCATGCTCCTTCCCTGGAGCTACCTGTGTGAAATGAGCACTGTACAGCTGCAGCACCTCTGGCTTAGGTGGCAGCATCAGGGCAGGTGGAGGGCCTCTTTCCTCAGAAAGTACATATCCTCAGCTTGTCAGCTGCAGGGAACACCTTGAAAGGTAGGCAGAGGAGGAAAGCACTCCCATAATTTCTGAAATGGTGTGAGGTGTTTTCCTGCACAGGAAGACTTCTTACTCAGTGTGACAGTGCTGAGGCCAGGGAGGATGCTGCAGGGTGGGGAAACTGCAGGGACTGTGGGCCTGAGAAGGGAGTGGCAGATCCCCTGTCCCCACACTATCTCCCTGTCCTCTGCCTTCCACTGAGGGTGCAGGGGGTGCCTGCAGTGCCCTTGCCAGCAGGCATTGCTGGCTGGTTAATCAACTCCATGAGTACATGCCCACCAGCTGGCAGATCTGAGAGACTGCTCCAAGACCTGAGGAAAGCCCTGAGAAGCTCATAAAAGCGGGTGTTTTACAGTAACTCCTGGTTCTGCCTGACTAGCTCAATTAGGCTGGGTAAAGTTTCCCATCTTCTGGATGTTTATTTAAATGGAACTGGCCAACCTTTGCTGATTTACCTTTGGCTCTATTTTTCTGTCAAATTAAGAGGAAAGTTATCATCAAGCCACTGACCATGGGCTTTGCCTTGGCAAGACCACGGTATGTTAGCCTGATGCAAGCCCTTCATCCAATCTCTCTCCCTTTCCTGATGATCCTGCCCTCCACCCCTCAGACCCCTGGACTCTTTCATGCTTTCCTGTGCCAAAATCCAGGTGGTGACTGCATTGCTCCCCTTCTAAGCAATCCTCAAACCTAATTTCCTCTGTTACGCATGTGAAGTGATCAAAACTGATGTTCTGCTCCTGCTGCTTTGTGGGGTGCTAAAGCACAGTCAGCTTAATTTGCAGCACTGTGGGCAACTGAGTTTTCAGTTCTGTAGCTAAACTTTAAAAATAAATAAACAAAACATCAATTTAACTGAAACCAAATCTTCTTCAGTTTTCTCACCAAAGCCAAACCAAAATTCAGTTTCTGCCTGAGAAAAGACTTTTCAGGTCATTTCAGGAGGACAGAGGTAATAAGGGTTTTTAAGTTTCCTTAAATTATCTTGATGTCTATCCAGTTCTAAACAAACAAACAAAAATTAAAGATTTTAGAATGAAAAAACATTGGGAAAAAAAAATCAAAATGTCAGACTGAAATGTTTAAACCTGTTCTGAAGTTCTCTTTCAGTTCTTGGGAGGCCAAACCAATCCGATAAATTCAAAATAAAAGTGTTCCAAATCAGTCTTTCCATACGCTGTTCACAGTGTAAAAAGGTGCTCCATGGAAAATTGAAGTCAGTTGGAGTTCACTGATGTGGTTTTTGTTATCCATCAGTTATCTCCTGTTTCCATTGTTATCTCTTTGAAGCAGACCCCTCTACCTATGGTTAGATAGCAGAGAAAGATGGGATATTGGTCTCTTTCCATGGCTTGTAGGCCTATTAAAAATAAATAAAAAATAAGGCCAGGATTTCCATCTCAGTGAGGCTAGAAATGCCCAGCTATTTCAGGTCCTAACTTTTACTCTGCATTCAATTTTTTCTTGCTAAATTGCTACAAACATGCTGCCTTGCTGGGTCTGTCCAAGCCACCCTAATGTGGTAGGCAGTAGGTCTTCCTCTCACCTGTGTCATTGCATGGATTTCTGAGCATCCCCAAAGAAAGCTTATGTCACAAGAGTTGTGCACCTACCTATGCCATTGGGGGAAGCAAGAAGCCAAGAAAGAAACACACATAAGCACAAACAATATGGATAATTAGCACATTTCCAAGGTTTGTCTAAAGGTACTAAAATAGGTCGTACTAGTCCCAATCTACTGCTTCCTACAGTAACAAATTTTCTTTCTTCTATGTTAATTTGCAGATTCCTCCTGTTGTTTGTCCAATTACTTTGATCTTGTATGTCTGCCTTGCCCATCTGGAGGTAGGTTGCCTGAGTCCTGGTTATCCTTCACTTTCTGTAGTCATTTACAATGATGATTTATGTCCCCGAGCTTTGCTCTGTTTATAACAGTACAAATGTGGTAGACAAAGGTGGATTGCATTTCACATCTGTTGTCCAGATGTCTTGTGCTTCTCGTTCCCTCTTCTGAGAGACTAAGGTCAGATCTGATAAAGACATCCATGGCTTTCCTTGTACTGTTTGTGAGTGAACCCCATCTCGCTTGTCACACATGAAGTTCCCTGTCCAATTTCCATGTGTATCATGTGCTGGCAGTGAGTGACCTTTTCTTCGTGGTGGTGGTGAAGGTTTCCTATTCGTATGGGGTGATAAAGTCATATGTCCTTGAATGGTTTTCCCACAGATTCTGTACATGTAATAAACTATTCTAGTCTTAATAGCTTGTGGCTTAGCCCACAGGCTCTGACCCCACATCTTGTGTGAAAGTTTTGCCTTAAGATAAGCAAGCTCAGAATATGTTTTGTCCTGCACAAAAAGCCCAGGAAGGCACAGTATTAATGCTGCATCTGTATCTTCCAGCTTTTTCATCAGGGAAAACATTTTCCAGTGAGAGAGAAACAGTTGAAAAAATTAATTCTTGCACCTAGGGGTGCCCCAGAATGTTCTCTTTTCCCTGTAAAAAACAGCTATGTTTTGAATATATAATTATATACCCATCAGAGTAGGGACTGGAACATGAGTTTCCCACATTCACCCAGTAGTTGTCACCCTCTCCCCATTTTTGTCTCTGGGGACAATAGCTATTTAATTAAATGTATCCAAGTGGAAGAGTTCCCAAAGGAGAAATTAAGAGAAACCTGTTTCCATGCAGTCTAAACTGCTGATGAGACCGCTTTCTGAGAGGTGTATAAGCCAAGTTCATGTTCCAGTTCTGAGTCACACAGAGGGGATTGGAATGGATGAGCATGACTGCACTGAAAGGAGAGCAAAACATTAGGAGATAGTACATTTACATTAATAAGTATCAGACAGCGTGCCAAGGAAGGTTTTGATTAACTAATCAGTGACTAATGACAACTCTTCAGGAAAAAATCAATAAAATTGAAAAGCAGTCCTATTAGTGGGGAAAAAAAAAAAAAGTCCCGTATTTGAAAAAACTTGTCCTTTTTATCTTCCTTTAGGATGTGTTTGATGTCTTTGGTTATCTCAGGGACTGAAAATTTGAAAAAAAAAACAAACAAACATCAATATATTAGAAACAGGAGGTAGAAGAATAATTTTATTCTCCAGAATCCCCTAGGGAAGATTTGAGCTCAGACTGCTTTACTCAAAAAGCAATGTATCTCATATTTAATTAAGTGTAAAACCCACATGACAAATAGTCTTCCAGGTCTGATCTGGAAATACTAGTTATCCTAATCAAAATAGAGCACATAGGTATACAGGACTCTGAGAATGGTATTAGCTCAAGGCAATTCAAAACTATTAATTTGATTCTTGTCAGGAAAATTATAAATGAACAACTTATAAAATGGAAAAAAATGTGGTGGTGGTCAAAGTTTAATTAGAAATTATGTACCTGCTCAGTTTTTAATTGCAATAGCCAAAATGTTATAGTACCATAAAAGAAAAAAAGAAAAAAAAACAACAAAAAAAAGAATTGATAGCCTCAGAAAAGTTTAAATAAGTGAAACGGCTCTCCTGACTACACATATTTAGTCTTATTTCTAACTGGAATTGTGTCACTCATCCAGGAGTGAAGCAGTCTGTCAGCATCACAGAAGCAAAACCATGCAGAGGGAAATGTTAGAAGTCATCCCTGCATCTCATGTTGAACACCATATGCCTACCAGAGTTAACGGTGCTTTTCCACAGCAATATTAGTTAACCCTTTCTGATAAAAGAAAAGTTGTTTGTAGTTTTGGATGTATGACCAAATCAAAAAAGGTGTTTGGGCAATTTTTATCTTATTCTAGATTTTAACCGTTTAAGAATGATGAAAACACAAGAATAACCATAACGATTTTGACCAGAGATCTGTGCTTTTTGCTTCCCACAGTGATGATAAATGAGTGACCAGTGAAAAAGAGGAGCAGGACAAGGTTTTTTTTCTAACACTCTTCCAGGATCTGAGAATTTTGAGCACAGGGAATTTCCTGAGTGTCCTATGATTTCTCTGTTTGGTAACTGACAAGGGATATCTTCAAAGTTTGTGTCCAGGCTTCACCTGAACACACATAAGCTTCTTGCCTCCTCAGCATCCCATATCTAGGAGTGTCACAGGCCCATTACACCCTGAGAGAGGTATGACCTTCTTTTGATTGTTTTAAACCTGCTTTTCATGAGCTTCCTTTGATGCCTGTAAACATTGCACTTGGCTTCTGCTTTATTGGAAGCACTTTTTTGTTGTTAGTGGCCACACAAGTTAGGGAGGTCTGGCTCACTTGGAAGGTTTTCCTTTGTTTCACCAAGACATTGGTTTCCACCAAAATGTTTCTTTCACTTGGACTAGGGGTTATTTCAGAATACTATGTCATTTTTTTGCCATCAGACTTGACCTGATTTCTTCCAAACCTCATTTGACAGAAGAAAACGGGGTGTTGCTACATAATTCATTAGATACCAGAAGTGCATTAAAAATATATTTGACAAGAACTAATCCCACTAGGAAATCAAATAACAGCTTATTTCCTTAAAGCAATCTTGATGGAGCAGGCCAGTATTCAAACATTTCAGACCTTCTCTATATTACTGGGGGGGGGGGGGCGGGAATCACCTATGTTAAAAAAAAATAAAATGTCAAGGTCAATTGAATGGCAGGAACATAAAAAAATAAAACAAAATAAACAGTGGTGTGCTCGAACCCAAAATACATGTACCCTGAAGACATGTAGCCTGAAGAAAAACTAATTTGTTGAATTATTTAGTGAATGTGGCAGATCCTGGATAAACCTTTTTCATCCAATTGGATCCAGATAAATTATAAGTAACCTGTGCTTGCAGGTGAGTGCTCGCCTTCCTACAGAGAAATTGGTGATGTGGCACTTCCCCTAGTGCTTGTGGTTAAAGGAAGAGCTTTCTAAGAGCAGAGGGTTTGCTTTAGTTCCCACACTGGAACAACATTGTCTAATGTCAGGATATTTACTGTAATTCACTGTAAGCTTTGAGCAAAACTGTCAAGAGATCTGCAGAACCCACTTAATGTCAGCCAAACATAAACTATTGATCACCCGGCTGTTTAGATCTGTTCCCTTTAGCCCTTAGGATTTGACAAGAAACATGCTGCTGCAGTAAGTTCTGGAATTCAGTCACACGGAAGTTTTCAGAGGGAAAATTTCTTTGTTTTTCTGTAAGGAAAAGCCAGTATGGAAGAAATCAAAACATCCTGTAGAATCATGTCACTTTGGGGATCAGTTCAGCAGAAATGAGGCAATTTTCCCAGGGAAATTTTCTCTGCTTTCCTTCCTATCTGACATGCTCCCCTCCAGTCTGTCTAAAAGCAGCTGCTGAGCCCAGAGCCCAGCAGCCTGGGCCAAGACCCTCAAGATTTCTTGAAGTGCAATGGCGTGCCTTCTGTAGGGAAGAAGGGGAGAAGGTCATGCAGCATGGGTAACCTCATCCCTTTCCAGTTAAGGGTAAAATACATCTGAGATATTTTTCTATGCTCTTTTGGCCATGTTGAGGGGTTTTTGACTTATCAAGATTGTTCTTTAATATGGGAAGATTTTATCTGGGGGAGATGGGCAGCAAAGAAGACAGGAGGGGAATGGGGATAAGATTCCTTATAGCCTGCCAATTTGAAATTCTTAATGGATAAGTGGTTTCTTTTCTGTCCCAAGAGCATCTCCTGCAGCACACAGCATGCTCTTCTGTAGGAACAATCTTCCCAGAATAGATCAATGGCCTATCTAGGACAAGATACATTTTCAAATCCTAAACCAGATATTTAATTAGAATGCATTTCCTTTTCAACTGCCTTCATGCATCCCATCAATACTCTTGACATCTCATCAATAATTCCTTTTCCACTCAGTCTGAGAAGTACATGCCTTTCCAAAAAGCTCTTTTGCCAATTAGGCAAATAAATGAAATGACCAGAGCTGCAAAAATGCTTGGCCCTGTCTTAGCTAATAAGAGCAATGGTAGCTACTGTGTATTACGAAACGATGAAACCTCTGCTTGTTGCCTGCATAGAAAATGGCCTGCCATTACTAGCTATGATTAAGATGGGAGAAGAAATAGATTCCATAATAGAAAAAAAATACATATATAAAGACAGAAATTTCATGCAAAACAAAATTAAAATAATGATTAGTTTTATTTTTTCTTTTATTCTAGACATATTACTTACTGTCTAGCATAAATTGAAAAACAAATTTGAAGTACAAAACCAGACTGAAATGCAAAGAATGCAAACTGGAATATAATTCTAACTGTAGATAAAAGTTGAATACCTGTATGCAGATATTAATACATTTTAATCAGATGAAAACTACAAGTAATCAAAACTGTCTAGTATGAGTAACATTTTGGTCTTTTATTGTTTACAACATCTATATTAAAGGAGGTAATACCAAGGAATCTTTGTGTGTGTGTGTTTTTTGTTTGTTTGTTTGTTTGTTGTTTTTTGTTTTAATACATCGAATGTTGCATGATGCAACTGTTTTCCATGCACAATTTTCCCATGATCAGATTTCCACTGTCTCCTACTAGATGATAATTCATTTGGAAGCACTTTGTCACTACTGAGGCCAATTATTCAGTGTAAGATAAGAGCTTACAAAGTCTTGCTTTGTAAAAGACATGTTGTTTCTGAAATCTATTAAAAACACTATTTAGCTTCCAGCCAGATGCCCCATTTCATTTATTGTTTGCAAGCTTTTAATGTAGATGACATGAATGAATCAGTAAAAGTTTGTGGGTTTTTTTTCTTTTTCCTTCTTTCCTTCTTTCCTTCTTTCTTTCTTTCTTTCCTTCTTTCTTTCTTTTTCTTCATTCCTTCCCTCCTTCCCTCCTTCCTTCCTTCCTTCTTTCCATATTTAGCCTGCTTTTATTTCATTTTTTTTTTCTCAAAAAAATTTTATATCCTGTTCCAGAGCTGCATTTCTGGGTCAGAGAATTAGTGGTTGTAACTCTACATCATATTACTCAAGTCAGCCAAAGATGTGACCTGTGCTGTTGTTTTTTGTTTGTTTGTTTTGTTTTGTTTTTATTTTAACAAGAAAAAAAAACAAAAAGGATATCTGTGGATTTGAAGTGTGATGGAAAGGACATTAAGAAGATGCTGACTTAGCCTAACTCTGGAATCAGGTTTGGTAGGGCATAAATTTCCAAATGAATTTACATTTATTAGCTGTAGTTTCACATTTTAATGTGAATTGTATCAGAAAGACACATAAATCATGTGAAACAAATTTGATCTTGGTCCCTGTCCCTGTTTAGCTCTTGGTTTTCGGGGTCACCTTACCAATAGACGGTATGCAGGCTTACTTTTCCAGTCGTGCAAATAATTAGTATGAAATGTGGTACTGAAACTATTAGAAGAAAACTAATGAGTAGTTCAAGTCTTTGCAGGAGCAGAGCCCAAAATCCTTAAGTAGGTACACAGTTACCTCAATGGTGTTGAATATTCATATTTCTTAATTAACTTTAACTGAAAACACAGAGTTATATGAAGAGTGAAACAGGGTGTCAGCAAAATCTATGTTCTCTTTCTCTTGGTCTTTAACTTTTAGCATGAATCACATAAGAAGTGTGATCCATCAGAACAGTTGCAGCCTAGTCACATCGCTGACCATTCAGTATTCTATTACATCCTCCTGCAGAAAGTCATCTGACTTCTAATGGACAGCTGCAACCCTTTCTGGGCCTGAAAAGCAGAGTGATATCCTGATATGCTAACTATGGGATTCCAAAGAAAGTCGCATTTCCAAGGCCAACTACCACAATCCTGGAATAAATTTAAAATGTTCCCATAGACAACTCTATTTGGTACCAATATGCATAACCTACCGTTTGATATTGATGGCCACCATAACATTGCATTTCTTTCTCTTATCTTTCAGACATTTAATAGACGACTCTTATCTGCCATATGATATATTCTGGAACAGGTAGATTTTGTTTTGCGATGAATCCTAATGGGGGAGCTTAGGATCATCCATTGTCCCAGAGTCCTTTGCAGTGTTCTTCAGGGCCAAGTTAAGATGCTTTATGAGAAGAAAAAAAAAAAGAAAAAGAAAAAAAAAAGTATCACAGAACTAGGATATTAGTCTGACAGTTCTAATCATGAAGCTCATATGAGCACATCATCTGTACAGCCGTAAAAGCAATGGCACAGTTACTGCTGGAGGTATGTGCGCACTGACAACTCATAGTGTGTCCTTAGTTTTATGATACCTCAGCCTTGTTTTGATGAAAAGGTATTGACAAAAGTATGAAGATGGCACAAGGAACAACTGAAGACTCTGCCACAGTCTTACCACTGGTGGGAAGCTGCTGGTAGTGAGAGCTACCAATAGAGATAAGCAATATCCCACATTGCAGAAAACAAAGGAAGATGTTCCTAACATCTACCGTTAAGGTAGGCTATAACTTAAGATAAGCACTGATTTGCCTGTTCAAAGAAAACTCTTCACCTACAGTTTCTCAACACAATAGTCAGAAATGACACTGTGCTACAGAACAAGATAATTTCTGATGCCCTGATTTGCGAATCATCCTTCCTAGGCAATGGATAAATCTCTCTGTGCTGCTTGGTTTTTAGAGGACATTAATTTCTAAACAATACTTGTTTAATTCATAATTTTTCCCAAAATATTTAACATTTTCTTCAATAAATGGTTGTATTTCTAATAAAATCACACCACTAATGTTCAGGAAACTGCCACAACTGATAGAAGTGGTTTCCCAGACACACACAGTGATGTTGTACTTCACTTGATAAATGTGCTGCTGTCCCTCTGCTCCATGTTTGTTTATTTTGACTCATGCCTTTAAGGCATCAGGACCTGACATTCCCTAGCCTGGCATTTTGAAAAGAAATGTAAACTTTGGAATGTATTATGTACATATTCCTACAGATACGATCTCTCTGAATCTGCAGAAGGTACCTGGTTGTCCAAATTGTTTGTAAGCCTATTCATTGTTAGCACTGCTCATGGTACTGTGAGTGCCTGTCACGGATCTGAACAGCAATTACACTGATGACTGTACAAGCACCAAATAAAAAGATGATCTTGGACTCCAAATGCATGTAGATCACAAAGACACTAGCATCCTTTTGTCCTAGGGAAGTTAACCCTCCAAGCACTGGCTTCTACCAGGTTGTTTTTTACTTTGCGTGAGATAAAATATTTATCGGTACAAGGTGGCAAAAGTTCTACTTAATACAAGTGATGCTCTTGTTTGGCTTAAGAGAAGCAATCTCTCTACATATAAGTACTTTTATCATTTGTTAATACATATCTGTATTTTACCTAGGGAAATAAATTACTGTCATTCTTTCATGTCCCTTTTAAAGTGACAAAATACTTGACACTCATTTTCCAGGTAGTGACTGTAGCACAGAGAGATGATGTCCCAGCTCCTTCAGGGAATTGATTTCAATGGAAGTATGAATTTCAATGGTTTTCCCAGCCTGTGAGAAGCAGCAAGCTACAGCTTCCCAAAGTCTAGGCTAATAACGTCTTACCAAAGATAGTCTGCTTCCTTCACCCACTGGCATTTTTTCAACAGAAAAAGAAAGAAAATACTAATAAATAAAGCTGCCATAGCTCAGTCCGTGAAGAAAGATTTTCCATCAGATAAAAGGAATGCCTCCAGTCTCTTTATCAGGGCCTGCCAACTGATCTATGATGGAAGAGGAATGTTTTGTGGACTATTTTCTCACTAATCTTATTTTAAGGAAAGTAAAATAATGAGGATTTATTTGGGGCTCTTGGTATACTTTTCTTAAAGCCAGACAAAAAAGGAAATCTGGTATTTGTTTTATT